>NW_026067891.1:13577173-13722884 GCF_014885135.2 Alexandromys fortis | reverse complement strand
AAAAATCCTCAACAAAATACTGGCAAACCGAATCCAAGAACACATTAGAAAAATTATCCATTATGATCAAGTAGGCTTCATCCCAGAGATGCAGGGCTGGTTCAACATACGAAAATCTATCAATGTAATCCATCATATAAATAAGCTGAAAGAAAAATCATCCTTGATTATTAAGCATATCTTTGAAAGTGTGATCAGATCTTTCTATAACTACATATCCTGTAGGATTATGTGGTATACCTGTAATATGCTTTATGTTGTAATGTGCAAAACACTATTTCATTTTACTAAAGATATATGCTGGAACATTATCAGTCTTAATTAGTACAGATACCCCCATAATAACCATAATTTCTAATAAATGTATAATTACAGAATTAGCCTTTTCAGGACTTAAAGCAGTTGCCCATTAAAATACTGAATATGTATCTACGATATAGCATACTGTAGTGGCATTTCATTTGTATTATTAAATTAATAAATAAAGCTTGCCTGAAGAGCAGAGAGTAAAACAGCCCCACTTGTCAGCCTTACAGCCAGGCACAGTAACACACGCCTTTAATCCCAGTGGTGCCACCTTCAATCTCAGTCCTAAATGGGAGGGCACAGCTCTCAGTCTCAGTCTCATTCTGAGATTCCTGGAGGCAGGATCGCCATTTCGAACTGAGTTGAGGCAAGAGCCAGTGGCTGGCTGCTTTGCTTTTCAGATCTTCAGGAAGGCTTTATTTATTAAAATACAAATAAGATGCCACTACAGCGTACATACATTAATTTTTTCGAACTAAGCAAAATGAAACACATCTATTCATTAAATATCATTTCTTTGGGTACCCTTTGGGTTACTTCCTGCAGATAATAAAGTTGGTTATACAAAGAACAAGCAAGACATTTTGTTATAATTTTTATATAAAATAATTTTTATTTATTATAAATTTTGAAATTCAAACCTTTTTTGTTAATATGGTGTTTCTTCTGAAATTCTGAGGCTTCTAGAACATTTCAATAACTGATCAATCTCATCAATACTAGAGGACCTGGTAGACCTGTATGGGATCTGATATGTGTTATATATGCAAGGGATGATTTCTGTTTTTGATTACTTTAGTTGAATAAATAGTGAAATTAATTCTGAATCATTCAGGATAAGTTGAGAGTTCATAACTGTATTAAGAGACACAGGAAAATCTAATACCACCATAAGAATTGCATATAGCTCTGACTTTCTAACTGAATCATAGGGGCTTTGGGCCACTTTACTTATTTTCCTGACTTATAATCTAATTTCCCTGATTTATTTGCATAAATATAGAATGTGAGGGCTCCAGAAATTGGTGTCCCTTTTACTATACAAGGGAGAATCCAATTAGTTCTTTTATATAAACTGAAGTCTCTTGTTTTGGGGATATTTGTTGCTAATCTCTACTCCCCCAAATTACTGCAAGCTCTTAGCCAGTGCTCATTTGCCCATGGCAAAGCAATTTAATCACTAGTAAAATGTACCACAATTTCTGTTGGGTCTAATCCTATTAAATGAAAAAGTCTCCTTTTTCTTTTCAGAATCAATTCGGAAAACTTTTCTGCATAGGTCTTTTAATTTTTTATTCTATGGCCTATGGGGCAAGGGAGTGGCATGTGGTGGGTGGAATGAAGACGGCCCCACAGACTCATGGGAAGGCACTGTTGGGAGGTGTGGGCTTGTTGGAGGAAGTGGGGGTCACAGGGGTGGACTTCGAGATTTCAGATGCCCAAGCCAGGCCCCCGTGTGTCCCTCTTTTCTTACAGCCTGCTAATCTGGATGCACTACTCTTGGCTACTTCTCCAGCATCATGTCTCCCTGCATGTATCCATGGCTACTTCTCCAGCATCATGTCTACCTGCGTGCAACCTTGGTTCCCACCATGAAAATAATGCACTAACGCTCTGAACTTTTAATCTGCCCTCAATTAAATGTCTTCCTCAAGAGATCTGCTGTGGTCATGGCATTTATTCACAGCAATAAAACCCTAATAGCCACAGAAATAAAACTAGTACAATGTGTTCGCATGTGAGCACCTCCATGCCCAAGCATGCAGAGGTGAGAGGCCACACACTGGGGACCTTCCTCTCACCCTCTGCCTTACTGAGCCATGGTCTCTCACTGAGTCTGGAGCCCTCTGTTTGGGTTAGACTGGGTGGCTACAGAGCCCCATGGCTCTCCTCGTCCACCCCGACTGCCCCTTGTGCTGTGATTACAGATGCCGCTGTCTTACGCGTGTTCTGGGTTCTGGACACAGGCGCTCACACTGGACAGCGAGCAATACTCATACAGTCCGCTTCCCACCCAACACTGGGCTTAGCTTTGCATTTCTCTGATTAATAAAATCAACTATGTTTTACATATTTTATTGGTCACCTTTACATTTTCTTTGAAGGAATGTCCATTTAAAGCCTTCGAATATTTTTTAATCAAGGTATTTAGGTTCTTTTGCTGGATTTTAGGAATTCTCTGTGTATTGTGGATATTATCTCTTACCAGATATATAATTTGAAAGTACATTCCCTGACTCCATGAGTTGCCACTTTGATATGGTGATAAATTTTTTGAAGCACAAAATTGTTTGGTTTTCATGAGGTCTGATGTGTGTCTTTTTTCTTATGTGCTTTTGGTTGCAGAGCCTAGAAATCACTGTTGGGAGGCTTTTCTGTATTCTCTCTCAGAGTTTTATGCATTTTGGGTCTTTTGTTCATTTTAAGTTAATTTTTGTGTATGGTTCTTAGGTTTAAGTACGACCAAATGAAGTCAGGTTCAAGCTCTCTCTGGCCCGTGTTATGGTGTGTATCTTTTTCCCAATGCATGGCTGAGATTGGTCTTCACACTCCTTAAAACATAAACATTTGAGCACATGAGTGGGATTCTCCATGCTGTTCCTCTGGTCTATAGGTGGAGAGGCATTCAGTGTAGCGGCTGTGGCGGTGGCTGTGGCTGTGGCAGTGGCGGTGGCCATTGAAATCCACCCTACATTGTACATTTGTTGACGCTTAGGATGTAGTGGAAGCAATGTCAGAGTTTATTAAAGGAGAGGTTTGGCTCATGAGGGTTGAGAATGGGGGAGACGCACTGAGGAAAAAATGGTAGGCTGCACCAAGGGTGAATGCGGGCTGCACCAAGGGATGATGCCGGCTGCACCAAGGGTGGATGCGACTTCTCAAGGGAGTTCCTGCTCGGACTGGGAGAGTTAGTTTATGGGCAAATGCTAATGGAAGGACTATTCAGGGCTAGAAAGGAACTCCAAGAATAACTCTGACTGCTGGACCAGAGTTCCCCTCTCTTTCTGTCGTCTGACAGGGTTTCCTGGATGTGTCACAGTGACGAATGAATGCTCGCAGTGGCTGTTTTCCAGGCTGATGATTCTGTGACAACCATTGTCATCAAGCCAAGAGCACTGAGAGGTCACTGGTGGGTGTGCCGGCCCCAGTTTGGCAGGAGTGGACACATGGCCTCCTAAACATCTCTTCAGTTTCAAACCACCTTACCATCTGCCCTTCTTTCCTATGCCTGACTAGCCTCCCTCAGTTCCCCCTCAAAGAACTCCATCCCTCCTCATTGATGTTGAAGGGGAACAGAGTCCATTTCCCACATCTACCTCTGTCTGGTGCCACCAGTGAGGGAAGAACGCCTTGGCCGCCTGATCTATAGGAAGCAGAGATGTTGGGGGCGACTCTGAAGTTGGGTTTGAGACGACTGGAAGCTCATCCACGCCATCATTTCACCTTGAGCTGTGGACACTGGCTAGAGGAGGCTCACTTTACAGGAAGGTTTAAATGCAGAAGCCAGGTACAGAGAGCCCAAGAGTGGCTGGCTTCTGTCTGGTTTAGCGAAGGCAACTTGTATTGCCATGGTATTTGGGTGTGGGCTTTATTACATTAAAGAGGATCTGGAGGGTGGGGAAATAGCTTGCAAGTATGAGGACCTGAGTTTCATTCTAGAACCCACATAAAAAATTCTGGGCATGGGAGTGGGTCCTCGTAACCCTAGTACAGGGGAGGCAGAGTCAGGCAGATCCCCAGGGCTTGTTAGACAGCCTAGAGGAACAGCAAGCTCCAGACCATATCTTAAAAGTTTCAACGTTTTTTCAAGAAAACCATAAGCATTAATAAACACAGTACCTGGGGTGGGTTTCAACAGCGATAGAGAAAACACATGATGATTGGTATATTAATGGGCCCCGGGTGATATTTACTGCAATGTGGAACAGTGAATAAGAGCGGAATATATCCCCACCACATTAGACATTCACTGTCACGTCCCATGGCGGGCGATGACAAGCTCTCCCTGTGCCTCGTGACTTCTGGAAACGTGTGCTGAAAGGGTCTGGGGAGCATATGGTAAAGGACTTTGTGCACTGATGAAGTCACACTGGACGGTGATGGGGACACGGTGACCCAGTCCTGTGGGTGGGTGATGAAGTCCTCAACATGGTGTGGCACCTGGAACCATCTCAGACCCTGGCTCCTTCCTTCGCTTTCTTATTAACCCCAGTTGTTCAAATCCACTGCTGTCCTTTGACTAAAGTGTGTCTTTCTGAGGGCTGCATTCCAAATCTAGCTCATCAGTCAGCTCGGCAACCGTTGTCCTGGAGCTGTACGTCACCCCACTCTGCTTCCAGGGACAGCCTCGGGTGTCTGAAGGGAAGTGCTGGGACTCACCTCAGCTTTGCTTCTCTGGGCTAAATGTCTGATGTGGAATTCCCCTCTGTATGCTGCAGCTGGAACAAACCAGCAGCCTCTGTCTACAAATGTCTGCTGGGCTTTCTATTGTTGCATCATAGTATATGTACTGCGTCCTGTTACCTTGACCTTCCCTGTGCCCCTGTTACCTATGGCTTCCCTGGGCCCCTGTTACCTTGACCTTCCCTGCGCCCCTGTTACCTGTGGCTTCCCTGGGACCGTTACCTGTGGCTTCCCTGGGCCCCTGTTACCTGTGGCTTCCCTGGGCCCCTGTTACCTGTGGCTTCCCTGGGCCCCTGTTACCTGTGGCTTCCCTGGGCCCCTGTTACCTGTGACCTTCCCTGGGCCTCTGTTACCCATGGCCTTCTTGGGACCCCTGTTATCCCAGCCTTCCCTGGGTCTCTGTTAACCATGGCCTTCCCTGGGCCCCTGTTACTGGTGACCTCTGGACCCCTGTTATTCCAGCCTTCCCTGCGTCCCTGTTACCCGTAACCTTTCCTGGACTGTTACTCATGACTTTCTCTGGACCCCTGTTATCCCAGCCTTCTCTGGGCCCTGTTACCTGTGGCTTCCCTGGGTCTCTGTTACCAGTAGCCTTCCCTGGGCCTGTTAGCCAAGGCCTTCTCTGGGCCCCTGTTACTCCAGCCTTCCCTGGGCCTCTGTAACTGATGGACTTTCCTGGATTTCCTCTAGGTGTAACTTGTATTAGTTGCTGTGACAACAGCAACTTTAGGAAGGGAAGGTTCACATCGGCTAGGTATGGCCACAGGAGTGAGCATCCGGGACTTCTGACTTGATCACATCTTAGAGGAACCAGAAGCAGAGTGGACAGGGAGGAGGGCCAGACAACCTCTCAAGACCCACCTCTAGGGCCACAAGACCTCTGGTGAGGCTCCATGTCCTAAAGTGTCTGAGATATTTCAAAACAGCATTCACATGTGTGAGCTGTGGGGAACACTTCCCATTCACATACAGCAAGAGCCATAGTATTGCTGAGCGCAGTGGCCTTGCTAGGCTGCTGCTCTGCTGACCTAAAGGATCGCCCTTGTGCTTGTGGCCACAATGATGCGCCGGTGTTCACAGCTCCTCTGTGTAAGAAGAGACGGGAAAGGATTGGCACCATCTGTATCTTTTTAAAGGCACAGCCTAGAAATGTCACACTTTCTTCTGCTGATATTCTATCCCCTGTGCTGGAGATATAGCTCCATGGGAGAAGGCATGGCTGTCAAGGCTCCACAAGGAAAACCAACCAATGGTCATCCCTTAACTGCAAATGGGCTGGGAGTCTGATTAGCACTTGCTATCTTGTCACAGAGAGGAGCTAACTGTAACTAGCCATCCCTACCTATCCTAGTCAGGGTGTGCTGCTGGACCAAGAGACGGCTAACTTTTCGAGAGACTTCTTTAGCACATAGGTTCGGAGACTTGCCGGCCCTGCACAGGCTCTGGCTCCTGCCTGGTGGCGCACATGCAGAACAAGGCTTACACCATGATACAGGAAACACAGAGGCAGAGGTGGCACAGTACATCCCTCACAGAAAAACCCACGGTGACGTAAGGGCCTCGTGCTGGTCCTGCCTCTTAGAAGTCCACTCCCTCCTTCAGCACTTCCAGCCAGGTGACAGAACCACCAGTCACGAGTCTTGAGTAACACTAAAGACTCACTCCTTCCAGAAACGCACTTCCGTCCATTGGGAGGGCCCACAATCGGCCTGTAAGCAGCCTATCAAGCTACAGAGTCCAGCCAAACACTGCCATCTTTCATAGAAAGTTCTAGACAGATGATAAAGACCAAGAACATACCAACAGGCTGGAGATGTGGACAGAGCCCAAGCCACTGTGTGCCTTGCTTGTCATCGAGAGCCACTCACCATGCTGGCCATGGCTGGCGACGGCCCTGAGATCAGAGCCCTCTGGGGCAGAGCTGGCGGCTGAGCCCCCACTTCATTTGCCAGGATGGCTGTTGGGGAGCCACTGGAGACGAACCTTATGAACATCATCTAACACAGCAGTTGCCAAGATGGGGTCTGAGCACCTCAGAGGACAAATAAGACAAACTGTGGACAAGGCATACGTCTAAATCAAAACTATTTTTGAAAGCCTCGTTCTTTTAGAAGATCCCTCCTGGATGTGTTTTATAAATAGTCTATTAGAATACATTTGTCATTTCTAAGCTTAGAAAACAGCCTTCTACTGAAATTTTATGCTCGGAATTTTTGCTAGCTAGGACATGTGACAGAGAGAGTCTGAGGGCTCGATGCGATGACACACCTTTAATCCCAGCACCCAGGAGACAGAGGATCTCCACGAGTTTGAGGCCAGCCTTGCTAAATCACAAGTTCAGGGCAGCTTGGGCTACATAATGAGACCCTGTCATAGAGGAGGGAGGAGGGCAGTGGCGGGGGAGGGGGTGAGGAGCTGATCTCACAGTAAGGACTTTGGAGAGTCCCTGTCCATGCCTACCCACGTCAGCCCAGAACAGGTGCTTATCTCCAGAAGTGTAAATAGTAGTGACTGCATGATGGCTTTATTTATTTATTTATTTGGTTTTTCGAGACAGGGTTTCTCTGTGGTTTTGGAGCCTGTCCTGGAACTAGCTCTTGTAGACCAGGCTGGTCTCGAACTCACAGAGATCCGCCTGCCTCTGCCTCCCAAGTGCTGGGATTAAAGGCGTGCGCCTCCACCGCCCGGCTGCATGATGGCTTTGTATGCGCGTATCATGTTTGGAGGGTGTATGTGAATGGCTGTGATAACACTTCAAGTGTTATCATGTACGTACGTATGTATGTATGTATGTATGTACGTATATATGTATGTACATACGTATGTATGTACGTACGTATGTATGTATGTATATATGTATGTATAGGTGGCAGCATATCTTATTGGCCTTGTGAGAACCCACCCATTTCTAGCTAGTTCCATGGACTGTAGGAACAGAATGAGGTCCTTATGATCGCAAGGCTTTACCGAATGAGCTGTCTGTTTAGCCCCTGCATGATGGTGTTTGTTCAGTGAGTTGAGAGGCATAGCCCCAGAAATGTAAAAATGTGTCTGGTCAAATTGTCCTGCACAGCACAGCTTCCTGCAGCCCGATGCAGGACTGACACGGAACAGTGTTCTGGGGTTCCTGGCTTCACATGAGTGTTTCATACTCTACCCAGTGTGGTTCACTGTCCCCCGAATTCACTTGACCTCTTGGGGAAAAACAAAACATCAGAACCCAAGAATATCACCCATGCACAAATACGATGCACACGGAAGGAGAACTCCCTTTCTTTTTGTTTTTGTTTTTTGTTTGTTTGTTTTTGTTTTTTTGAGACAGGGTTTCTCTGTAGTTTGGAGCCTGTCCTGGAACTAGCTCTTGTAGACCAAGCTGGCCTCAAACTCACAGAGATCCGCCTGCCTCTGCCTCCCGAGTGCTGAGATTAAAAGCGTGTGCCAGGCCGGGCGGTGGTGGCGCACGCCTTTAATCCCAGCACTCGGGAGGCAGAGGCAGGAGGATCTCTGTGAGTTCGAGACCAGCCTGGTCTACAAGAGCTAGTTCCAGGACAGGCTCCAAAGCTGCAGAGAAACCCTGTCTCAAAAAAAAAACCAAACCAAAAAAAAAAACAAATAAAAGCGTGTGCCACCACTGCCCGGTTGGAACTGCCTTTCATGTGGTTCCTGGGGCTGCTGGGGCCATGGCAATAATCCCAGCTGTGTCATAGGTGCAGGGCAGGTGACGATACTGACGGGAGTCAGAACAGGGTCATTAAGTCACCCAGAACATGAGGAGGCCCTCGTATGCCTACATGAGTGCTCCTAAGGGGTTCAGTGTGACCCACATTGCCTCTCACTTCCTGCTGCCTTTGCTGCCCACCATGGTCTGATGCAATAGCAGTGAGCACAGGCACCATCTTAGCCACAGAAAGCAGCAGCTGAGGAGATCGCTCTTGAGGCTCCATGGCCCTGAACAAGGCAGAGCTGATCAGCACAAACTGCTGGGCCCAATGGTGACTCTCTGTTGCTGTCTTCCCTCTTGGTGAGATTTATTTATTTTTATTGTATTGCATGAGTGTTTTACCTACATGTATGTATGTATGTGTGTATGTACACCATGTGCATGCCCGGTGCTCGTGGAGGTCAGAAGAGGGCACCAGATACCCTGGAACTAGATACGGATGGTTTTGAGCTTCATGTAGGCTCTGGGAATTGAACCCCAGTCTTCTGCGAGATCTCTTACCTACTGAGCCAGCTGTCCAGTCTGTCTTCCCTCTCACTGGATCTGTTTCCATCCATCTAGTCACCCAGCCAATACGTATTCAGCGCTGCTCTGGGAGCTGAGACTCCAGGAGAGTGAAGCCTTTTCAGTGGTGGAGGGAACGAGTTCCTGTGACAGACACACGGTGTCTGAGGGTGACTGCTGGTGATGGGGTACCTCACCAGTGTAAATGGGGTGGCCTGGGAGGTCCTTGATGATAGCACGGCAATGTAGAAGACCTCCAAGAGGTCAGGAACAGGCCAGCGTTTCCCAGCCTTGTACTGTGGACATAAGGGAATGGGTGTCCTATGTGGTGTGGACGGTTCTCCTGCCCGCTGTAGATTGTTGAACATTATCTCTGATTTCAACAGCACCCCCAGCCCCGCCACATACACACACATGCACACAGTGAGGATAGCCCGCAGAGCTATCCTGGGGAAATTGGCATGCTCCATCATGAAAATGAGGTTCTCGGGGGCAGTGGCTGCAGCTTCTGCAGGGAGCCAGTGTTGGCCCTGGAATATTAGCCCGCATGAGCACCAGTACCCATCTCTTACTGGACAAGTCAGCTCCCCTTCCCCTCCCTGCTTCTTTCCTTCCTCTGTTTGTTCTCTCCTTTCCTGCCTCCTCTCTTCCTGTTTCCGGGCAGTGTCACTGTGTAGCCCAGGCTAGCCTCAAACTCTTTATCCTCATGCCTTACTTTCTCAAGTGTTGGCTTTAGAGGCATGCCCCACATGCCTGGCACTAGGCTAACTTCTGAGGAGTAAACACCCAAAGGCAAGATTGCTGAGTCTCAGGCTAGGTGTGCATTTGGCATTAGTTCTCCAAAGCAAGTACACCTCTTCCGCAGAGGTGGAGGAAAGGCGGGAGCAGGACCAGAGAGCAGCTGCAAGGCTGTGGGGTCCCACGGGAGACCTAGAGAGGAGCTGGGCTTGGAGTGCAGCTGGGTTTGAGTGGTGTGTGGCTTTCTTCCTGGGGCCCTGGAACAGATGCCAGAATGTGCTGCTTAAAGTGACAATGGTTCAGCCACCAACGCTCAAGGACCTAAAGATGCAGAGTCAACGCAGGAGACCTGATCACTGAGGCTTCAGGGAGGAACCCTCCCTTGCTCTTCCAGCTTTCAGTGTTAAAGTTCTTGGTGTCCCTTGACAATAGCTGTGCGACTCTTACCTTCGCGTGCCTTCCTTGTGTACCCTCTTCTCCTAAGAACTCCAGGCACCGCATTCAGGATCCCTAAACTTCATCTCCACTCTATCTGCAGGTACATTGGAAAGTCTGGCGGACCTGCGGTTTAGAGCAACACTGAAGGACCCGCTCTCAGAGTGGGAGAGGCGGGGCAAAGGGAGTGGCTGAGGTTCTGCTGTGCTGGGAAAAGAGGCAGGGAGACTCCACATGACTGGAGCTTTACTGACTGAGGAACCTTGTCATGGCAGGGGAGGCTGCAGGCGGGGAGCATGGCTGTGAGCTCTGTCTGAGCAGAACCAGCTTGAGAGAGTTGCTCAGACCTCCATGGGGAGCATCTGTGCTGGTGCGCAGTGTGCAGACCTAGGTGGACACTGTCCAGGGAGAATACACCCAGACTGGTCCATGTCATCACAGGGCTTCACAACACTCAGGGAAAGAGCAGGCCGCATTCCCAGGCCCAGCCTTTGTGCTGCAGGGATAAATCTCAGCCAATTGGGCAGTCGCCTGTTTGTCTCACCTACCTGCTGCTGAGCAAGACAGAGATGCCTGTAGGACCCAGAGGATGAAGACAGTGTTGTAAAAACCAGCACCAGGAAATGTTAGCTCTGTGTCCATCTTGGTTTTGCTTTCTAGAAGGGCTGAGCATCCTCCACAGGAACTTCCTGAAGAGCACCCAGCAGTGCTGAAGAACCCAGGGTGGCAACCTTGACCTGCCAGAAGCTCCTCCTCTCAGGGTAAAGATTCCAGGCCTACCCCAGGATTTACAGTCATATGAATGGGGACCTTGACACCAACGAGGTTGAAACGGCTTTGCTCTTGGGAAGCATAGCTTAGAGAGGCAGAGGCTCTGATGGCATCGCCATGGGCGGCTGTGTAGAGAAAGAAGGATGACTGTGTCTTTTTAATTTTTTAACTAAGTGAAAAGAAGCAAAGCGGGGAGCTGATGTGAGGGGTTGGGGGTCCCTGTGCCATCCTTAACCTCTAGAAGAGAAATGGCAGCCATGGAGCTGCATAAGTGGGTAAACCTCAAAGTCAAGTTCATGCTATGGGCTTCAGAGAGACTGCTGGGAGAGACTTCAGAGCATTAAGGAGGATGTCTTCAATGGCCTGTCCTCAAGGCTCAGGGAACAGGAGGCAGAGAGACAGTAAGAGCTGGGAGGTGATGGAGGACTTTAAGGAAACGAGTCTTCCAGACTCCACAGGGTTGACAAGCATGAGCTCACAGACTGTGGCAGCATGCACGGGGCTGCATGGGTCCAAGCCAGATCAGGCCCCAGTACTGAGAGGGGGATGTGGACACGGGCTCCCAGCCCTAACCAAGAAGCTATCTACAACTGATGTCTGCTGGAAAAGGAAAAGCCATTTATTCCAATGGAGTCTCACTGGGTCTATCAGCCACATCCCGGGGCAGGTCCACACCCAGTGGATAGATAACCAACACAGAATAACTCACTGGTGTTTCTGAAGACTTTCTGTCTCCGTTTGCTTTGTTTGGCCATTTGTGTGTGTGTCGATTGGTCTTTCATTTATTTGATTTTTGTTTTTGTGAGGTTATTTGGGTGTTTTCTGTTTGTTTTAGGGGGTGAAAGAACATAAGGATAGGTGGGTAATGGGGTGGGAGGATCTCGGAGTGATTGAGGGAGGGGAAAATGATCAAAATATATGAAAAATATTGTTTTTCAATAAAAAGTTTAAAATAGGAGGCTGCTGTGGAGGGAATGGTGGTAGCTTGGAGGGCCAAAGAAGGTTCGTCTTCAAAAATGACCTTGAAGTTAGACCTGACAGGTGGATGAGTGGGGCACAGAAAGCAGGATGAACCGGCGCATGCTGAGGGCCTGGGTTAGATAAAGACAGGGCATGCGTGGGGCCAAGAACAGGAGGCTGGAGGCGAAGGGAGTGAGGTGAGAAAGACACAGGCGAACTGGAACAGCCTTGAAATAGCGCAGAAGGGATTGGCAGACACGGGGACGGGCACAGTGCTCCACAGAGCACCTGGCGGAGGTCTGCCCTGGATTCCTAAGGTCTACAAATCTGCAGCATGGGATATTTAGGTTCCTGCTCCTCTGCTGATAATGCCCCAGCCCAGGAGAGGGTGTGGGGAAGCCCAGGTCTAGACTTCAGGAGCAGTTGCTCTAAGGGGCACACGACTGGCTGTAACGAGTCTTCTATGGGTGGTGATGTTATTCAGGGCCTGTTGGTTCCAAAGTGGGTCCTCCAAAATGGCAGTACTGGTAACAATGCCCTAAACAGAAGGGATGTTAGTGGATACACAGAAGCCTAACTCCGGTATTCCTCAGAAGTCTCCAGGGCAATTACCTCAGGCAGGGCATCTGGTCCCTGCCTGTGTAACATCCAAGGTTCCCATCCTGCAAGCTAGCATAAAGTCCACTGAATTTCCCACCATTTGCTTCTCTCTGCTCCCCTTCAACACACACACACACACCAACACACACTGAGAGACCGCCTTGGCAGTTTGATCCCCAATAAACCTTTCTACCCACCGAGGGGTCTAGTTTGGTAGCTCTGCGGCACCTTAGGCTACAGGACTCACTGAGGAGCTGAAAGGGAAGAGTGTCCTGAAGACCAGGAACAGGGAACTGAAGCCACAGGGCTGACAGAGGGGAGGCCAGCAGGAGTCTGGACCAGTAGCCACCACACGCACACTTTCTCCCGGGACCATGGTGGCTCATGGACATCAGTTGCTGGTGCTTTTACCTATGGGTCGTAGGGTGGTGTGGGTTTCCCTGGCAAAGGCAGTCCAGCTAGAGAAGGTCAGGTTGTGTCTGGCTGATACCCCAGGGTGACCCTGGCTGCTCCTGGATTTACACATCCAAAAGCACCTATCAGCCGGACTTGCTTGCTGCCTGCTGTTACCATCCTTGGTGGTCCCTGGTTCACAGCAAACACAGGGCCGGAATTAGAGGAACTACGTACCTTTCCCTGACACTTCCTGACTACGTGCCCAGGAACCGGGCATGAGCTTGTGGAATTGTTTTTCTGAGTGGAATTCTTACTCTACATTCTACTTTACCAAGATAAGTATAATATTACAAGTGACTCCCATATTTAATTCAGACAAAACGGCTGTTAGTTGAACCACGTCTTGATGTCTGAAGGGTCACCTGAAGTGATACGTGAACCTGCTAAACTCTAGAACCTAATGGCTTTCTTGTGATGTATTCATTGAATTCCTAATTGTCAGTAAAGAATCTAGACAAAGAAACCACAGAGAAGAAAGTCTTAAAAAATGCCATTTTAATCCCCTCACTGAAAAGGCTTCTCTCAACCAGATTGTAACAAAATCCACAGCTTATTCCAAAAGAAAAATTTAATACAAGAGATTTTAGAAAATTAAACATATTTGTTTAAAAATTCTATTGTGTAAACCTTAACATAAGAGGGGAGTTGGAGTTGGGGTACCACATGCTCAGGCTTCTGGGCTCCAGACAGGGCTGCAGCAGCCACAGAACCTCTCTGGGGTAGATGGGGATGGGAAACCAGACCCTCGCTCCCCTAGAGGTCCCAGCTCTTGGGTGTTCTTCCCAGGTGCTCAGCAACCCTATGGGCTCCTGCGCAACCCACTGTCATGTGTCCTGTGTCCCGATTCTTCCTGGGGCTTCCCAATCCATCCTACTGATGACAAAAACCTCCACATGGTCAAGTGGTCTCCCCTGACAGGGAGTGGAGTTGGGTGGGTTGCGGATGTCGGCTGAAACACACAGTGAGCAGTGTCTACAAGATGGGAGATGGTCCTGGTGAGAAGTGAATCCGAGCCTTGACCCAGCGTCCACTGCAGTCTGCTCCTGTGCATTCCACTCTCCCTGCCCACTGCCTGCACTTTACTTCAGAACCATAATGGAGACCACGTCAGAGCAACAGAGAGCCAAACATTTGGCACAGAAACATTAGATAAAATATACAGTGTTACAGTTGTGCAAAGTTAGCGCAGAACCAACGGAAACAGCAAACAATTAACACTAGCTTTAATGAAATAATGCACAATATTTTGAAGAATGTTCATTACAATAGACCTTGTTCATGAGGAGGCACCTGCCTTCTGGCCACAGCGCCCCCAACCAGGTGGCAGCTCTGCAGTGGGTGGCATTGTCCCTAGTGGGAGTGTTGAACATCAGGACTTATTGCCATGGGCACGAGGCTGCTCCTCCTTGCATGCCTCCCAGCCAGTGTAGCTGCGCAGAAACAAGGCAGCATGGCTGGACTGCTCCTGGGTCATCCTGGTGACTGAAGATCTAAGCTTCTCAGTCCTCAGCAGGGCACAGTTGGGTGGGTGTATGCAAGTGAAGGGGTGCCAAAGGGATGGAGTCTGGTGGTAGACCTGCGAGACCAGGGTCCAGCCTCTCCTTAGGGGCCAGTTATATTAACACAACAGCTGTGTCTTACACAGATGGAGCTGGTGTAGATGGCACAGGAGCCGAGGCCTGGAACACTGTGACTTGGGCCTCAGGACACATGAACTGTTCCAAGAACGAAGTTTTAGCAGCTACAAGGATGCCAAGGCCACAGCTAGGCTCAGGGTTGGGAAACAGTCTCCTGAAGAGGTGGCATTGTGTCAGACCCACTGGGTAGCCATGGTCTTACATTCCTCTCTAGACTTTGGGCCTCAGATCTAGGAGCATTGTGGGAACAGCCTTCCATCACCTGAACCCCCTGGTCTGCACTGCTCTGCCCAAGTTCCAGGGGGTTACATGCTCACACTGTGAGGTAATAAGACAGGCACCCTGGAGCCAAGAATGATTTCCAGGTTTCTGTGGGATCAGTCTGAGCAGGTCTGGAGTGTGGTTCAGTGGAGAGCTTTTGTCCAGCACTTGCAAGGCCCCAGTGTCAATCCCCAACAAGGGGAAAAGGGGTGGGTAAGAAGCGGATATCAAGCAACCAAAGTCCCACATGGTCCCTGGAACCATTCTCATAGTCACATTATTGCAGAGTTGGGCAAATTTCCCATAATTAATCCTCAAAAGCCAAGGCATCTACTCTTTCTCTCTCTTGCTTTCTTTTCTTTTCTTTTCTTTCTTTCTTTCTTTCTTTCTTTCTTTCTTTCTTTCTTTCTTCCTTCCTTCCTTCCTTCCTTCCTTCCTTCCTTCCTTTCTTTTTCCCTCCCTCCTTCCCTCCCTCTGCTTTAACTGCAGGTGCTGAATGTGAAAGACAGTTCTGTATGCCATCTGTGTCTGCACTGAGAGAACAGACTCTTAGTGACGTGTTGGGGCCAGGTCTGCTGCTCGAACTATAGGCTGTGGAGATGTGGGAGGTATCAGGATCCTCTCTTTACAGAACATGACAGAATACCAAGTGTCCATCTGAGTCTCCAAGCTCAGGTGGGCTTAGGGCTAACTAGAGTCTCACAGAGTCTTTTTTTGGCCGCTGGGTCCATCTGCCCGCCCTACATTCTGGGTGTGGTGTTTGTGTGGAGTCTGGTCTCTTAGGCAGACAAGAGAAGAACCACGTTCTTTTTAGGGCTGAGAATCTCTTGGGTCCTCCACTCCCAGCAAGCTGAAGATGGTTTCCCTGCTTCCCACAACTCCTACTCCCAGTCATGAGGGAGGAAAGGTATGTTCTGCCTCTTTTGGGCACAGCCCACCTGGCCCAAGGTGCCCTTCAGAATTGGAGCTGTTTAGGTCTATCTGTCTCCCTGTACTCTGAAGTTCCCTCTTGCCTCTAGGGGACTTTCACTAAGCTTTCCTTGGGCTAGAAAGCCCCTACTTCCTCAGACCCCTTGCCAAGGTCTAGCTTTGAGCTGAAGCCCTTCTAGGACCACATTCGGGCTGCTTTCTGCTGTCGCCCCCCCCCCCCAGGCAGATGCCACTGGGAACTCCTTGGCAGGAAGGGACGCACATATTGCTTGGTACATGGTTCCTTTTGTAAGCTTTTTTTCCAAGCTGTCCCAAGACACCAAGGAGGTTTTGCGCTAGGGAGACAGTGGGTCCTGAGAAGCAGACAGACCCGGAGCTTGGGGGCAGAGGAAGGCAGAGTTGCCAAGCAGCTGGTTCTTATTCTACTCCATGCCTGAGAGCCTTGGCCTCTAGGACGGTGCCCTGAGATGAGAGCAATAGAAGAACGTCACCTTGGGGGACACAGTATTCTGCTCCCACTGAGACACATTAGGGGACAGAGTGTGCTAAACAACCTCAGAGGACAATCATTCTCCGCTCTGTTCTGGCAGTGGGTCTGAGACACTGTCGTGCTTGCTGGCTTTCCACAGTAATGCCCAGAGCCAAATCTCCGGGGACCTGAGGTCACAACCACCAATCTAGGGCCAGGGATGTCCTCCTCAGGGTCTCCAGGCTGCCCATGGCTGGACTGGATGGTGAAACCCCTCAGGTCCACCTAGCTGCCCTTGCAGGAGCAGCCTTAGGTGTCTTGCATGGACAGTGCTTCCTGGAGCCAGCACAAGGAGAGAAGAAGTTCTTCAAAGACCAAAGTCACCACCAATGCCTCTGTTAGGCAACTAGAGGACTATTCCTGGAGAGATCCCATCCATACCAGCCATGGGGCAGTGCTGTTGGTGTCTAATCACCGTGGCGGACAGAGGAACAGGGAGGAGGAGTCCCATCCACAGGCTGCAGCAGGCAGTTGCATCAAGAGGAAATCCAAGAGCGTAACAGTCATTCTAGTTCCCAGGCGGGAACACGTCATAAGTGGCATCTGAAGGATCCTTCTGCCCATGTGCCATGCATCTCAACCAGGGGTCCTGGCACCCACCGACCTGCTGGCAGAACTGGAGGAGGTGACAACCATCCTTGGCACCCTGGGGGGTATAGTAACAGTATCCCCATCTTTTGCTCTAAGGACAGGGAGCCAGCAGCTAAAACTGCCCAGTTTAATTGGGTGGCAGCAAGAAGAGCATGTTCTCTGTGGGAACATGGTCATCCTGCCAAGGTGTCCAGGGCCAGCTGCCATGGCTAGGTTGAGCACAAAGTGACTGGGGTCTGGGTTCCACTGAGGTCAGAGGTCACCACTCTGAGGCTCCACATTGCGCATCTCCCTGGGGTGGCCTCGGGACAGCTTAGGGAAGCGGGAAGCTACTTTGGGCCTGCTGTTCTTGTTCAGTGGTTCTCCAGGCGGGGCGATATCCCTGCAAGACAGGAGGAGACTCAGTTGAAGTAAAAGTTGAAATGCAAATGACACAGGCAGGGACAGGAGGGACATGTGAGACCAGCAGAGGTCACACAGAGACAGGAGATGTCTGTCTGGCCAGCTCCAACTGGTCAGTGTAGCTTGAAGAAATAAAATATCCATGTTGCTGTGTAAGCTGCCCCCTAACACAGACTGTGTCTGAGCTAGCTATAGGGCAGCATGAGGAACCTGGTTTGAGGCTGGAGGTCAGCTCAGCAGCCATGCTTCCTTACATCTCCCAGGGAAGCCCCATCCAGAGCCAAAGAGAAAATGCTGCCCAAATCTGAGCACCCAAGGTTGTGCAGCCAGATGTGCAACAGGGACCTCTGCTGGTATTCATCCAAGAGGAGAGTCAAGGCACGTGCCGGTGTTTGATGACCAAGGAATGGCTCACAGCCCTATGGGGATGCTGCTGTGTGGCACGAATAAGCCCAGAGCCCAGGCCGCAGGTGTGAGCACAAGTGTGGTACTCAGCGGACCCTGAGCCCTTAGACTCTCGGCCACAGCTCAGGACGCCCCTGAGCCCCCCTTGAAAAGAAGAACATAGTGGGGCACAGCCTCAAAGCCTTTGCATGTGTTTTTCCTTTCCAGTCCTATAGGGTCTCATGCTAATCATCAACCTTCTGCATCCCAGGACAGCCCACAGCCTGCGTCCCTGACCTGGACAAATGGTGGCTACTACTTAAAGCAGAGTGGGGGCGGATGACCTACTGTGTACAGAAAAGCATGGGGGAAACCCCTTGCAGTCTCAAGCCTGCTCTGAGTGGATCGTGGGCTCTGTCTTCTTCAGCTGCACTTCCACAAGCAGAGCAAGAGCGAGCCTTTTTCTGTAGATGAGGAGGAGGAGGCAGAGGCCACTGACACTGTGCACAAGGCAGGGCATGTCGAGATGAGGGGGGCAGGCCAAGACGAAGGTGGTGGCAGCTCCAGCTCTTCCTGGCAGAGGGATCTTGTGTGTCCTGGGCATTCATGTAGCCTCCTTACTTTCCACTGGCACTTCCTGTGGTTTCTCAAGTGCACCCCAAGGTTGACTTCTCATGACAGTACTGGCTGGGTCTGCAGCCTCAGTCTGCACAACCTCTCAGCCTCCTTCAGACCACGTGTGCCAACAAGCCTGGAGGACTTCTTGTTTAGCATGCTAGCATACAGCAGACATAGCTCTCCTGGGGGATGGCTGTCCCCAGTCACCTCCTATTGGTCGTATGCACATGGTGTTGGCTATGGTGAGCAGCTGTTAACAGACTGAGTGATCCGCAGAGCAACAATCACATCAACCAGGCCCTGTCTCCAGATTCCTCTCTAGAGAGGCTGGCAGGCCTCGTATATACTGCGTATATGGGTGGTGCCTGGCAGCAGGTCTCCACCTGCCAGCTTGGAAAGGGGTATGAGAGGAGGACCCTAAAGTCCACATGCTATTCTACTGCCAGTGAGGGAAGAGGGCCTCATCTTAGAGGAAAGGCTAAGCTATCTCACTCAGACCCCAGTGCTGTCCCAGAGAGCACAGTCTTGAAATGACTCCCGGGAGCAGGGAAGACTGCACTCAAGAGCAGGGGTACTAAGCAATGGTCATCGTGACACAGGCCACCGTGGACTTCCAACACGATTGTGTTCTCTCATGATTGCAGTAGGTGTCTCCAGACATCATTAGAGCTGCACTTCCTTCCTGGGGTCGGTGAGGACAGTCGGCTATGAGGTGTCCAAGATGACTCTGAGGCCTTGCTTCTGTGGGAACATACTGAGCCCTGCCCTTCTGCCACACCTACTCCAGTGTCATCTGTGTGACATGACATATGTCATTATGCCGGATGGGAGCTACATGTCCCATGGAACTAGGCTTCCTGGAGGTCAATGGCAGACAGCCTGGTATTAGCCACCGCTGAGGCATAGACAGGTTTCTCGATTAGCTGGCTATGCGGGATATGAGCTTTGCACAATTTCTTTCATAATAATGATAGTCTTTATATATACAAGACAAGGATCGTTCTCTTCAGAAACAGCTCTGGGATAAGGAAGCACAGTATGGATATGTATAAGACTAGAGCAGAACCTTTGTCATACACAGGGTGTATGATGAGCAAGGGAATAGATGGGTTAATGCTGATGGACAAAGACTGTTATATTATACTCTGAACTTTATAGATAGGCTTGCTACACCCCAACCCCCATAGTGTCTGCTGCATAAGAAGCTACTAAAAAGTATATTTCAGCAGGTGCAGAGAGCTGATTAGGTATATTTGGTGACTAGATGAAGTAAAGGGTTAGGAAGAGGAAAGGCCATGATAGCGATAGCGAGACAGAAACTTTCTATTCATAAGGTAAAACCACTTGTCTGAGGTTTACGTTCTCAAGGACAAGATTTCCTTTTCTAAGGATGTTTTATGTCTAACACCTGTCCCTGGTAATGGGACTAAAAGAAGCTTTCATACTGTGCCAACTGTTGATACATGGCCTTCTGACTTGTTCTTTGTTTGATTACTATATAATGAAAACATAGATTTAGTAAAGTACAGCAGATTCCAAACACTCCCTTGTGTGTTGTGTCTGTCTGTCATTCGCTGAACTTGTGCCTTCCTGCATACCAAGACCCTGCTTCTCCCGCGGTCTGAATGACTCCCCTGAGCCGGTCTGTGGCACCCTTCATCTTGTGGAATCACTGGATGTTACCCTTCCCTAAGCCGCATGGGGAAGACCGGAGGCCCCAGAGCTCACAAACAGGCTCTGACAGGCTTTGTCCGAGACAAGGTCTCGCTGTGTAGTCCTGGCCATCAGGAACTCACTATGTAGATCAGACTGGCTCCAAACACACAGATCCACCTGCTGAGTCCGTGGTCACCATGCCCAGCAGCAGCTGATCTTTGAAGGCAGCTCTGCCCTCGTTCTGCACAGGTCTGTGCTGACCAACACGCAGGCAGCACAGCTACCACTCAGGCAATGTATGCACACCAGGACACATAACCCACCCTACCCTCTTCTAGGTCAAGGGCATAGAGATTAGCGTCACCTGTCTGATTTTACAACCTATTTACAACTCTGAGAAGGTGTCTCAAAGTCTTCAGCCACTGTGGATTCCAGCAGAGCCACATCCTACAGTAGGATCCCATAAGCAGGAGAAATCATCTCATGGGAATCAGACTTCCTTAGGGCCACCTTTGTAGAACCAGAATCAAGTAGTGATCAACACACCACACCTTGCCTAGGACTGCTTCACAATGCAGGATTTCTCCTGTGCCCAAGCTTAAATACTTCACATCAGTATCCCAGCAACCGTCAATGCTTACAAATGGCAATTTTGGCTAAAATTGCTTCCTGCCTTTTAATCATTACTTTCTTTTCTTCCTTTGAAATGAGTGGCCAGGCCTCACATCTTCAAACTCCCAGAGCAGGGGCTCTGTTATAAACTGAGACAGAGCGGATCAGTCCCTCATCCAACCCACCAATGCATTCAGGGACGTAGCACAAGGACAGGGCATTTGCCTAATATTTGCAATGCCCATTTCCAGCATCCCTTCTGCAATGTAGAGCTTCTGGGGTCCCAGAGTTGCTAGCTAATGAAAATGGGGCCCAACACCCCACCAACATGAATTTCCCAGCTCAGCTCTGGCCCCCTTGGGGCTTGCAACTTCTCCGCCTGCTGAATTTATCACCAGTTTGGCCAAGACACCTCAGCCCAGGCATGAGAATTCCTTTCTCTGCGGAGTGATACAAGAGACCTGGAGAAGTCAGCTGTAGAGGAGGGAGTGCCGAGGGAAAGAGAGATCAGGGGTCCACACCATCTCAGCAGATCAAGCATGCTGTCACCTGGTTTTGCTTCTGTCTTCTCAGAGAAGGCCTGGCTTTAAAGCATGTGTCCCTGAACTGTCCCAGCGACAGACGTGATGGCTGCTATGGCTGAGTTCCTGTTGGCGTCCAGGCACAGCTGAGACTGCCTCTGCTTCAGCAGAAAACCATCTACACTCAATGCCCTGCAGCTTGCCCCATGCCCTAAGTGTGGCAGAAGAGACGCTGGACTCAGTCATATGCATGCAGCCACAGCTCTGTTGTCATGATGGGCAACATCTCAACTTCCTTGGGCCTTGAGATCTCCTTTAATGAAGACACTTAGCTTTCCTGGGTTTGGTGGCATGGCGCCCAGAGGTGTCTAGTCGGGACCATACACTAAAGAGGACATCAGTGCCTTTAAGGATGCAGTGTAAGGGCAGAGCACTTGCCTAAGAAACCAAACCAGAACCAGAGCAGTAGCCAAAATAAAAAAGTTAGCCAATGCCTAGCTCACATGGGTCACTCTGGGCTGCTCCTGTCTGGCAGGTATAGATGTCATCATCCACTCCCTAGCACCAGAGTGCCACCAGAGGGCAGGCCACACCAAGGCCCCACCCAGATGGCAGGCACACAGCCAGGCCACCTGTCTGCCCATGTAGCAGCTTCTATTCTCACTGGCAGGGAGGCAGAGGATGCTCTAGACGGGAAGATCCTATGAACATTATGTCTTCCCCCCAATACCTCCTGATGTCCCCAAGGGTAGCCACTAGTCCTTTCCTTCACGCCACTCTCTCCTCGATGACCTTACCTCGCTCATGTGCCAGGTACCACTTGTTTATACCTCATGCAGGCATCTGTCCTCAGGTTCTGCAAGAATGTCCAGAGGCTTCACAAAGCCCATCTCTTGCTCCTGAGTGTTTCCAAGACATTTATTTACTAACTCATAACCCTGTGCTTCTAATTCCACACACCAGCGACGTCACCATGTACACTCCCTCATCTCCATAGCTGCCTGGTTCCACCCCCCCCCATGCTCAAACTCCTCCCCAGTGTTCCTACCCCATCCCCTTCCCTAGACCACAGGTTTACTGGAACCTGCTGTCCTTGCATGGGCACCTCCCCTCACCATGCAGCCATTCTGCTGTCTCCAGAAGGTTGAATATTCTCGGCCTCAGGGCCTTGAATTGCTCCAGCACCACCAGCATCTGCTCAGACCCCGCACCTGGTGGAGAGCAGGAGTTACTCTGGGCTGTGTTCCTGGCTGGCCTGGGCTACTACACTGACAGGCCCCAGGTAAGCTGACTGAGCTTGGTCCTCCTCTGAGTGCTGGGACTAATTTGAACACTTTGATTTCCTAATTGCGTATGTGTGAAGTTTTCCTTTTTTTTAGCAGGGAAGGTAGCTGCTTAAACATCTCTAATTTTCTCATCATGTTTTGTTCATTTTTTTAGTCAAAACAACAGTTTGAATCACAGCAGTCCTGTGGATAATGGGAAATAAAGATTTCTCCTCTTGTTCATGGTAATTATTTATAATTATCAATAGATCAATCTAGTATTCCTATTCTCCTCACAGTATCCTTCGTGGGTTGAGCACAGGGTGGGAAGGTAACAGGGTTTTCATGATTGGAGCACCAATCTGTCACCCCACCACACAGTTATGTTAGTGTCTCCATGTCACAGGTACAAACAGAAGGCCGACAGTGCAGCTCAAAGACAGGCTGAGGACGTCGACCCAGCATGGCCTCATTGTTTCCCATCTATTTCATGCCCTGAGACTTAGGGGTTGGCCCCCCAAATCACAGTCCTGAGGGAGGTCTACATCAGCCCCTTCAATGTCAATCGGTAACTAGCCCAGATTGCTACCTGAGGGCTCCCTCCCTGCTCACCACAGTCCACAGGGGTGAGAGCCATGGGCCATCATTCAGAGGCTGCCCCTACATGGACATGCTTCCCCCTTTCCCAGCCAACACTCCCATGGCCTGACTGCATTTCATTCTTTAATGGCAGGGAGGGCTCCCCAGGACCAGGACCTGAGTCGTCCTGAGTCTTACAGCCATAAAGCACAGGCCTGCAGCTGCCTGCTGTGTGGACACAATCAAATCACTGCCCTACTTCCCTGCCCCTGTAGAGGGGAGAGGAAAAGAAATGAGCCACTGTTGACAGGTCAGGGGGACTGGTGACTGTGTTGAGACCATTCCTATGATACAACGTTTCCATATGTAAGTTGAATCAAGACCCCTATGTGAAACTCGGCCTCTTGGGTAAAAGAGGGGAAGCAAGTGACTAAAGGAGACAGAAGGTCCATGGCCTCCCTTGTCTTGTCCTTTCCAGCGAGCGGCCATCTCGCGACTCCCAGCTGAGTATTAGGAGGTGCCATCAGAAGCCCGGGCCTCCAAGCCACCATTAGCTTCCTGACCTCATGGGCTGAGAGCTCTGCGGTAGTAACAGCCGAAGCCCAAGCCTGTCCTTTACTGTGACTGACTTTACCACTCAGGCTGTGGGCACCTCTGTGAAGCTTCGAGACATCTTACCTTGCTGGGGACAACGACTCTGCCAGGGATGGCAATCCAGGCCGTATGGGCATTCTGCATATGCCAGGAGGTTCAGCAGGAGCAGAATACAGTTCAAGGGTATCCCAAGTCCTTCACACAACTTGTAAGAAATGATCCCTGGACCCTGAGCCCAGTACCCCCCTTCCTCCCACTACACCCCTGCTCAACCTGTGAGTTAGTGTGAGCTGACCCCCTCCACTACTTCGCCCTAGATGTGACCCAGCGAAAGCCCTCTGGGGCCCCACTGGAGACCAGCCGAGTACAGGGCTCCTAGACTGTCATCTGAAGCTGGAGCAGTGCTAGAACTGAGGCCTACAGCTGGTGTTTTCCACACAGCAGTAGCAGGGCAGGAGACGCCGGTCACCCTGCCCGGCCCCCGGAGAGGACAGCTGCCATCAGAGCGGTGGCACTGCGGAGAGAGCCAGCTCAGCCGTCACCACACCTCTGCCACCACAGCCATTCTGCCACTGTTTTTAACTAACCCTAAACTGGAAGGAGGGCACTGTGCCAAAAATAACCTAATCTTTTTCCCTTTCTCCAAACTGAATTTTCTGAGACTCCAATGTTTAAAAATAAAAGCCACAAAGTAGGGCAGGCAATTGTAGTAATATCTATGCTGCCAACTGTATCCTTTGGGGACTAACGTGAGACTTTGAACACCAAAGCAAAGCTGTGACTGCAGTCAGAACAGCGCTGCTGTGAAGCCACGCCCATGGGGGCATTTCTTTCAGTCCTCTCTAGCCTGTGAGGTCTTTGTGACTGAGAGCCAGGCCACCGGTTATGAGGATCCAGCATCTGGTCACAGGGCCATGTGGCCCAGTCTTGCACTTTCTGCGCTGATATGGCTGCAACACAACGTGGCAGGCAACCCACCACTGCAGCTTGGCTTTTCCACCATAAGGAAACCCGCCCTCTGTGCTGAGCCTCTCACTCAGGAGAAGGAAGACTTCCCCTCTGCTGCCATGGCTCTGGGCTCAGCCATGGGGACGCATCATGTGAACACCGCCACAGCCAAGGCCTTTCAGGTCAAAATAAAGGATGTGGCCATGGTATGGACACACACGGAGAGCTCTGTGGGCCTAGAGAACTGTGCAATGCTTGTTGTGCCCCTACCATCTCAGAATGCCACACACTCTGCCCTGTTACTAAGAGCCCACTTCTGCTAGTGACACCATTGCAGCTACTGTGCAGCTCCATCTCGGCATGCCAGCTGCCAGCATTGTCCTCAGAAGGGACAACAGAGGAATGGATCCTGCAAAGGGGCAAGTCTGAGATCACCAGGTCGGTGACGCAGCCTCAGGTCAAACAGAGCCTGCTGTCCTCCATCACCACAGATGCCACCACTGAGCCACTGAGAGGAAAAGGTCCCAGACAACATTTGTGCCAAGTGGCAGCATCACAACCGCTTCCTGCCGTGTCAGTAGATTCCTAAGCTGCCTTCCCAGATCAAGCGGGTGAGAAAACACCGTAGCCCCGTCACAGCAAATCCCCGAGTGTAAACAGGAGGAATCCAAACAGCTCTGCTCTTCCTCCGCAGGCAGATTGTGGACTTCAATGTTCTAGGGTCATCTAGCACACCCCGGCATATTAGACAAGGGACATGAAAGGGCTGTGGCTCCCAAGCAAGCCTGCTAGGAGCAGCAGTGCAGAGCAGATATTTGAGGTCATGCCCCATAAGGATGCCAGATCCTGAGTTCCGAGTTCCATCTTCTTCAGCCCCATTTTCCAGCCCTTTCTGAAACCTGTGCTTCAAGTGAGCTCCAAAGTGGGGGCTTGGGCAGAACTTGAAGGGGCTGCGTCAGACCTGTCTTGAACCCAGGGAGTTCCCACAGGAGACAGAAAGCAGACACATGTCCTCACCAGAAGACCCATAACAGAGACCCTGAACTTCACAACGGAGAGCTGGCAATGGAAGCATGAAATCCCTCTGACCTGGTCAGCTCCACTCCTGCCCCTAGCCGAACACTGGATGTGTGCAATCTTATTTTTAGTCTCATTCCTAGTTTTATTCTTTCTCACCTGGAGAAGGAATAACAACACAGACACCAAAGGGGACACATGGGTCTCGATGGCTCAATGGAAAGAAGGCTAACCTAGCTCAGGGAATCTGGCAGGACAAAGAACCCATTGTTTTCAACACCTGTCTCTCTCCTGACCATGGTCTGCAGACAGCTTTAGAAGACCAGCAAGTCTAACCCTCGGCCTGCTCAGAGTCTCTTAACATATGGTAACATGGCACCATGGCCAAAAGGTTCCATTTCTGTATACACTGCTCACTGTAGAATGAGGGCCTCCCATGTCTGCCAGCTGGGTAAGGCCCTGACCAACAGCAGTCTGGGCCTGATTCCTTGGAGCATCCCTGCTTCCTCCGTGTTGACCTTGAGAGCTGGCTTGGGATGCTCTTGCACTGATGGAGTGGCAGGGATGCCACCACAGCTGTGCCATGCCGCCTGCTCCATGGGGCCTCTGCCAACTTGGCAGCCTATGTCGAGGGACAACTTACTATTCCTGATGCTCTGAGATGAGGTGCTAATTTCACAGCTCATTCATACAAAGGAGAAACTTTGGAAATCCTCCCCTCCATCCCTGACAGCTTCTTCCCAGCCTCTCTTCTGCCTGGCTGGTGCTGCACTCCACCCACGTCCCTAGATCCCAACCTTGGTCATCACTACTTTTTGTTCCACCCTCTTTCTTTGGGTATCTCCACCACCTGAGTGACTTTCAAGTTAGCCACTCCTACTAGTGTACTGGAAATCTGTATCCCAATGATGCTCCAAGGAGGAGTCTCCGTGATTTTGATGCCTAAGTCAGACTTGAAATCCCCCCAAAAGAATCTATTCTTAGGGTACCTCAGACTTTTTCATTCACCATTATACGACCTACAGTGACCTGTGCAGTGAGCAGAACTGAGAGAGTAACAGGCGAGAGTATCTCCAGACACGGAGGACTCCAGCTAATCCCACCAGCACTGCTGCAATGCTGCTTATTTTTCTCACCCGGAGAAGGAATAACCACACAAACACCAGGAGGGTCTCAATGACTTCACGGAAAGAAGGGCATCTGGCAGGGCAAAGCACACACTGCTTTCAACAACTGTCTCACGCCTGATCATAGAGCCCACAGGTCTGCAGACAGCTTAACAAGACCCAACGAGTCTACTCCTCAGCCTGCTCAGAGCCTCTCAACATGCTACACCTACTTCCTAGTGAGGCTACGAGCACACCAGAAGCATGCTTCTAGAACACACTTCTTACAGCTCCTATCCTGTGGCACATCCTATGCAAATTAGCATAATTAGTCTTTATTTCACTTGCAAGCATGCCCGTTGTTTACAGCGCACCCAGCTTCTGCAAAGGCACGGGGAGGGAGGAAAAGGAGAGAAACACCAGTCTATCCTTGCAACACAGTAGCAGAGGAGGGCTGGGAGAAAGGCTTACAACCTTGGGCTTTGCTGTGCCTCTTGACTAAATCTAGATCCAGGACAGAGGCAGCCTCCTGCCCCAGGTCACACAGGAGCTACCTGGGCAGACAATGGAGACTGGGATGCTGTGGAAGGTCAGAGTTCAACAAAGCAAGGCACGACCCTCTCAATGCTATTAAAGTTACACTTATTTTTAAACCCTCTCCAGAGCTCGGCATTGACGAGGACTGTGGCACCGAGAAGGCTCCTGATCATCTGCCACAGCAGCTTAGGATAGCAGGTTCTGCGTTGTGCACATCAGTAACCCCTTCTGAGACAAAAAGCCTCAGTGTGGGCTCAAGTGGGCCCTGGCAGAGACAAGGCAGCCCACTGTGACCCTGGGCGAAACTTAATTGCTCTCTGGGACAGCATGGATTTCTCAATTCAGCAGAAACTCTATTTAACAACATCTGGAGTAAAAGTAATGGTGAGTGGGGGAGAAATGGGGACAACACCCCTGCTGAACTCTGTGCTGAGACCTACTTCACCCTGTCTCCCTCACCTATCCCACCAGGGGCATGGCAGCTCCCAAGGGGCGAATTCCTCTATAAAGAAATGTTTTAGTAACGTGTTAAATGACAGCCTAGAAAATCACTGAAACCTTGGGATGTGCTGCCCAGTTCCTTAGGGAACTCTTCAAGTCAGCCCTCCCTTCAGTAATGGCACCAACTTTTCCCCAGGGACCTTAGTAAACCTCCCCAGCAGGTTGCAGTCCTGGGACACTGGACCAACAGCTGGAAAGCCTGTGTGGGACCTACCTAGGCTGTCTGCATGTGGGGTCTGTTTGTGGGAACCCGAGCAGTGGGATCAGGACCTGTCCCTGGCACATGAGCTGGTTTATGGGAACCTATTCCCCATGCTGGGTGGCCTCGCCCAGCTTTGATGCAGGGGGAGGAGCTAGACCCTGCCTCAACTTGATAGCCATGCTTTGTTGACTCCCATGGGAGGCCTGCCCCTTTCTGAACAGAAAGAGAGGAAGGAGGGAAACTGTGGTTGGTATGTAAAATAAATCAAAAATCTAATCAAGAAAACAAGTGCTCGGAGAACACAGACAATGTGGGGCTCCTCAGAGTGGACAGTAGGGGTTGTTATCTTTCTGCTCTCTATCTGGTGTATGCAGGGGAAGTCTGGCATCCCCATGTGCCACACTGGTACAGAGTCCAAAATGGATAAAAAGTGCCCACTTTCCATTGTCCCACTTTATGCCTCAGAGGGGCTGCAGGCCAAAGTGGGGAGGGCACGTTCAACCTGCTCTCATTCAAGTCCACTCTCGGATCTGCTCAACTGCCATGAAGTTGGACATGTAACGGCACTGACAGCTGCAGAGTGTGTGTGGGAGCAGGCACTGTCCCAAGTAGACCAACACTGCAGAACCCTGAGGACGTAACGGCATATTCGGAGGGGGGGGGAATTCACCACTCAATTCCTCTCAGGGGTCTGGTCTGCCCTGCTCCCTGTCATATCTCCAGGGGGGGATAGGCTACTAAAATAGGAAGTAAACACAGATTGGCTCACAGAACAGACAGGCAGGCACACGGCATGAGCAAATGCATGTATCCCAAGTCTGTCACCTATGTGGACGGGCTCTAAGAAAAGCGGTCATGGTCCAGAGCCACACCCTCGAGTCTCTGCAGAACTAGGCAGGTCCTGTGAGTGTGTGATACAGTGAGAACATGACACCATGAGCATGTCTGAAACCAGCCAGAGAGTGATGTGTGTAGTGGGGAGACCGGGGTAGCATTAGGAGACAGAAGGATCTGAGGGGTACAGAGTCACTAGTGGCCAAAGTCGAGTGTTGTACGGCAGGGGGCAGGGCAAGAGCAATTCTATGTTCAAAAGAAGCCTGGAATCTCAATGTTTTAATCTGATAGCATTCAGTTGTTTTATAGTGGCAACCACGTCACTTCAGAAACAGAGGGATCAGGTATGCTCACAGGCTGTAAGTTTCCCAACTGCATCCCCAAACCTAGGTGAGGGCACCATTCTGCCTAGGCTCCCCATGTGGTGGGAACAGCCCTAAGATCAATTATGCCTCCTCTCTGGCTGTACACGTTATAAAATAGTCTATATGTGTAATCATATCACTATAATCTAACTGTTACAAAACCTTGTGGGGTCGGCATTTTAACGGCATCTTCATACAATTCCACCAGGACATCAAGAGCCTAGAAGACGATGAGAAAAGGCAGGTGTGGCATGAGGCTGGCCCATCTGACTGTGACAGTGTCTCGGAAATGCATCCTGAATATTCACTCACTCCACATGAAAATAAGACAAAGTGTCTGAAAGACCCAAGGGACAGCTGCAGAGATTTAGTAACAATAATGCTTTGAGGGTTTATTTCGTTAATTAGAAATAGATGCATATGTGCACACGTGTGTTCATATAGTTGTGTGTATGTCTGTGTATGCACATTTGTTTGTGTATGTGTATATGTGTGTAGGCTTATCTATGTATCTGTATGAGTATATGTATATATGTGTGCACACTTGTCTATGTATTTATCTGTGTATATTTATCTGTATCTGTATGTATATGTGTGTGTGTATACTTGCCTGTGTGTCTGTGTGTTTATACTTAACTGTGAACCTCTGTGTGTGAGACTGTGTGTGTATCTGTATGAATGTGTATAAATATGTGTATATACTTGTCTGTGTGAATGTGCATGTGTGTATACTTGTCTGTGTATCTCTGTGTGTGTAAAAGAGAGAGAGAGAGTGTGTGTGTGTATGTGTGTATACTTGTCTCTGTACGTATCTCTACCTGTAACTCTCTCACTAAGAACTTCATCGGGGATGCTGGTTTCATGGTCCTCAAAGGCCGTGAGGACCTTTGCTAGTATGGCCAGGATCTGCCTACAGATCACCTCTCTGACCGCCTGCAGCTTCACCCTGCAGCCTCATCTTGCCCACAAAAGACAGGAGATGTAGCTTAATTTGTCATGTCCAGTAAAGCCAAAGGGACACGGGTATTTAGTGCTGCCCAGAGTCTAGCCCAGTCAAACTTCCACTCCCTGGTCTCCTGCTGAAATTCCCTTTGCTCTTTAAGCTCACAAAACTGGACCCTGTGCGCTGTGCACTAATCAGGGACAGAAAGCATCTCTCACAGCACCGATTAACACAAACTGCTGAGCCTGCATTCCGGAACTGTTGCACAGAGCAGTACAGTTGTCACAGCCCAGCAGCCTAGCAGTGTTTATTCAACACTGGTGCTGGCCTTCAGGAGCCAGCTGGGACCCTCAGATTCCTTGCCTTCAGTCCTCTTGGGCTCTACAACAGAAAATAAAGCCCAAATTGCTGGGACTCATAGGGAAAGGCTAATTCCCAACACATCTGAACTGGAGATGTCTGTGAGAGATGAGTTAGTGTTTTTCATGATGTACTGTGGCCTTCCCCGAGTATGAATACCTAGGCCCTGGTGTCCTACTAACTGGATAACAGTAAATAGGGAAAGGCATCTTTCAACACACAGTGCACAAGATGCATGTCTTTTCACAAACCTTGAGACAGCCAGAACCCATGAGCAGTCTTCTCAGATACAACAGAAGGGCCTCTGCAAGAAAGTAGCTCTGTCTGGTCAGAAGCTCAGCCTGGAAGTTCTGGTGCATCCCACAAACAGTGGAAATCAGCCTGGCTGTAGCATCACTGTGGGAGTGAACGCCCCAGATGCCTTACTGCATACTGCTTTAAAGAGCCCCAGTGGAAAGAAACTCTAATTTTGTCCCAGCAAATTATCCAGACTCAGACAAGGGCTTCTCAAATGAGATTCTCAAATGTACCTGCGGGGATCCACAGGCTTTTTCCTATGGCTTCTCACCTGGGACTTGCATGAAGAGAGTATATTAGAAACACTATCATCACCTTCAACAGTACCTGGAGACATGGAAAACCATAGGGCTTTGTGCCACGATCACTCTAACTGCAAAGACAAGGATGACACTTGGAGCAGACTGACTGTCACTGATAAGGCACCATCTCAAGCACTGCCCACATATGCTAAAGGCACTTGCTGCCACACCTGCTGACCTGAGTTGGACCGCTGGGACCCACATAGTGGAAGGAGAAAAAGCAACTGCAAGTTGACTTACATTGTGGTACACACACACACTTTTTAAAAGGTAATAATTTTTTTTTTTTTTTTGGTTTTTCGAGACAGGGTTTCTCTGTGGCTTTGGAGCCTGTCCTGGAACTAGCTCTGTAGACCAGGCTGGTCTTGAACTCACAGAGATCCGCCTGCCTCTGCCTCCCAAGTGCTGGGATTAAAGGCGTGCGCCACCATCGCCCCGGCGGTAATAAAAATTGGTCTGAAAAAGCCTGGGTTAAAACCGGTCTCACTGAACATAGCGGACAATGAGGACTACTGAGACCTCAAGAACAATGGCAATGGGTTTTTGATCCTACTGCACGTATTGGCTTTGTGGGAGCCTAGGCAGTTTGGATGCTCACCTTACTAGACCTGGATGGAGGAGGGTGGTCCTTGGACTTCCCACAGGGCAGGGAACCCTGATTGCTCTTTGGGCTGACGAGGGAGGGGGACTTGACTGGGGGAGGGGGAGGGGAAGGGAAGGCGGCGGTGGGGAAGAGACAGAAATCTTCAATAAATAAATAAATAAATAAATAAATAAATAAATAAATAAATAAATAAATAAATAAATAAATTTTTAAGCACAGTCCTGGACAGAGACCATCAAGGACGCTCACTCACACAGGTCTCCCAAAGTGCAGGGTGGAATTTGCATTTCAGCACCACCGACAGCTCCTAGGTACCACCTGCTCCACAAGCTCCAGACACTGCACAGAGCAACTGGCTCCCAACTTCCAAAGAAGCAAAGGAAGCAGAGCTTGGTGTGGTGTCCAGGAGTATTCCCCCCAACAGGTACTCACACAAAGAAGGGCACCAGCTGCACCAGGGTCTCTTTCTTGGGGTTGGTAGCAAACTCAGGCACCATCTGGATGACCTTGTTCATGATGCTGCGTAGGTAACTCTGGAGCTGCTTTCGTCGCTCCTCCACGAACTTGGCGTCCTAGGAAGGCAGGTAGAATGTGCACTCAGTATGGTTGTGTCATCAGCTCAGAGCGGATCTTGTCCAACACGCACCCATCAGGCAACAACTGTCAGAGGCTGTGGAGTACAGCTCAGTGGTGGAGCACTTGTCTCGTGTGTGCATGGTGCTGGGTTCAATCACGGCTGTGCACAACTGGTCTCCACGGCTTTACGTGTGCTATGGGAAAGATGTCTGGATGCTATTTTTATCAAGCATAGGAAAGGCAGGTCCAATACCTGTGTACAGTGTGCTCCCACAAATGAGTGAGCGAATGAATGAATGAATGAATGAATGAATGAATGACTAGGTGTGGCTGTTGTTTCTTGGTGTCACAATATTCCCTCTTTCTGGGCTCAGTGCCGAGAGGAGACGGCTGTGGGGGAGCAGGGACTCGCAGCCTCACAGTCTGCTGGATCACACAGCAACTGAGGAAGCAGCTGCCTAGAGCAGAGCTCACCCTCGCCATCGGACCACAGGAAGGGGCCCTCTCCCCAGGGGCTCAGACTCACTCTGTCCAGTGTGACTGTGTGTTAGATGGTACTGAGGAAGCCTCCTAGTGCCCTGCTCTCCAGCAGAGAACTCCGCATAGGCTGGGGTGAGAGAGCACGAGTGGACAGATGCCTGGTACCAGAAGAGTGACATCTTAAAAGTCCACCCCACATAGAAGAGCGGGCCCTGCAGTAGTGGACATGTGTAGATGCAGATAGTACTGCAGTTTTTCTGAGACTACAGTTTTACAGAGCCCTGTGTGTTCTCTGGAAAGTCTCCTTCAGGAATTGTGTGGGAGGAAGAACCAGAGAGACTCTGCTAACAGGGTTTCCCTGGCCCTATAAAGGCAGCAAGGTTTTCTTGTCCAAAGCCATGCCACAAGTTGCCACAGCACAACTCCAGTCCCGTGGGTTGGATGGTCACTTCCAGCACTGCCCCTGGTCAGTGGCTGAAACCTCCTCAGCCTGGTAGGATCAAGGCAGCAAAGGATCTTCCAGCCCTAGCCGGAGCCACTTGGACTATGCTCACTGGGTCTGGATGCTGGATTCTGCTCCTTGGTGTCCACACTTAACACATCAAGTGATTAGATGTTCATTCCTGACAGGGTTGATGGGAATGGGCCTGGGTTTTAATTTGCATGAGAAACCTCTAAGGCCAGCTTGAAAGGCTCTACAGCAAGAAGATGGGAAAGGTGCTGTCAACCCTGGGGGCAGGGGGTGATGTGGAGGGCTCTGGGCTTGGACAGGGATAATGGGCACTACAGCCACAGGAGGTCAGAGATGGCAAGTGTCCCACGTGGAAGCCAGAGGACACCCCCTGCCAGCAGTCTGGCCTGCCCTTGTGTCACCTGAATAATGAAGGTCTCCTTTCACCGAGGTCCTGCAGGCAGTCATGACTTGGCAGATAGGGTCTCACCTGGAGGAACCCCCTTTCCTAGTACCATTCACACTGAGAGCCAGTACTGAGGAACCCATGCTGTTTTGATTACAGAAAATCAAACTGAGCAGCAACCATTGTCTAATAGAGAGAGAGAGAGAGAGAGAGAGAGAGAGAGAGAGAGAGAGAGAGAGAGAGAGAGAGAGAGTAAAAACCTTGGGTGTCCACCTTATTTCTGAGACAGAATTTCTTACCTAGAGCTCTCTGACTAGGCTGGCTAGCTGACCAGTGCACCCCAGGGATCCTCCTGTCTCTCTCTCTCTGCCTCCCCAGTGACGGGATTACAAACATGCGTCATCATGCCCGGTTTTTCTGTTTGTCTGTTGTTGTTTTAAGGCTAAGGTATTTTTCCTTTTACTTGGTGTTTTCATTGAATTCAGACCTCAAGCTTGCATGATAAACACTTTCCAGAATGCACTACCTCCCCAGGGAGCAAGAGCACCCCTCGAGTCTTCCTTGTATCCCATGCTCCCCATGAGCTGCATCCTTAGGACACAACCAAGGCTGGTGACAAGAATGATGGGAAGAACCAGCCCCAGGTCCTAAACTAAATGGCAGCTTAGCAGAGAAAGGGGTCTTAAAGGTGCAATTTCAGACCCTCAACTCAACACAACCTCCAACCTGCAGAGGCAAACTCTCCTAACCTTCTCTCTCTGACAGTCACCTGTATTCACTTCGCAGAAATCCCACTTCCTCCTTGGCTTAAGCAGAAGCCATGGTATATACACAGAGGGATGCCTATCAGCTCAGTACCAAGGCAGTCTGCCTGGCTTTTGACCTTGAGCCCTGAACTGCTCCCAACAGTTTTTGCTTTGGTCCTCAGCCTGAATCTCCATACTCCACGGGGACACAGGCAAAGGAGAGACTGCTCACAAGCAACGTGGGAAGGCCATGCCATTCCTCTCTGTAAACAGTGGTGGGTTTACTTTATTATGAACAATGGCAAGTTCTCAATAGCTCCTCATCAGTTGTTTCGTCATTCCGGCCTTTTCATTAGATGAGCTGTGACACTACAGGACTGAAGCCAGGGCCGCACGCACACTAGGAAAGGGTTCCGAGCTGCACCCTGGCCCATATTAACACAGCTGTAGCTGGCTGTGGTGGTGCACTCCTGTTATCCCAGCACCTGGGACGTGGAAGCAGAAGGATCGGGAGTTCAAGGCTAGCCTTGGTTATGCAGCAAGTTTGAGGAATGCCTGTGCTACATGAGACTCTATGTCAAAAACAGGACAATAAAATAAGGAATAAACAATTATAGCCACTTGATACTTCATTCTTAAATACTTAATTTAACAAATAATTCTAGAAAATTAGGACATGTTCCTATTTAACCAAACACCATGACTACTGTCAACAAAGAGGATAGCGTGTCTGCAGTGCTGAGGTCCACATTTCAAGAGCTGCTTCTGGAGCTTTCCTTGCTGTCTGACTTTGTCTTGACACAGGTTCACATTTGTATTCCAGGCTGGCCTTAAACTTGTGATCCTGCTGCCAGGGTTGCAGGTGTGCACCAGCATGCCTGGCTGCTCTTGCAATGTAAGATGCCAAGGCTAGATGTCAGCCAGAGGCTGAAGGGGGCAGTGTGGACAGTGGTGTCAGACCTCATGTAGAAGTCAGTCTCCACCATTCTTACCACAGGACAAGGCTGGACCCACAGGCATGTTTTACATGGACTGAGCAGTGTTTGAAAAGACTAAAGCAGGTGATTTCTTTAAACAAAAGCAGATCCTTAACTTCCCTTTCATCCCAGCAGCCCTGTGTTCTTGTCTTACTCACTCACCTGCCATCATTGGTGTTCTCCCTCCACCCCAATCACATAGGTCTAGTTCAGCCTTCATCACAAAATGCTCACACAGTGTCCAAGGATAACATGAGCCTTGAAAAAGCATGCTGGTTGAAATAACAAATACATGTAGGAAGGGCAGACTGGTGGCCAGAGAAAGCTGCAAGGAGGCCACAGGCCACAAGAGAATACACAGATCCCAAAAACGGTGGGTGGTGAAGGCCAGGCTGACCTAGAAACAAGCCCTTGGTTCTAAGGGCTTCTGGACAGGGGAGCATAGGACAAAAGACCAGTATGTCAGTGAGCTGGTCCTTCAGAGCCTGTGTGTCATCCAAGGTACCTGGGGTGGTATCACAGGCACACGTCACTTCTTAAAGGTCCAAGAAATTGGGGAACTCTGACTGGGCTCCTGGGGTGGCAGCCAACTTGCAGATTAGAAGGGATGGGGCTGGATGTAAGTCTGGCATATAACCTGCCAGGCACCTCTGGGGACCACGTCTTTGTCTGGACACCATTGTCAACTGTGGGCAGAGAAAGCCAGGGTGCACACCGCAGTTTTGATGGGAGCATCCATCCCTGCAGAAGAGGTCCATTAGGCACAGCTCTTAATGAGGGTGGATGCTGTAAGATGAAGCTTGAATACATGCTTGGGGTCCCCCCCATTTCAAGGTGGCTCTGACAGGGATCTTCGCTATAGGGAAAGCTCCACCCTCCAGCAGTACCTTCCCCAAGGGCAGAAGTCGCTGCACTCCCTGGCTCCCTTATGCTCTTATCAAGCACAGCATGGCACCTTCTGAGAGCAGCAGACAGGCCAGTCCCTGCTGAGAGGCAGCAGCTTCACAAGTGGTAGATCCAAAACAGGCCACTGGCTAGAGAATGTCAGAGCCTTGAGAGAGCCTCCCTGAATGGTCTTCCTGTGCCCATTCTGGTCCCCACCGTGGCACTAGCTCACTTAGCCATCTCTGCCTCCTGGCCTCACTTTATTAGACCAGCACCACAGGCAGGTTATGGCCAACACAAGGTGAAAGGACTGAGGCTTCATGAGAAGGGGGCTGGATCCTGGGGAGAAGGCCCATTACTCCAGGTGGTGCCCCAAGGCTCCCATGCTATCTACCACACCTATAGTTCACATCTAGAGAGCATGGTGCTAGCATTTGAGACCAGATACGGAAGGCTACAACACTCACTCCCAATCTCCTGAAATGTGTGCAAACATATTTACTTAAAGGAGAATGAAAATCAACACTGCTAAAGACAGCAAGCTGAGCACAGGCTCAGCGGGGATTTGACAAAATTCTTTCCACAGCTGAGCACGCCCATCTTACAGGGAGGACACAGAGGTGCTGAGACACAACAAGATCACACCGTCCATGGTCTTCATGGAGCTGGAATTTGAACCAGGTCCCCTGACACTCCTAAAGAGAGGTCAAGGGATGTACTGAAGACCTACAGCCAGCTGCCCCATAACCTGCAATATGGCTTCTCTCATCACACACATGGAAACTGATGAGTAGGCTGGGAGCATCCTGGTCAGGTTCTGACAGTCCCTGGGTAAATGCTGCCTGGGACAGCAGGAAAAAGGGCATGTTTGAGAGGACACCATAGTCCCCAAAAGCTGAGCTTAATAGCAAACACCATCTGCCTGACTTCTACAGCCACCATGCTGCCCTGCCTTTGCACACACCAGAGTAGACCTGCGGCTCTGCCAAGAACAGAAATAAGAGACCATCTGACCCTGTGGTTCATACAGGGTGAACCACATACCACAGTTCAAACAGTCTCACCTTGGCTGGGCTGTGGTTGAGGAAGGGGATCACAGAGGTCCTGGAAATTTGCTCAGGGCAAGTTGGATATGGTATGGTAGCCTGTCTGTCTGCAGGCCAGTGTGAAACATCTCTTCTACCCCCCACCTTCAGTAGTTGTCACAGGTTGGGTCCTTGGAGGGGCACAACGACTGAGCCACAGGAAAACATGACTAAAGAGAAAACCGTGGTTGCTGGGGACCAGAGCGAATAGCCTTAAGCCTGCTTTCTTTTCATCTCTGGAGATGCCCCTCTATTCCTGCTGAACCTAAGAGACCAGGAGACCTCTTCAAGACAGGAGGAGAGGTGATAAAAAGCAAGCACAGTAGCTCTTTGGTCCCGAAAAGCTTTGGCATCACTGCAGATGTACACTGGTGGTTGGAACAAGAATGTCCCCATAGGTTCATAGATTTGAATGCTTAGGGAATGGCACTATTGGAAAGGATTAGGAGGTGTGGTCTTGGAGGAAGTATGTCACTGGGGTGGGCTTTGAGGTTTCAGAAGCTCAAGCTAGGCCCAGCGACTCTCTATTCCTGCTGCCTGTGGATCAGGAGAGAACTCTCAGCTCCTTCTCCGGCACCACGTCTGCTTGCATGTAGCCATGCTTCCTGCCATTCTTTTCCTTCCCCACTATGACACTGCTGGTGTGGCAATATAGCCCTGTACACAGTTCTCACTTCCTATGTACAGCTGTGCTGTCAGAGGCAGACACGCCCCCTCCTGGAATGGGTGGCCACACGTCAGGCCCAGTTGCTGGAGCATCCGTAATCTTGTCCATGGTGATCACCCCAATTATGGGCCCCTGAACAGAGATAGCATGAGGCTCAAACTCTGAAACATTAGAAGAAATTCTAGCCTTCAATGAGTGGGGATCCTGTGTTTGTGGTGAGAAGACTTTTACCTTATTAAGTTGACAATGACAATCTTATCTCACATCCATTTGCAGATTCTGTATAATACCTATTCAAAATCCAGTTGCTTCCTCCATCCCAAAAGTGACCCTAAAACTCATACATATATATACACACACTTAAGGGACCCAGAGTGGCCAAACTAATCTTAGAAATGATTGGGTGAGAGGACTCATATCCCAATTCCAGAACTTACTGCACAGCCACAGTGTCAAGATAGCAGGGAGACAGCAGAGGAATAAATATCTAGATCCGTAAAAAGAACGCAATGGAGGAGAGTAGTCTTACAGCAAAGGCGCTCGCTCAGCCCTAACACCCACAAGTGACTCGCACATTTCTTTGTCATTGCATGGACAGAGGTTGCCTCAAATGAATAGCAAAACTGACTCACAGAGCTGAAACTTAGAAACTGTTTAAAAATAAAAACTTCAGGAGTAGGTTTTTTTAACCCTGTTAGGCAAAGCTTCCTCATACATGACATTAAAGAGGAATTCATCAATAGCACAACTGTCTTCTACAAAGGACGTCATCAAGAGAGTGAAAGGTAACACAGGATGAGGAGAAGATATCTGTAAATGACGCACACGCCAGGCTCTGTGTCTGAGGTAAGCAAACCGCTACCACAGCCAAACACTGTAAAAGGGCAAATGAGTCAACAGACATTTCTTCAAAGACATGCAAACAGTCAAGAAGCACAAGAGATGGTGCTGAGTGTCAGTGTCTACGGAGGCACAGATGACACAAGGAGGCAGGGCTCCAGGTTCTCCAGAGTGAGCAATCAGCAATATTAGGTGCTGGCGGGAGTATGGAGAGATTATACACACACGTCAACAAATACACTCATACGTTACAGGCTTAGAGAATGAAGCAGCCAGCTTGGAAAACAGACTGCTCTTCAAAATGCTAAACACTCTGTTAACACATGCAACAGCCCAAATGCTTGGGCTCCTTCCAAATTAGCATGTTAAAACCTCACCCTCAACAAGCACTGAGCATGCATGCCTGTAATCCTAAAACACGGAGGCAGATGGACAGGAGATGGGAAGATCCTGAATTAAATGGAAACGCAAAGGCCTGACCCTGGAGGCAGTGTTAGGTGAAGCACTTGGAAGATGACTCAACTGTACAGGTGGAGCCCTTCTGAATGGTTAATGGGATCAGTATTCTTGTCAAAGAAACCGGGGAAGCCAGCTGGCCCACTGCTGCAGCTAGGAGAAGCCATTACCCGAGACTGACACTACTGCTGACTTGATCTTGAACTTCTCACCTCTGGAAGTGAGAGAAGGTAGTTTCTTTTGGCTCTAAGTCATCGGTCTACGGTACTTTGATAGAGTGGCCTGAACAGACCAAGACACCATGTGACCCAGCAATTCTACTCCTAGATGGAAAGGAATTAAGGGAATGAAATGGGAGAAGTAACTCGTGTATCCATCAACTGATGTATGGTCAGACAAAATGTGGTATATCCATACAATGGAATAGTACTTGACAATAAAAATAAAATGCTGCCGCCTACTACAACACAGATGAATATTGAAAACAGTCCTGTGCGTCACGAATGCCACAGCCAATAACTTATAAGAAACTTTTAGAGTGGCATGCCGGTACTGGCAAGAAAGGGTGGCAGTGGTTTCTGGGGTGGGGGGAGATGAGGTATGACTCTAAAAGATGCATTTCCTTCTGGGATGATGAGAATTTTCTAAAAAGGGCCACAGTGATGACTGCACAGTGTAAACACACTGAGAACCCTGGTGAGCTATAGCCATAGCCATTTAACAGGTGGGCTGGGAGGTGGCTGTCAGTCAAATGCTTGCTGTGGAAGCATGAGGGTCTGAGTTGGAGCTGCGAAGGGATTCCTGGGGCTCACTGGCCAAGTCAGCCTAGCCTACTTGGAGAGTTCCAGATCAGTGACTGTAGAATTAGGAGCGGCGGGGCTGCGTCCCTGGCACCTGGCCACCCGCATGTCTAGGTTATGCCCCGAAATAATTACATGGAAACTGTATTTTTTTAAACACTGCCTGGCCTGTTATCTGTAGCCTCTTATTGGCTAGCTCTTACATATTGTTCTAACCCATTTCTAATATTCTGTGTAGCCCACAAGGTGGCTTACCAGAGAAGATCTTAACCTGCGTCTGTCTGGAGTGGGAGAACCATGGCGACTCCTCACTCAGCTTCATTCTCCCAGCATTCTCTTCTGTTTACTCCACCCACCTATGTTCTAACCAATAAAATGGGCCAAGGCAGTTTCTTTATTATAATTAACCAATGTCCTTCCTCCATCAAGTGACAGCTCCTGAGGAAGGTTGACCCCTAGCTCCCATGTGTGTGCACCCCCTCCACCCCCACACAACAAAAGAAAAAACCCACCAGGATACGGCACATGAGCATGGCAGACCACAGTAGAGTTTACTCCTTTTCCTTCTGGGAATGAGGTGAGCAGACAGAAAGGAGGAGTGATCAGAGATGAAGGTTTGCAGGAGCTCTGGAGCCAGCCGTGCCTACAGCCTGGTCTCCACCTGCTACACCACATTCTGAGCTTATGCTTCGCCAATCTGGGGGCTGTCTGCTCAGCTCCTCACTGCAATTTGCATCCTCTGAGGCAGGTCACAGGACACCCCCTTACCTGCATCGCCCTCCATGGAACCTACCCCAGGCTCAGAGTCTCCCAGTGTTCCACAATGAAGTCAAAGTCTCTCTCCCACCTGGTGGTGCCTGGGCACTGTTCTGTAACTCAGTTTAAAAATAAACACAGCCAGGTTATTTCCTACCTGGCCCCTCCTACCCTATTTATCTAGCACCTGCTTCACAAAAAGGAATTCAGGAGGCCTTGCTGCAGGAAGTGTGTGGCTCAGAGCAGACTCTCTGCCTGCTGCCTGTGGGTTAAGATGTAAAGCTCTTAGCTCTTTCTACAGAATTATGTCTACTGCATGCCACCATGCTCCCCATCATGATGAAAATTGACTAAACTTCAATTAAATGCTTTTATAACAGTTGCCTTGGTTATGATGTCTCTTCACAGCAATAGAGCACTGGCTAAGTGGTGTGTGTGTGTGTGTGTGTGTGTGTGTGTGTGTGTGTGTGTTTCTGGCGGTACTCACAGCCACCTGGGTCACCCTTTCAATATAGCTCAGACACTGCTCTTAGCCACTTTACGTCATCCAGAAATAAATAAAGACCATCTGTGTGAGCACTATGTGCAAATATGCCTCTCCAGCCTTTGGAGGCATGGCACTTATGCAGTGGGTTTCCTGTTGTACACAGGCTGGGCTGACACAGTAGCTTCTCAAGGAAGAGGTGGCGGGTAACAGGGAAAAGGACCATGGTTTGGGCAGGATTTATTCATGAACATGACTTAACTGATCCTCGTTACCATGGCTGGACCTGGCATGGCACAGGATCCCAGCATGAATCTACCATGAAAGCAACTGCCTTCTGCTTCAGATGTTTCACTGATAGAAAGCAAGCCATAAAGGAAGGTCATGTTTGCCCAAGAAGGATCATACTTGGCAAGAAAATCAGGCAGAGCAAGAAAACACAGGACAACAAGCAGGAGTCAGGGAGTACCCAAGAAAGAGACTGCCCTGATCTCCTCAATCCAGTGGTTCCTGAAGTCAGACTTTTCCCCAAGTCAATACATTCTGGTTAAGTTGCCTCAGGCTGCACAGTGAGATTCTGTCCCTAAATAACAAACAAACAAAACTTAGATGGAAAAAGAAATTGTTCCTTCTAAGAAGCCTGCCCTGAACCTCCACGGTGACAAAAGTCAAAAGCTGTCACAACAGGGCACAGTCTGTGAAAACAGCAGGCCAGACAGACTCATGACTGGAAGGACCCAGGGTACTGGACGTTGACGTGAGTTCTAGAGGACGTCCTGCTTAGTTACTGAGGAGTCCTGTTCCCCCAGTTGCCACTATGAGTTTACATAACATCCTTGTCACTGCCCTCACTGTGAGACACAAACCAGGTCTCTGAAGAATGTGGCCTTGGGATCACCAGCTGACAACTTCTGTGCAGGGGTTCTGTCCACAGCACTGTTCTAGACCTCACATGGAGACCAACATCACCAGTGTGGACCTGACTTTCCTGAAGAACCCAACTTCACCAGGCTGTCCCTGCATTCTAAGTTCCTTTCAGCCTTTAAGGACTCTTGCTAGCTACTCTGGTATGCCCTGCTAGGTCTTCTGCAAGCCAACCCCATCCTCGGTCTGCGGTCACTGCGTCCTCTGCCTGCAGTTACCCCGTCCTCTGCCTGTGGTCACCCCGTCCTCCGCCTGTAGTCACCCCATCCCCATCCTCCACCCACGGTCACCCCATCCTCTGACCATCCTCCGCCTGCAGTCACCCCGTCCTCTGACTGTCCTCCGTCCGTGGTCACCCCGTCCTCTGCCCAACAGTCACCCCAACCTCCACCAGCAGTCACCCCATCCTCCACCCACGGTCACCCAGTCCTCCACCTGCGGTCACCCGGTCCTCCACCTGCAGTCACCTGGTCCTCCACCTGCGGTCACCCCGTCCTCCTCCTGCGGTCGCGTCCTTGGCCTGCGGTCACCATGCCCTCTGCCTGCGGTCACCCCTGCTGAAGTTCCTGTGTCTCTCCTGGGAGACAAGTACCCTCGTGTTTAGAAACAAACCACTAAATGTGAACACATACTAAAGCTACTAAGAGAAAAAGGAGTGAAAAAAGCTAAACTCAAGGGGGTGACTTCTCTAAGTAGGGAGGACTCAAGCTGAACCTTGACAGAGAAGTGGGAGGAGTGGAGCAAATGCCTGAGGCAAGATGGACACTGAGGGCTCAAGTGTAAAGTGGGGATGGGTGTTATCCTGTGGGGGTGGCCACGAGGAGGCTGATGAGACTAAATGAGTGTGCACATGAACACAGCCTATGCTTTGTGAGGAATGCCTGTGCGCAGTTCACGATCAGGACAGCCCTGCTGATGTGAATAGGGTTCTGCTCATCTCCTGCTCTGGGAAGAAGGCTGCCTGGCTCACGGGGAGAGCACTAGGGAGATCAAAGGCTCCTTTGTGACTCAAAAGAGTTCCATTTTCAGGAGCTTATGAGGATCAGGCACTTGGCTCAAAAAAGCTTCAAAACTCATTATAAAGAAAGAACTGCACCTTCACTCAGAAGGCAGAAGCCCCAGGAAACTAAATGATGAGAATGTTCTGGGGGCTGAATTAATGCTCCTGTGACCCAGTCGAGAGAAACAGCTCTCCAGAAAAAGCCCCGGCTACGCAAGATGCAGCGTGTCTACAGCCATTCCAGGAGAGGACTGGAAGGGTGGTGTGCTGGTTATTATTCTTGGTTGCAAAACTTGACGATAGCCAGAATTAACAAAAACTCAAACGGTTGGGCACATCTGTGAGTGACTTTTTTTCCTTAATTAAATCATTTGAAGTGGGAAGACCCAATTCTAATCTGGATCTGAAGGTAGAAAGACACACCTGGCAGCAGTCTATATGACAGCAGACTTAACCTGTGGGCCAGGACCTTCAGAAAACACATATTCCGGATGGTCTTAGGAACCCCCAACCATAAATCTATTTTCACTGCTACTTAATAACTATAGTTTAGCTACTAAGTAGCGTCTCAGTTCCTAAGAGTTTTGGAAACATGTGTTTTCCAATGGTTACAACCCTCAGGCAGAGAACCACTGCTATGTGGAAGACGGAAGGTTTTGCTCTCTGTCTTCTTGCCCTCACTCTTGCTGACCACGTCCACTCCTTCACTGGCATGAGACCAACTTCCTCAGGATCCCGCATGTACTAAGGCCCAGCTCAGATTTAGCCTCATAAACTGGACACTGGTAGGCAGCCATTATTCATTTGGTACATTCTGCTCCTCTCGAGAGATCTGACTAATGCAGGTAGGTATTCCCTTAAATAATGTTCACTGAAGACCATGGTTTTGGAATTATGGACAGCAATGCCTCACGAGTATACAAGGACCCGAGTCAACCCCAGGACAGGGCAGCATGTATGCATAACCCTAGGGGTACAAACAAGCAGATCCTTGGGCCCTCACTGGCCAGTTAGTCCACCTGATTGATGAGAACCAGTCAGTGAGGGACCCTTCTCAAAAGACCGAGGCGGGCAATAACCGAGCAGTGATGCCCAAGTTGACCTCGTGTCCATGGGCTTGCACATACATGCATACACAAAGAACACAAATATAGCTTCTACTTGTATGAGACATATGCAAGCCTCCAGGGATGCACAGGCTCCTGAGGAATCACTGTTCCCTCCGAGAAGCGGGGCTCCTCAAGTAGGCTGACTGACTGGCAGGCAGAGAAGCAGGCATGACAACATTAAGGAGCATGCAGGACGTGGGGGTGAACACAGAGAGTCTAAGCTGCCACCTGCATGAGGAGACAAGACAGAGCTTACTAGAGCACCGTGGAGACAAAGGGTGACACCTGCAAGACACAAGTCCCAGCTCCAGGCGAAAAGCCTTGTCAGCAGGAAAATGATCATGGGCTAATGGGTTTACAAAGAAAAGGACGTTTGAACAGTTAATGTCACCCAATCATCGGGTATCTGGGGAGGATGGATCCAAAACTGGACTAAGATACCATCCTAGACCCAGTGTTGGCAAAAGAAACAAAACAGGCACTGTAGAGAGGGCAGGATCCACCCCTACCCACTGGAGGTGAACAAGTGAAGCTACCGTGGGGATCAGCTTGGCACCAGTCCAACATGGGAGTGAAGACATGAATGTCTCAGCAGCCAGCAGCCTCATGCCTTGGCCTACCTAGGGAAACTGAGTCTCAAGTAGATATGAGGTGGTGGGCAGCACAGAAGGCCCCTGCTGCAGTAATCAAGCACGCATGGTGATGCATACCTATAATCCCAGAAATCAGGAGGCCGAGACAAGGATGTGGGTTCAAGGGCAGCGTGGACTACAACATAGTGAGGCACATCTCAAAAGGGGGGGCGTTATTTAAATGACTAAATCGAAATCCTGTAAAACCACTGAAGAATACAAGCTGGGAAAGGATACATATAGAAATGACATCAGTTACGCAGAGTCATAAAAAAAAAAAAACTTTTATAGTCCCACCACAAAAGCACAAAGGCATGGACCAATGCTGCTCCCCTCTGGGATGGGGGCTGCAGTGAGAACTCAGCTGTATTTATGATGTTTAATTTCTAAACATTAACATTCATTCCATCTGGATGGTGATATGTGCTTATTATTCTGTGTACTCTGGGGACTCTCAGAAAATTTTGCAGTATTTCTTTTAGGAGCATAGAAGGCGCTAGGCAAAATGTGCATGGCTATTGATGTAGGCTGTGGGACGATGGGCAGATTTTTTTACCCTATGAGTTCCTTCCTTTGCTCTTCTTCCAAGAACCTGCACTAACTGGTGTGGTGGCTCCTGCCTGTAATCCCAGTGCTGAGCAGCATGGGCCAGAACAATCACAAGTCTCAGGCTAGCCTGGGCTATAGAGGGGATCCTCTTTTAAAATATAAAAATAAACACACTATATGACTAGCAATTCCATCTCCAATTTCAGAACCCAGAAAGTAGAAAAGACAGGCAGAAGATTAAACACAACATGGTTTATAATTAGCCAATGTCATCAGAGCTTCTAGAGACAGAAGAGACACTTAAACTGTGGTATCTTCACTGCATGGAGTACTACACAAAGTGAAGTGGGACCAGCAGGTACCCCACACAGCCGCACAGAGGAGCCTGAGGGCTGTGGTATGGAGAGAAAAAGCAAAAGAGTTTCAAGTTCAGAATTCCTTCATGTGAGGGTCTCAGGCCTCAGATAACTTCTATGTCATTAGAAATAAGGACCAGGACTGTACCTTGTGGAGAGAGTGACAGCAAGATGTTCCTGGTGCTGGGGCCTGTCTTGGCCTAGTGTTGCTTGCAGGGGTGTTGGGGTGTGTTCACTGTAAGGAAATACTCCAAACAGTACCTTCATATTGGAAGCTGCACCCCAGTTTAAAACAGAACAACAGAGCTTGGAGTGGCCTCACACTCAGGACCTCAGCACAAGGGTCATTCCAGATCAGCCTAGGCTGCAGAGTGAGATGCAGGCCAGACCAGGCTACAGAGTGAGCTCCAGGCCAGCCCAGGCTACAGAATGAGCTCTAGGCCAGCCCAGGCTACAGAGTGAGCTCCAGGCCAGCCCAGGCTACAGAGTGAGCTCTAGGCTACAGAGTGAGCTCCAGGCCAGACTATACTACACAGGAACAGAACAGCCATTCCTCAACAAGGTGACTGTCCTCTTCCTGGAGTAGATCACCTACTGCAGCAACACTGGCGCCCTAAAGGAAAGAATGGGGAAGGCATGGTAGCAGGAGCTGGGCTGTCACACCACAAACAGGGCCAGACTCTCAAGTATCAAGTTCACCCCCAGGGACCCATCTCTTCCTAAAGGTTCCACAACCTTCCAGAATAGCAGCACCACCTGGGGGACCAAGTGCTCAAACACATGAGCCCTGGCTATTCGGGGGAGGGGGGTCATGCCATAGTCAAACCACAATAGAAGCCAAATTAGTGTGGCTTCCCTCTGGATCAGTTTGAAAACTAGCATCAGGGATTTGCGCTATGCCAGTGTGGTATGTGAAGCCTGCACTGACTGCCCCCAAGAACCTGAGCTGTCAGATGCTACCATGTGCTGTTTGGCACAGAAGTTGTGTGACTTGACCAAGGCTACACAGTTAGTGCTCCCCAGTGGGAAGGACCTGAACGAAGCCCACACTCTGCCCCTACATCTCATGGTTTCTGAAGAAGTCTTGGCTACAGAGAAAGAGAGCTAATGAGCAGCCCGGAAAACTGGGGCCAGTGAAAATAACTAAAACGCCAGGGATCAGAGACACTGGAAATACACATACTTTTTCCCAGCATGCGAAATACTGTGATACCCAGCCCTCCATATGAGTGGGAACACTGGAGGGGAAGGTGGCAATTATTCTCAATTACTCAAGAAGAGAATAAGAGCCGAGAAGGACTCTCCTCTGGTGTCATTTTAATCAGCTGTCCAAACACACACACACACAACCAGCGGATGGAACACAGGTTAAGCATATTCTGAAGGCCTTTCGAGCTGGAGGGGAGATTAAATAATGATATACAAGCAATCTAACAGCCCCAGAAACTTTGTAGACAAGATCAGATGCTAGGCAGAGTCAAGTGGGGTATAATTCACGTCAATTAGAGAAGCAGTGGGCTTGGCATAAAAACAAGGCTCTCCAGCTCAGCCGGACAGGGGTGGAGTGGGGAGACTATCCTCAAGTATCACATAGCTCCTTCTTGTCATCAGACATAACTGGTTTGGTTATATAACCCAGGCTGGCCTGGAACTTGCTATGTAACTAAGACTGCCTTCTAGTCAGGCTCCTCCAGACTCAGCCCCCAGACTGCTGGGACTACAGGTGTGAGCATCATACCTGCTGAAGATGCTGAACATCCTACTAACATTAGCTTTCCAGTGTCCAGAAGAGAGTGGGCAGGTCAGATGGTACCACATGGGAATCAACCACCTCTTTCAACAAATTCAATCTGTGCATCTATACCTACGCTTGTCAATCAAATGAAAGGAAACTGGAGAAAGGAAATTAATGAACAAAATGGCTGCCAAACACCAATCTCTGCTGTTTGAGCTCGGGACTTGTCACAGGTTCGCGCTCTATGCTCTCTTTGCAAAGCCAGCTTCTGCTGTCCATGGTATCAACAGACAGAGAGAACATCAGGCAGCTGGTATCGAGATTGTGAAAGAAACCCATAAGATCAGAGAAGGCTTCCTGGAGGTGTCAGAGGCCAGAATATGAGACGAGACAGACATATTTGACCCTGAGTTCAACCTCTCCCCGTGCCACAGGCAGCAGACATGGGATGCAGTGGCACCCACACCTCCAGTTCTTTCTAAACGATAGCAAAGACGTTAGTGGATTTGATGCTGAAGTCTCCTCGAGGCTGAGCTCATGACAGTGTGTCAGCTGTCCTGAGACAGATCTCTGTACTGGAAAGTCCTTTCCGTGCCGCCTACTGACTCGAGAGAACCTGCTGCTCCTCTCTACTCCTGCTCAGTACACGAAGCACCAGGCCTGTCTGCAGGGCACGGGGCAAAAGAGCAGAGGTCCTGTCTCAGGCTTTGTATGGGCACAGCTCCTTTTACGCCCCAATTTCTCTTTGGAAAACTAGCCATCTTAGATGTTGGGGGGGTGCAGAGATTTGAGAACAGGGTCACCCCGTTCCTGTCTCTGTCACTTATGTGCTGCTGGGCCTTAGGATGCTCACTGCCCCTGAGCTCCAGTTTCCAGGCCTATATGCATTTCACATAGGGCTTCACAGGATGCACACAATGAGAAAATTAACAGAAAGCCATGGGTGTGTGTGGCAAGCTTGGTATGAAATACCAAGGTTTGGGTGCTGAGGCACTCTTTAGTTTTTAAGAGCTGGAACCGAACACAGTGCTACCAAATGTTCATAAATGTCACCACCTTTGAGCATCACAAAAAGCAACACTAGAGTGTTATGACTGTTTCTGGTATTGGAGGGGACAGGCACAGAGAGGTCAAGTAACTTGCCCAAGGCTACACATCTAGGAGAGCAAAGGACGCGTCCCCTGACTTCCCTCCTTTTCTCCTCTCCCCTCACCCCACTGGCTCCATTCCCATTTCTCTCTCCCACTCCCGTCCTTAACTCTCGGGCTCTCTAGCATGGCACACGCATAAAGGGATGAATGAACAGTGTTTGTCTCGCACGTGCTTCAGATCTCCAGGAGGTTTGCACAGGCCCAAGGATGGGCTATGAGGAAGGTACATCAGCTCCACAGATGGCCCACGTGGGAATTGGGTACCAAGAGCATGGGAAAGGCTCAGTGGGAGCAAGAAGTAATCCCAGCTCCACCTGTTGCCTGATTTCACACAGAGCCAATACAAAGGTCACCAACTGGGCGGGACCCACTCACCCTGCTCACCCGCCCCCAGGCTTAAGTGACATGCTGTGCCTTTGCACACAGACCCTGAAGACTCGGACTCTACAGACTGTCTGCGGGACCAGACGTCAGCCCTGACACTGGGAAGCCAGATGGCCTCGGTCAAATCACTTCACCTGCCTGTGCCTCTGCTTCCCCATCTGCAGAGAGAGAACAGTAACACCTCTACCACAGGTCAGAGAAGAGGTTTGGAGCAGGCAGGAGGACCCCTCATGGAAAACAACCATGGCCAATGCCCACGACCTGTGAGTGGGTGACATGACATGAAAGGGCCCTGCTGAGAGGGGAATACCTCATTTCCTCAGGCAAAGTGGAAACTGTCTCCTTGTTTTGCTTGGAAGGTGTGGCCCCATAAGAACGGGCAGAGAAGAGACACTAAATATGGGGTGGGAACACATGTCAAGGGGTATGGATGTCTTCAGAGGCCTGTATGGGCAGGGTGAGGGAGTCTGGCCTGGAGCCCACAGCAGAAATACTACTGCATTGATATTATGACTATTTCTTAAAGATTCTTCACTGCTTTGGAAGATTATGAAGCTTTCTCTTTTGCTGTACTTTGTTTCCCAGAGACAAGATTGCACTGCGTAGTCTCAGCTGTCCTCTAACTCTTGGTCCTCCCATGGTCCTTTGCTGTGTAGGCTACACAGTCTGATGCAGGGTGGAGGAGCTCCCCAATGGCTTCCACTGGTTCCTCTAACAATCCTGTCACCAGAAGGTTCTGTTGGCTCCTCCAGCACTGGCCTCCTGCAGCCAACTCCTCTCCCTTCCTCACTACCCCAAACACAGTGCCCTGGTGTGAAGGGACTAGTGACATTCTTCCTGTAAGTCTGCCAACACGTAGATGACAGAACCCACTAGGTCACTTAATTTCCCTGTACCTAGCACAACATCCCAGAATCTGGGACATATGCTACGATAGCCTCACATCCTTTGAGAGGCCACCAGCTCTGTTTTCACACATCCCTCTCGGGAGGAACCGGGAGCTGCATGGGGCAAGCAGCCGAAGAGCATATCCGGCGCAGCACCACTGTCTTCTCACGAAAGGAATGTACCTTGCCTCAGAGCCAAGGGAGCACTCAGAAGGGCTTGCGGTTCTTGGTTCCCATCTGCTCACTGAACTGGAACAGACAGAATCAGCACTGAGTCTCTACCCAAGCCAAGACTCTGCAGAGGCATCCTGTAGTCGGTAGCCACATGCATGGCCTAGTTTGCCTGGCCTCTTGCACATCCTGAAAAACCCACCCAGCAGGAGGGGGAAGAAGAGCTGCCTCAAGCTGACCAGCAAGTTTTCTGCTGTTAGAATTCAGTTTGAGAAATCCCTGTGACGGCACTGCATGGGAAGGTACACAGACGTTCACGTGGCACATCAAAGAGAGACTGTGTGGCCTAGTCCCTGAAGGCTGCTCACACCAGGCAACTCGAGAGCCCAAAGATGTCATGTATGGATTCTTCTTCGTGGTCCAAACTCATGAGTAAGTTACCTTTGAAATACACCCATCAAAGAAAAGATCCCAACATGGTGACTTTTCTGGACAATTTATATTCATGCTTTCTAGAAATCTTGCCATCAGGCCACCAAAGCATATTCTAAGGTACTGGGCCCACATGAGTCTGCATAAGTTTGGCCTTTAACTGGGTTCAGTGAAGGCCCTGGCAGTTGACACCCTGACCCAGTCCCTCTCTTGGAAATTGAAGGCATTGCCCAAATAGTTCATGTTCTCCAGTCAAAGAGGACTAAAGGGAATGTGTGTAAGCCTCAATCTCATGCAAGGTCAAGATCACTGTGAAACCAGCCATCAAGAATGACACAGAGGATGTCGGGGATGAGCTATGGCTGGTGGCAGTCAGGTCCTTGTGTCTTGACATCTATCTGGTCACCACCTAGCTGATCACTAGGCCATGTTCACTTATGTACAAATAAGAAAGAGAAAGTCGCTCTATAGACATGGGGGGAAAGGTCCACTATACTGGAAAGCGTGGGGCTTCTCCTGCATGCAGAGATCATGGGTGACCCACTACAGATGGGGGCTTCTCCTGTATGAAGGTGACTGCAAAGACGAAACCTACTCCCAGTCTCTGTTGTATACAGGGCAGACCCAGGATTGCCACTGCGCTTTCTAAATGATTGTGGTGTTGTGAATAGGAATGGCTCCCATAGACTCACGTGTTTGAATGCATGGCCCATAGAAGTGGCATGACTAGGAGGTGTGGCCTTGTTATAGAAAGTGTGTCACTGTGGAGGTGGACTTTGAGGTCTCATATGCTCAAGCTACACCCAGTGTGGCTTACAGTCTCCTTCTGCCGCCTATGAATCAAGATGTAGAACTCTCAGCTCCTTCTCCAGCACCACGGCTGCCTGCACACCGCCCTGCTTCCCACCATATCAATAACTGACTAAATCTCTGAACTGTGAGTCAGTCTCAATTAAATGTCTTCCTTTATAAGAGTTGCCATGGTCATGGTGTCTCTTCACAGTGATAGGAACCCTAACTAATGACTCAACTCCAGAGCCCTATTCCTCAGTCCTGAGCCTCAGTTGCTGAGCTTGTTTCACAGGACTGGTGCTCTTGGTGGACATTCCTCATGGAGGCTTCTGAAAAGGGGAGGGAGAAGCAGGAGGTGGAGAAGTGGTGGATTCAGCTTCAGAGAACACTCTTAGTGATACAAGAGTGTGGTGGGTTGAGCTAGTTCCTAGAACTTTACATGCAGATGGCCTTGGCAGATGTAATTAAATTAGGCACCTTGAGTTGGGAGACCACTGCAGGTCTGGATGGTCCACTGGCATCACAAGAGGAGGAGGGGTCTAAATTAGAGAAGATGATGTAAGAGATGAAGGGCCAGAGTAGCACGGCTCCTGTCTCTAATGGGAACCACGAGCTGAGAATACAGGGTCCTGGTTGGCCGCCCATGCTGAGAACCAGTCTTTGTCAATGCCATCCCTTCAGGTGCTCGAGGGTGCCCACATCTACCTGGATGTTTAGTATTCTGTAGCTGTACAAGTGCCTCCTTCCCATTTGATTCTGAATGGTTCCAGATGGCTATGCCCTGGAATCATCCATGGAGTTAGTGATGTCACTACAGGTGAGTGACACCAGGTCAAGATAAGAGACCTGGTGATGTGCTGGAGCACAGTGGTTTTCAGCACCCTCAGCAGCCTGCAGTGCAGACAAGGTAGTAGAAATGTCTCCACTCACTAACAGAAGGCTATGGATGAGGCCAACTACTGGGACAGTTGACTGAGTACACTGAGTCTGCCTTCTTCAGTCTCACCCAGTCCTTTGCATGGTGATTAATGACATGTTTCCAACAGAGGCCATCCTGCCTTCATAACAGAAGTACACATAATACAAGAGACCTCTCTAAAAAAAAGTCTGGTCCACCATCATACATGTGAATGAGTATCATGACAGCAGTGACTGCAACCAGGGAAAATATTGGATCAGAACAGCAGTCAGCAAGTGTAACCAACTCAGATGCCAAATTACTTTCTGTGTGTGCATGTATGCACATCTGTGTGTAGGTTGTGTGCACGCCTGTGCATGCTTATAGAGGCCAGAGCACAACCTTGAGTCTACTTGGTTTTTGAGACAGGGTCTGTCACTGAGCAGGAGCTAGCAATGAGCTAGGCTGGGCAGTCAGTGAGCTGTCTCCACAGCATGGGATTACAAGTATGTGTGACATTGCAGGCATGTGTGACATTTCTAAGTAGGTGCTTGCTGGGTCCTCGGGCTTGTATGGCAAGTACTGTTGTGACTGAGCCAGCTCTCCAGATCCCCCAAAACTGTTTTAGTTTTGTAAATTGTCTGTATGTCTCTGTGTGTGTGTGTGTGTATACATATGCACATGTGCTCACGTGTGAACACACATATGGAAGCCAGGAAACCTCTTTGTCCCTTAACATGGGTTCCAGGAACTAAACTCAGCATCACAGGCTTGTTCATTTACCCCTAGGCCCTCTTACTGGTCTGTTTTTAAGAACAGCATTTAAAGGCCACAGCTGCACCTGCCTGCGTCTGCATTGTCTCTGATGCATTCACACAGCACAGGTGATGTTGAGTGTTCCTACTGGAAGGGCACAGCCCACTGTGCCCAGCACACTGGCTCTCTGGTGCTTCACAGTTGGGGATCATGGTGAAATAAGGGAGACCCGCCCACAAGAAGACTGCCCTTCCCTTAGGTGGCTACTTTCTCCACTATCTTTTCTAACATTGCAGGTTTTCTATGGTGAGTGCAGTCTTTGAGGACAGACCAAAGTGCAGTAGTGATGTGGCCCCTGGATGCATACCTTGTTTCCGATGGCCTTTTTGGGCGGGAAGCTGTAGGCCCTCACTTGCGGGAACGTGCTCTGCAGCTGGTGATGCAATGCCCGGAACTCTGTGTACCGCCGGTACACGTTCCACTCGTCGTCCTTTATCCGGATGTAGATCTGCCAGTGAGGGAGAAAGGAGACAGGCTGAGTCCGAGCTCCTAAGGTCGTCCTCACAAAGGTGGGTGTGTAAGACTTTAAGACAATCCTGAAGCCATTTGTGACAATTCTGAATCCTCTCAGCCTCTGTGCCATAGTGCTTCCCCTCCTCCCCTGGGAACCAAGGACCTAACAGCTACACTTGCACGTACTCAGTTCCTGAACAATTACCCATATACGTATGTTTTGGTTCTGTCCCCTGGTAAATGTGGTCAAAATGATCTCTTACCTCATCTGATCTGGCAACAGCTCTCCAGTCAATTATTGGTAATAGCCCTTTCTAATAAGCCAATCAGAATAGTCAAAGAACAACCCCCCTTGCTTCTGTGGCCCCTTTAAAAGTAGACTGTACCTGCTATTCGAGGTCCCTCGGCTTCCCGAATGCTGGGGGACCCTGTCATGACAGAATTAATAAAATCCTCATGCTTTTGCATTGGCTGTGGTGTGAGATGGTCTCTGGGGGCGACGCTAGAGTCCAACAGGTGCTGCATCACTCTGTCCACAGAGGGGCCACATTTGCCTCACACCACTGGGCACCAAGTACCTGGCACAAAATGGTGGTACTGACAGCACCAATGGACACCAGAACAAGGCAGTGCGGCATGTGGCAGGAGAGCCCAAATGCACAGTATGTCCCCACCAGGCTGAGGGACGGCAGGGATACAGCTCCCTGTTCACACGTTTGCTGCCCTTGAGTGACAGCATGGATTCATCTCCCTGGTCACATATGTGGCTTACAAGCTGCCCACCACATAGTAGGTCAGCACATAGTTGGGGAGCTCATTTAAGACAAAGGGAAGTGAGGTCAAAATCTTTTAGACTGCTGAGGGGCCCAGCAGAACACAAGGCCATACCCAGGTGGCTTAAGCACATGCAGCAATGTAACTATCTCAGCCATGTTTGGGACACTGTCAAAGAACACTCAAGATGCTGCTAGGGCACAGCGCAGCTACTCGGTAAGGAAATCTGAGAAATGGGAGGCTGGAGGCTCAATTTATTTTTTGAGAAAAGTTTCCTCGTGCATACCTGGTTGGCCTGGAACTCACTGTGTAGACCAGGCCAAATTCAACCTCACAAAGATCCTACTGCTCTGTTTGCTGAGTGTTGGTATTAAAGGTGTGTGCTACTGCTCCAAGATGAAGTGTTTTAGCTCGGCGGTGGTGGCACATGCCTTTAATCCCAGCAGAATCATAGAGAGGGCAAGGTCTCTGCACAATGACTATTGTACTTCATCACATAAAGCAAGGGTCCCTACATCTTCAAGACCTATTTACAGGCCAGTGGCCACAAATGCCTCTACTGTGAGTCTCACAGTCTGACTGCATTCTTCATAATATATGTTTAGAAGCCAACTCTTTTTACTCAGCGGAAGCAAGAGCATGCTTACTACCCTGCTACAAGGATGCTCGGCTACTGTCCTCTCCTCTACAGGCAGCCATACCCAGTTCTATAGGCCCCGTGTTTCTGCCCAGGACTCTCCGATCTGTCTCTAGTGCAGACCTCAGACATGAGCTGCAGCTTTAGTGTGCATCCATACACTCTTTAAGTCTGAAGCCAGGCCCTAAGCTTAAGCTTCCTCTTAGGCTTTTACTAATCCATCTTCAGGAGCAAAAACAACAGCAAAACATGATGCCTTTGTCTCTCATGCTGCCTGAATGCTGCCAGGCCAAGTCCGGAACAGTCTCCAGGAGCAGGGGATGAGATAAAGGTGACGGCCGAGAGTTGGGATTCCTGTTGTATCTATACTCCTGCCTTCACTGGTATCCAAAGTGCATTTCTGGTGGCCACTGTTGCTATACCCAGAGGCCACTGATAACCAGGGGAACAAGAAGAGTGTCTCCATGGGTCACCCATGATAGGCTCACCTCAGCACCTCACAGAGATGTAGATGGAGCTCTCATTTACTTATTTTAAAGGGCTCCTCCCTTCCCATATAAGTCTGACTGGCCCACTTTCCTCATCTTGAACCATGAAGATGGTAACTCCTTGGAGGGAATAAAAAGCCATACAACCAAGCTCCCTTTTAAACAATGGATAAAACCATGTAGCTCTTGACCCAGAAGAAGGAAATAAAATCAGTGGGTGCTGCTGGGGTTGGCACTAAGGCTCACTATCTTCTGCCTAAAGGGAAAATGATTTTGTGGAACAATTGTTTTGTACACTGTGAAGATGTCACTCTGGTTGGTTTTAAAAAGAGCTGAATAGGCAATAGCTAAGCAAGATTTCCAGGCACAGAGGATGCTGGGAAGAAGAAAGGCAGAGTCACAAGCAGATGCAGAAGAAGCAGGATGTGCATGCAGGAGGAGAGGTAACAGCCACAAGCCAGATGACAGGATATAGATTAATATAAACTGGTTAATTTAAGTTCTGAGAGCTCGCTAGGACAAGCCAAAGCTAGTGGCCAAGCTTTCATAATTAATAAGAAGTCTCCATGTCATGATTTGGGAGTGGGTTGGCTGGACAGAGAAAGACTTGCTACAAATGGTGTCCAATGTGGGGGGCAAATATTTTCACATAAGACCTGAAAAAGCTTTAAAAAAAAAGGTTCCAAACATACAAAAATGAAGCCAAATGTAGCTTCCTGGTCCTGCAGTCTCTCAGCCACAAGCTGCCAATGTATCACGAGCTAAACTGTATGGCAGTTTAAGGTTTTGCTCATGCAGACAGAAATGGCTACAGATGCACAGTAAAACAGATCCAACAGAAAAAAAAAAAGAAACTCTAAACAGGTTATAGTGTGTTTACAAAAAATGTATGGACTTAAAAAATGAAAATGGACATAGGCAGACAGAAAAGGTAATTTAAAATAAATTTAAGATAAAGTCTTCAAAGAAAAAATAAAATAATATAAAAAGGATAAGCCACATAAAAATGGAAAATACACAGAGTATGGATCAAGTATGGTATTATATTGACTTCAAACTTTTTGATTGTTGATGAGCAACAATAGCTGCTGAGAGACATCAGATTATGAATGGGAAAGAGCCAGATTAAACCACCCTATATATTTTTAAAATGTTTTCACTTCAAAATGGAAGTCAAAAAATACGTTACATTGAGGAAGAGGTTATGCTTTTGTTTCCACGAGAAATGAAAGGCTGTGGATTCATCCAAAGTTTATAGAGATCAGATTTGATCAGGGAAGACCCCCTGAAAATCCTGGCCACAGACATAAAGAAATAAACGTTAAAAAAAAAAACACAAGACAGGAGATATATACTTTACCTGCTCAAACATAAAATAAAAAATCATCTTTGTTTGGCTTGTTACAGTGCAGAGTCCATACTTGTGTTAATGCAGATATGTAAGTTTATGTGTTTTCAAAGCAAGGGAATGAAATACCAAGGAAAATGGGTAGCCCAGGTGATCCAGTATCTCAGAGACTCTCTATTGCAGTTTCCCCAGAGTTTGGCATTCAGAACAGCTTCAAGGCTGCTGGCTGAGATGGTCCAGCCCCACAGACTATTCTAGTCAGGACCACAAATAAGCCTTGTGCTTCCCCATTGCACAGAGACTGAACAACAAATGCTATGGCTAGTTTTTCCAGGATTTGATCATTATCTCAATCTTCTCAGGTTCCATAAAGATGCTGTCACCCACAGTCAACAGGAAGCAGTCTGGAGAAACAACGTCCACATTCCTAAGAGGTGGGGTTATGGATATTTGTCATCATTTGGGAGGGGTGGTTACAAACTGTTATTGGTATTTGTTATGTTCAGGGAGAAAGCTAAACAAAGGAGCTTAGATTCGAAGATCTCTTTCTGAAGGGAAGGGGGGGTATGGTATAGAAATGATGGGGTAAAAGGGTGAACTATTGAGTCTATTTTTGAACAACCACTATTCCCCAAAATTTTACACAGGTTTGGATTTTTGTATATTGATAAATTTAAGGGTATGCTGTATTATATGGTTCTAATTCTTTTTTAAGGTATTATACCTATGCAGCTTATTTAAAAATGTAATGTAAAGTTTTAGTCCTTAAAAGCTATTTAGAATAATAAAAAATACAAGTTAATAGTCATCTATATCAATTAAACTTGGAGTCATATTATATTATTTTCAAAGTCAGAGACATATTTTAAATACATAGTCTTCAGATGCATCAAAGACCTATACAATATGGCATTTAAAATGTTTTAATAACAGGGCTTTTCATGACAATGAAACACAGTCTGCTCCTAGCAACACCAATTTACTTCAAAAAAGGATGACAGGCATCGAAGAACCTCCATATAGAGTTTGCTTTCTTTGTGGGAAAAGCTAGATAGCCATTTGTACAAAGAAACTTCCCTTGCCTTGCTGAAGACAATATGTTGTTCAAACTGGACAAGCAGAACACAAATGAAAGAGACTGTTGAGCTTTACCTAGAAAAAGCAGGGCCGTCCTTCAAAATTCTTATTTCATAGAAAAGTCTGCCAGACCTTCTAGGCTTGTACGCCAAAGATGGATGCCCCAACATTGCAGAGGAACTTTGGGCAGCCAGATGTCTGTTATGTCTATAGGTTTGGAAGTGGTTTGCCCTGTACTTCCTGTTTACTTGGGTAATATTATATCCTTCTGGGGTCTCTGATGGAGCTGAAGACTAGATACTTATAGTGCCCATTAGTTATAATAGAAGGTAAATTAGGTGCAGAACTTTGGACTCACCAAGACAGAATGAATGGAGAATTTTCTCCAAAATTGCAAAATAAAAATGGACTGGACATTGTGCGTTTAATTTTTACCTGATATTTGTTATTATATATAGCTTTAATGTGTGAGGCTTAAACCCTTTCCTTTTTATTTAGACAAAAAGAGAGAAAATGTTGTGAAATAATCTTTCTGTACAATGTGAAAATGTGTCTTTGCCAAGGTGCCCTCTTAATAAAAAGCTAAACAGCCATTAATTAGCTAGGTAGGAGGTATAGGCAGGACAGACTGACACAGAGAACACTGGGAAGAAGGCAGGGTCACCAGAAGACACAGACATGATGGAGGACAGGTAAAGCCACAGACATAGATTAATAGAAATGAGTTCATTTAAGTTGTAAGTACTAGTTAGTAATAAGCCTGAGCTACGGCTGAACATTTATAATTAATAATGAGTTTCTGTGTCATTATTGGGGACACAGCTGTCCCGACAAACAGGTCCCACTTCAAAGTGCAGATCCTGAGATCCTTTCACTACAGAACTTACCCTGGTCAGGCCTATGTGAAACAAGGAAGCAAGGAGAAGTTGGGGGCTTGGGGCTTGGGCTCAGTCCAACGGTGGATTACAAGCATCTGTGGCTGTCTCCAAGAGAACACATAACAAACGCTGGCAAAAATGCTGGCAGGAAGGAGCCTTCTACACTTCTAGTGAGTATAAACTGTTACAGCCAGTATGGAGATCAAAAGGGACACTCCTCACAAGCTGGGTGGGAGCTATGTATGACCCGGTTTAGGGCACACCATCAACATACAGTACCCCAGTTTATCAGCACAAGCTAGGCGGGAGCTATGTATGACCCGGCTGAGGGCACACCACCGACACACATGTACTCCAGTTTATCTGGACACCACTTACTACTCACTTGTCAACAGCACTCTTCTGTGATGGAGTACACGCTCCCCTGTACCCTTCTGAGATGGAGTACACTCTCCCCTGTACCCCTTCTGTGATGGAGTACACTCTCCCCTGTACCCCTTCTGTGATGGAGTACACGCTCCCCTGTACCCTTCTGAGATGGAGTACACGCTCCCATGTACCTCTTCTGTGATGGAGTACACGCTCCCCTGTACCCTTCTGAGATGGAGTACACACTCCCATGTACCTCTTCTGAGATGGAGTACACTCTCCCCTATACGTCTTCTGTGATGGAGTACACTCTCCCCTGTACGTCTTCTGTGATGGAGTACACGCTCCCCTGTACCCCTTCTGTGATGGAGTACACGCTCCCCTGTAGCTCTTCTGTGATGGAGTACTGATATGGGAGTGTAATATATCAATCTGTTGATTTCATTGGTTAAGCAATAAAGAAACTGCTTGGCCTCATAGCTTAGAACATAGGTGGGTAGAGTAAACAGAACAGAATGCTGGGAGGAAGAGGAAGTGAGCTCAGACTCAACAGCTCTGCTCTCTGGAGCAGAGACTCCATAGCTCCTCTCAGAGACACACGCAATGAAGCTCCGACCCAGGATGGACGTAGGCTAGAATCTTCCCGGTAAGCGCACCTTGGGGTGCTTACACACATTATTAGAAATGGGCTAGTCCAGGTGCGAGAGTTAGCCGAGAAGAGGCTAGATATAATGGGCAAGCAGTGTTTAAAAGAATACAGTGTCCGTGTAATTATTTCGGGGCATAAGCTAGCAGGTGGCCAGGGTGCTGGGGACGCAGCCCCGCCGCTCCTATTACAACAGAGTACACTCTCCCCTGTACCTCTTCTGAGATGGAGTACACGCTCCCCTGTACCCTTCTGAGATGGAGTACACGCTCCCCTGTACTTTCTCTTCTTTCTTGAACTTCATACAAATGGAGTCATGCTTGTCACATCCCCCATGTATGGTTCCTTCTTGGATAACGTTTATGAGATGCATCCATGTTGCTATATGCCCTCTCACTAGTGCCCTGACATGGCTGCACAGCATTCCACTGCAGTAACATGCTACCAGTATTTTTGCTCTGCAGGGATGGGCATTTAGGGTATTTTCAATTGGGTGCTCCTGTTCCTATCTCTTTTAGGAGCACAGACCTAAACGTGTAAGGCAAAACTATTATGCTACTACAAAATCAAAACAAAATAACAAAAACATGGCCAATATTTTCATGAGCTAGGGGAGAAGAAAGGTTTCTAACTTGGGCACAAAAGACAATGCTAAAGTGTCCTGAATCTCCACTGAATAACAGTTACACATGGCAGACACAGGAAAAATCCAGGGGATGACAGGGTCTGCATGATGTGTGTGTCAGTAAGTCATGTCTTCTTCCTGTTCTCTGGACAGTGAGTTTCCAGTCTACTCAAGGACCTATTTGTCTAATCCATATCCAGACTGGGCAGGACTGGGGCTGTGCCCAAGGTACTGTGGTAGGTGCCCATGCACACCTGAGGTGCAGCTGGTCCAGCCACGAAGGGGAGGCCAGAAGTTGGACCTGAACCCTAGTGCCACCTCTTGCAAGTTAGATTTATCTCTTCCATTTGGTAAACGAGAGTGATGTGGGAAGAACTGGCTGACATTAGGACAATGTCCAATACCTGTATCAACACATCTGTCAAGTGCCGTTCCAATGTGCAACTGGTCACATGCACAGTTTGGGGGAGGGGAGGCAGGGAAATTAGAATAAAGATCTGCAAGTTTGCTTTGGCAGGTGAAGCTCCGGGTCAAAAGCCTGCTGAGCACAATACAAGCCTCTTTAGCCCCAAACACATGGGACATCAGGCTGGTTGGCAGGTTAGCAGAGGGACAGGGCACAGGGCTGTGCACAGAGAAAGCCTGGGCCCCTAGCCTAGCTGCCCCCCCAACACACACACTGCAACCCTAAGGACAATACCTCACTCAGACTCAGCTCCTTCACCTGCAGCAGGGTGCAGGCCAATCTCCCTGGTGGTCCTGAGACGCCATGTCTAACAGGCACAGGGAGCAATGGCAGCTGCAGATATGGCAAGCCCTGTCACCTCCATCATCCATTGCCTTTGTGTACATGAACTTCCCTATTACAGAATTAGGGGTAATTATAGGATGTGCAATCACGAAATTAAAGCAGGTAATTACCATGCCTAATTAATTGTCAAATGCTAGGCAGACAGCGAACACAAACAGAAAGAGTGGTTGAGGATGGGGCAGTTCCAAGTGCCCTCTGCTTCCAGAAAGCTCAACAGCAATGGCAGAGGTCAGAACCTGACCCCCTGCGTGGGTTAGCAAGCACTAAAATAAACCCTGGATGCACACTGGGCTTTGACTCAGCCTGAGCTGAGCGCCCTCTGCGCTGGCTGCAGGCCAGCAAGGCATTCATACAGCCCTGTCACAAACACACCCTGAGTCCCCATCCAGAGAGCTATCTCAGGAAGGAACCTCATAGGAGATACTTAATGACTGCTGTAAACCTTGACAAGGAGCAGACTGCAGAGAGATGCTGGCCCACATGCGGCAAGGACTCACAAATATAAACTGTAGGTTTGCAAGCAAAAACGTCAGGCTGCCTCTGCTTGCTGAGCACTCAAAGCTCCTCCTTCTCCACTCTACTTCTACCCCATACCGAGTCCTGATCCCAGAAACAAAGGTTTCCTTATGTATGGTGTCTTTCATTCGCCCTTCTTCCTTCTGTCCTTCTGTCTGTCTGTCCGTCTGTCCGTCCTTCCTTCCTTCTTCTTTTCCTCCCTCCCTTCCTCCTTCCCTCCTTCCCTCCCTCTCCCCTTCCCTCCTTTCCTAGGGATTGAATTAGAGCCTCACACATGCTAAGCCAGCAGTAACCAATGTGCCACACCCCAGCCATTATTTTCATTTCTTATTTTTAGATCTCACTAAGTTGAGATCTAAACTCAAGTTCAAGGCTGGCCTTGAACTCTCTAGTTCAGGTTGGCCTTAAATTTGTAATCCTCCTGCCTCAGTACCCCCATCCCCAAGTATATGGGATGACACAGCTGCACTACAAGGCCCAGAGCATGACAAGCCCAGAGAAACACAGGTCTCATTTCTCTTGATCGGGGGAGGGGGACTTGATGGGGGAGGGGGAGGGAAATGGGAGGCAGTGGCGGGGAGGAGGCGGAAATGTTTAATAAATAAATAAATAAATTTAATAAAAAAAAAGAAAAAGAAAATGCAAGTCTGACTCTCATTTCTGTTCACGTGTCATGGACAATGATCATGTGGCTTTGCAATGCCTTTCAAAATGTACCAGACATTTTGCATAAGAAGTTCTCCAAAGCTCAGTGATTTTCTGTCTTAAAATGCAGCCACGGAACAAGTAAGATGTGTAAGCACCATTAGGAGACAGGAAGGCAGTAGAGACCAATCTCAGTGCCTCTGATGGAGGAAGGGCCCAGAGCCACACTGTTTCCATACCAGCGGGAAGCAGGGACAGCCCAACACCAATATGAGGATTGTCACAGGCAAACTAGTCAGATGGCATTAGACGATCTTCAAAATGGCCGAGGTTCCTATTTCACTTTGCTTCCTTAGCAGCCAATGAGTGCAATGATTTGTGTTTTGGCTGGCAGTCCGTGTTAATGCACCCTCGCTCAACTTTCCTTTTAATGAAACGGGTTCATGTGTTATTAACTGCAAATGTCCTCAGTGCTAGAACAAAATGCCTGAATTACCACAGGACCACACTGATGGAGTGATATTATCACAGTCAAAGGTGAGAAGACGAACAACTTAACTGGAGAAAAACGACTTCTCGGTTCACTGGGGTGTGTAAAAGAGCTGGGCGAGGGAAAGAGTGTTATTTACTGAGAACTGCCAGCGCCACCCCACAGGCCTGTGCCCAGAGGATGCAGAAGAAGGCTTGGGAAGTGGAATGGGTCCTCATCCTAGTGGGAGAGGTCAGGATCCAGCTCCAGGCACTGTACTCCAGCGGAGCTCTGCTGTCCCTAGATGCTCAGCGCCACCTGACGCGCTTCTCAGGGTGGCTTTTGGCCAGTGGTCTTCTGGCTGACTTGCCTGCTCTCTTCTGAAGGAAAACACTGGATTGGGGTCACTCGCCTCGCCTTCCAGACTCGTTTCACACCCGGTCTCTCCCTGGTGGGCAGTCTGATGACCTTCTATACCCCTCAGTGTAGGCCCTGGGGATACTGGAAGAACAAAAGAAGGCTTGATCCCTTCCCTTCTGAAATTTGGTCAGCCTGCCCACGAAGGTACAAAGAACCCTAATGAATTCAAATGGAAAAAGAGCTGGAGAGGGATGTGACATCTTCAGCTGGGCTAGGAATATGGATGCAGGTAATCAGCTGAGGGATGTTTGATTTAGAACAAAGACCAGACCAGACGGGTGCTGAGGCAGGGGGATCTTGAGTTTTAAGACTAGTGGAGAATGCACAGGGCATAAACAAAGTATTGAAGAGATGATTCAGTAGATAAAGCTCTTAATTCTCAAGTAAAAGGACTTGATTCAAGTGCAGAACCCATGTAAAATGGCAAGGTATCGCTGTCAGCTACATGTGCCATCTTATAGTACAGCACCCAAACGACGGCCATGACGAAGAGGAAGGCAGCTGGCACACACGCTCTAAGCCCTCTAGAAAATATGCTCCATCATATACATGTGAATATAACAAGAAGGGTGGCATCACAGGCATCGGGGAAATGGGCATGGTGCAGAAAAGAACACCCTGTAATTATTCCATGGCAAAGCTGGGAGTCTACAGCATCACCCAGCATGCTGCTGGCACTACTGTGAGCAAACAAGGACCAGACTCTTGTCAAGAGAGGTCTCTTCCTACAACGAGTAAAGTAAGATTATCAGGGGAGGGTAAAGAGCAGGGCACGTGTTTCAACAGAAGCTTAGCGGCTATTCCAGCCACGGGATGCTCTATGAGCGCTAACAATGGGAGCCTGAGCAGAAGCCCATTCCTGTGAATTCATGCCTTGACAGATATACAGAAATAAAAGACCCAGTGTGTTTAAAAAAAAAAAAAAAGGCTGGGTATGGTGGTGTGTGTGTGTATAGAATCTGCTCAGGGGAGCTGGCCACAGGAGAGGTACATATTTTCAAGTTCCAGGTCAGGGACAGATGTTGTCTGTGGTGATTTGAATTAGAATGGTTCCCATAGGTTTATATGTTTAAATGCTCTGACCCTAGTTAGCCAAACTGTTTGGGAAGGATAAGGAGGTGTGGCCTTGTGGAAGTAGGTGTGGCTTTGTTGAAGGAGATGTGTCACTTTGAAGTTTCAAAAGCCCACACCAGCCCCAGTCTCTCTTTCTGCCTCTTGCCTGTGCTTAAGATGTAAGCTCTCAGCTACTACCCCAGGATCATGCTTGCCTCCCATGTTCTCCACCATGATGATCGCAGACTAACCCTCTGAAACTATAAGCAAGCCTGCAATTAGACGCCTTCCTGTGTAAGTTGCCTTAGTCATGGTGTCTCCTCATAGCAGTAGAACAGTAACTAAGACACTCTGAAAACTCAAGGTGGGTGGCTGCTAAAGAATGACATCCCAGGTTTAACTTTTAGCACCCCCACACAATACACATATGCACACATGCACAGGCATGCATGTGAAATGTACACACAAAGAGATCCCACCATTTGTAACAACAGAGGGGCTGCTGTGCTGAGGTGGGGTGATGGGCTCATGCAGAGAGCACAGGATAGGTAAGTTCTGCAATCCCTGGTGATAATGACTACAGCTAATGTCTATTGCCTTCCAGAAACTTCATCCCCAACCATACATACTAAATTCAGGTGGTGAAGAATGGGCCAGTGTCATTGTGGTAGTCATTATATAAGGTATACACACAGCAGATTGTCATGTTGTATACCTCTGAATATATATAGCTTTATTTACCAGTCAACTATTTTTAGTGCAGAAGTTTTCAAAAATAAAAGATATGGCAGGCTGGGCATGGTGGCACCTGCTTATGAGCTCAGCACTCTGGAGGCAGAGGCAAGAGGATATCAACTGTGGAGCCAGCTTTGGCTGCAGAGTGAGACCCTGTCTCAACAAAGGAATGAGAAAGATGGTGGGGGAAGGCGATTTAGCCTGGTGTCAGTAGTGCTGAGAGGACAAGAGGCACAGATGGCACATATGAGCTTAAAGAGCCCAGAAGAGAGCTGGGCATGGAAACTCACTTGTAATCCTAGCACTTAGAAGGCTGAGGCAGGAAGCTGTTATTCAGAGGCCAGCCTATACTGCATAGTGAGTTTTAGATTGGCCTGGGCTACAGGTTGTTTCTGTTTTGTTTTAAGTAAATTAGAGACCATTACAATACATGACAGGTGTGCCTCCAATAACATATGTGTCAGTACAGTCACAGCCTGAAATAAACCAGGGAACAAGGCAAATGCTAACCGAGATAGTTCTGCATGCTGGCAGCTTCTTATTTCTTTGTGGTTTTTCAGGTTTTCCAGATTTCCTTCTTTGGTCAGATTTTGGTGACAGAGAAACGAAGTGTTACTTTACTCATCGAGTAAGATGGTGTCTGCTAGCACCTGAGGTGATACACCACTTCTTCCCTCTTTTCTTCACATAGAACTGAAGAGCATCAAAATATCATGCTGTCAAGATGGCATGGCCGTGTCTCAGGATGAAAAGACTGTCACTAACATTCAGAAAGAAAGAGATAATGGATGGGTGAGTGTAGAGTCAACCATGGCACTAAGAGGCCAGAGAGCAAGCTGAGAACCCATGGAAAGTCATAGCTGGGCCATCTCCCATGTGAAGACAGGTGAAGGAAGCTCCCCTGGGAAGGTCTGACGCTCCCGACCAGTCTCAGGCCCACAGAGAACTATGGTAACAGACAGCAAACTACTGTAGCTACAGAGCAAAAGCTTTATGCAGCTCCTGGGGCAAGAGACCAGCTTTGATAGCACAATGTGTTTCTCTTAGCCTTGGGAGGGAAGACTTAAGGTGAATGCCTACCCCAGGTCTGCAAGAGCAGGAAGCCAGACCGCTCTGGCCCTTAGCACAATGACAGAGGAGACAGTGTCCTGTGGCTGAGCTGCGGGCCACAGAGATCTAACCTACAGTAGTTTGCCTCAGGCTTGCTGAGCGAGCATCTGCTAGGTACCAAGTTTTGCATGGGCCTTGAAAACACATAGCAGTTGGCCCAAGGGGTCAGAACCATGATTATGAGTACAATCTGGGGATTGCAGCTGCCTGGGGCAAAGCGCAATTGCACATTCTTACTAGATTTGATACCTTATTAGCCACATGACTTTCACTACTTTATAAAGTCATTTTATGACATAAAATAAAAGCAGTTGCCTGCACAGAGCCAACCATTTTAGTTGGCATGAAAAACATAACAAAGTTTGCTGCTATCAGCAAAGCTGTGCACCTGTTCCTAAGCAGTCCACACACCACTTCAAGGACAGACAGACAAACACTGTCCAGTGGTAGAAGTGTTAGAACTCAGAACAGCAGGAGGGGGACATCCAGGAGACACCACATGCAGCGCAGTGCCAAGGTCTATCAGGGAAGGCTTCCTGGAGGAGTTTATACCTGAGTCGGACCTTGAATGGTGAAGACAAACTAGCCAGGGTGCCAGGCCAGGCCAAAACAGTAGGCAGCTGTCTGCTAAATTATACCTTCTGAATGATATATTCTTGAGGATGGGAAGTAAGACTAGCACTTAAAAAGAGTCCGGCCCCAAGATCCCCAACACTCACGTAAATGCTGAGTTTGAGCACGCACGTCTGTAACCTTAGAGCTAGTGGTAGGGAGGCAACAGGCAGATCCCCAGAGCTTGCTAGGCAGTCTAGAATTGTGCTCTGGGTTCAGTAAGAGACTTTGCTCCAAAAGGTGGGAAATGAAAGTAGAAGACAGTCAAAACACACACAAACACACACACACACACACACACACACACACACACACACACACCCCACTGCCTGAGTCTGTCAGGCTTGGTCTTCCTCTGCATCCTCACCTGGGCATGTCAGAGAACTGCTCTCACCAAAACACACTCTGGAGTCTTCAATTAAATGACACCAATAGGATGATTTGAAGTAGGGGCTGCTATGCTATAGAATGCCAACTCAGCGCATCCAGGCTGAGATGAGAAATGGCCTGTAACCTCTTCAGATGCTCACAGTGACATTGCTACTGTTCTTGCCAAGAGCAGCCCAGAGAAATCAGGCATGGGCTCCTTTATACACAGTTGCAAGGCTGGATCTATGGTCCTTACTCTTCCTCTCTGAGAGCACCCAATTGGAGGGCTTTTGCAGTAATGTTTCATAAAAGCCAATAGAACAACAGGAGGGTCAACCATAATGTATGCACATCCCTTCCTGAGGAGAGTTTAAAGAGACACATTAGTCATGGCCTCGTTCATCACCCAAGAGGCCAAATTTCACTTGCATGTACACTGCAGGCACCAGAACACTGGGGACCCTGGGCATTCATTCCTCCCTCAAAATGTTACCATAAAATGGAATCATTTTTTGGTTCAAGTCCCTAATGCCCATGATGGGGCTGAAAATAACATTTTCCTACCTCCCAGGCTTGCAAAGCACCATGGAGGGCACTCACTGTGGGTATCACATCTGCCAGCTTCATCTTTGAAATGAGACACGAACAGGGGTCTGCCCCGAGGCCTAGAATCAGTAGGCAGTAGAGATGTGATTTGAATTTCTGTCTTTTCCAGCCCCAATTTGTGTTTTGTTTTCTCCCTATGCCCCTCTGTCTTAAAGGGGCAGAGAAGGAGTCCAGGTCCTAGCGGGCCATCCTCCAGACCTTTAAAGCCTTGAGATTCCCAGGCACCCATGAGTAGGGAGGCCGGGAGAGCAAAGGTGGAAATCCCAGCTCTGCCTCAGTTATGCTCTGGTTCCATCACCAGAGGGGGCTGAAACAAGCTACCACCATCTACACAATGGGATACTACCAGCGTCTATCTTGTAGGGCAGTTCTCATGGCTCACGCTGCCACCAGCAATTTTACAAGGGAGTGAAGTCCCATTAAGCATTAAAGAGTGGGAAGGAAAGGGGAACAGCCCTGTTGTCACAGCTCAGTGTCCACTGCGGAGGATGACCTGATGACTGAGGGGCCTTGAGAGTTATAGTGGACACCAGCAAGTGGATTGCAGCTTTCCTTTGAGGGTGAAATGCAAGGGCAAGGCACTTTCTCTGCAAGGACCTGGCAGGTGGAATGCCAAAGAAAGAACCTTCATCCAGCCGGTGTGCCTCTTCCGGTTGAGAGTTTAGAAACTAGAAGCTAGAAGCCCTAAAGATGACCAAGCAGCCCTGTGGGGACCTACAGTTCAAACACCATGGATCTCCAGCACAGATTCTTCCACGGCCTCCTGACGGCCTGAGGCCCATGTGTGAGGCCAGGTGCAGCAGTCAATGGATTAGCTTTTTAGCAAACCACATGGCCATGGGCCAACAGCAGTGGAAAACTGTTCCTGGAGATGGGGCCTGTACTGAAGGTGCAGGGACAAATAGCCTATCTGACCCTGAATGGCATCACCAAGCAATAGCAAAATCACTAGAAGCCCAATTTCTTTACAACATCCCAACTCAAAGTCCAGTTAGCAAGCCAAGCATAGTGGTACGTATCTATAGTCCCAGAACTCTGTAAGTTGAGGCAGGAGGATCAGTGTTTGAGGCCAATCTGGTCTACAAACTGAGAAACTGTCTTTTTAAAAAAAAAATCCAAAGTTCTGAAAACCCAAGGCTCTCAGCAAGTTTAGCACCAAGTCACTTGGCAGCTGAACTTGGCTGAACTCGAATGGGGGTGCCAGGACCAGTGTGCACCTCACTTCATGTCAGTATTCCTGTCTCTGCAGGACACTGATGTGACATGCCCAGGTGCTGCCCTAGATCCACTTACTGTGATTCAGTCTCCTTTCTAAAACCAACGAGAAGAGAAAGGTGAGGATGTATATCTGAGAGTGTTGGCTGTGAAAGTTGTGATTGCAGGATTCCGGCTGTGCTAACAGGCCATTTAAACACAGCTGGATTTTATGTTCTTCGCAGCCCAGAGGATGAGAGGCAAGGTTGGTCAAAATCACCCCTGGGACACTCTTTTGCTGCTCCACAGGGACAGTGCACATGGTTTGATCTACATAGGCACTTACAGAATCATACAATGCATAAGGATTAGGAACTGTGACTTAGGAAGACTCTAATGATGGAGAAAGATGAGTCTTTAAATATCACTGTGAAGGAGAAACTAGTCAGCTTTGTGAACTGACGCTCCCTCCTGTCTGCTGTGGTATATAAATCAGCAGCCAGGTCCTAACCAGCTCACACACTTTCACATCACTGTGGCTTGCACAGAACTCTGGGGTTCCTAGTAGGATCAGAATGTGCGTTTGACCTTGACAGTGTCATCTGCCTTGGGCTGTGGAATGTCAGGAGGTTGGGAAGCGCCTCTAGAAAAGGACACAAAAGATAAGAGGTGTGGAAGGTCTTAGCCCACCATAGCCTAGAGATAAGCTCAGCTTACACCAGCCAAGCCCCAAGGAACACACATATGTGAACAAGAACACTTCAGCAACTCTGATGGGTTGTCTGTTACACCACATTACTGTAGCAGGAGCTGACTGATACACTGGCCTACTAGGCAGAACTGTACAAAGTCAAAAAGGGTCTAGAAGTTTGGGGTGAGCTCCTTATTGGCCATGTTACTATTTCCCTTGTCTCATTTAATCCTCAGAGAAGATGCAGGGGAGATCAAGGCTCAGAGAGGCTTCTAGACTTGCTCAGGCTCACACAGCAATGGAGCAGTGTCTACTCAGGTCTGCAGAAAGATGGGAGGTAGAAGCAGGAGGATCACCTGGAAGTTCCCAGGACCAACCAGCTGGAGAAAACAGCACAGCAACAGAGAACCTGACTCTGCCTCAAAACAATATGATGGCAAGAATGGACTCACTGTGTTACGACTTCCAAAAGTGGACACACACCTGCACACATATACACACACTGACACAAAAGCCAAGGGACAATTGCTATCCCTATTTGCAGACAAATAAACTAAAGTCTAGCAAGCCAACTCCGACAGCAAAATGTCATGCATTTAATAGCTATCTGTAGCTTCAGAAATCTTCAAATGCCCTACCTCAATGCCTATGATTCCAAGCAACTAAAGGAGGGGAGTTAGGCATGGCTGTGACTCATCTTCTGCAGCTGGTACCTACCCAACAAAGCCATGCCTGCCCATGCTGATGGTGTCCGCCGGGGAAGACAGCTTGTGGGACTCTCCCTAGTCCATTGCACAGACTTTACAGAGCTTAAATACCATTGGATGAGGTCACCTGCCACTCACAGGGTGAAGATCAGAGGTTAGAAAGTTATCATTGGAGGCAAGGGGAGGAAAGGATGTAACCAGCATCCAAATCTACAAAGGGAATAACTCAAGAGTTCTGACTACAGTGGTTCCTTCTGGGATAGTCTGGGAACCTATAGAGCAGGCAGCCATTGCCACCTAGAGGTTAGTCACAGCCAAAGCTGATGCTAGTGTCCACTGGACACGAGATAAGTAGGAAGGGCACTGGCCTTGGTTAGGGCAGGCCTGAGTCTGAAAGCCCAGCCCACAAGGCCAAGAGCAGTGTGTGCTTTAGTACATTATGGATATTAAGCTGATGAAACGACGATTCGGTGAGTACAAGCATTTGCTGCACAAGTTGAGGACGCGAGTTCAAATCCCCAGAAGGCTCATAAAACCCAGATATGCAGTCTTTAATAGACCAAGCACTTCCACAGGGAGATGGAAGGTGACTACAGGATAATCCCCAGACACTTGCTCGTCTCACACAGTGGACCCTGTTTCAAACAAAGTAGAAGGCAAGGACCAACACCCAAGGTTGTCCTCAGACACAAACACATACATAACAAGAAAAAAAATTGAAAAGACAATTTCAGATGTAAACTAAAGCCTCACCAGCCACTGTGAAGAATCGGCTCTAGCCCGTGAGCTGGCTGCGGGCCCCAGTGAGACAGAGGGTCCCCACAAGCTGGCTACCTTGGTATAGGAAAGGAATGGATAAGTTAGCAATGGACCAGGTCTTCCAGAAGGCAGAGGGGTCCTAGTCCAGAGGAATGTCATCAGCTCTCTCACTTCCTCTCCGAGCTCCATCAGAAAGCAAGGGCACCTGGGCGACAAAGGAGTGCAGGGCTCTGGTGTAAGCATACTGTGTTAGAGGCGTTCTGGGGTCAGATCATCTGTAGAATTCTGTTTATGCCCTGGGGTCTGCACCTGAATGGGGGAAGCACACACTACCCCTTGGTCATGTGATCTGGGCTTTACTTCTGAGTATCTCTTCTGTGTCTAGGTCCCCCAGGTCTTAGGAAGGTAGAAACTTGCGAAAATGAAGGCACCTCCAAGGTCAAGGCAGCGTTCTTACTCACAAATGGCCACAGAAACAAAAGAAATGGTCGCCCAGGTTAGACTAAGACAGTATTTTATTTAAAAACTCCACTTTGGAGGACAGGCCTGTGAGCAGGGTAGCAGTGCCTACCTCAGCCACACTGACCAAACCCTCACTACTGCCCTGGGGCGTGCACAGTCCCCAGGGAAGGTGCCTCTCCTCTCACTTCAGTGCCCCTGTGGGACAGGGGGGTGAGGCAGTTGGCACCTCAAAGCCTGACCAGACACTCCAGCCTGCCGCCCAGGCAAGGTGTGGGATGCTCTGGGGAGCCCTTCACTGCCACCACTGGAGAGATCTCCTCGTGGCCACTGCCTTTTCTAAATACAGCTCAGCCCACAGCACCAGCACCCATCCTTCTTTTTGGAGACACTCCCACATTGTTGATGTTTCAGACCGGGGAATTCCTCTTGGTGTGGATGTCCTGTGTATTGTGGACATTTACAACATCCTCCTTTGGACTCACTGGGTCCTGGGAGCACTGATACCCACTGCTACGATCAAAACTGTCTTCAGACATCTCCTTGGATGCAAAATCATCCCTGGTTGAGAGTCAACGAAGTCTCAGAGAAATTCCGTCATTTACCCAAGAAGTACCTAGCTGATGCTGCATCTCACTTAAGTTTTTCAACCATTTCATGGGATGGCAAAAGAGGGGCTCTCCATGACCTGCTCAGTACCTGGGGACTGGCCCTTTGTAGAAGCAAACCCAGAAAGATCACGTGGCTGTCCACAGAGAGACACTATGCCCTGATTTAAAGAAAGTCAGAAGGCAGCCAGCAAAACCAGATTGGTTGTGAGCATCCACCAGATACAACAATGCAATCATTTTGTGATGGCCTTCCACGGCTCAAAGGCTATGATGTAGGACATCCTCAGCAGCAAATACCACTGAGCAGGATACAACCACACCCAGACCACCAAAGGATGGATTGGAGGAATGAATGAGCCATCACGGAACCCCAACAATTCCCCTCTCCACTGTGGCCATGAGGAGGCCCTACTTAGGAGTGAAATGAGGGTAGTAGGTTGGGGCTGGGGACAAGGGAAAGGCTACAAAAGAGCCAGAGGCTCTGAAGGGAGGTGCACATGCACAGGAGTGTGTGAGCTAGGTGGTCCTGGGTAACATCTCTGAACCTCCATCTCCCTATAACTTGGGCTAATGGCAGCATCACTGTTGCTACCTTGTGTCCACTGTGCCCAGGGTGCCTCCATGAGGGTGGCCTCGGCCACTCTCACTTGATTTGGGGAGGTTTTCCCTTACGTACCATGAGAGTTAATACCGTCAGCTTGACAGGATCTAGAATCACCCAGGAAACAAATCTATCAGAATGACTGTGAGGAATTTTATTGACTAAGTTAACTCATGCTGGGAGATGCACCTTAAATACAGGTGGCAACATCCCATGGGAAGATCCACCTTAAAACCAGTGATAGTGTGCCATGGGTTGGGGTCCAAGACTGCAGAAAACAAGAAGCAAGCTGAGTACAAATTTTCATCTCTGTTTCCAGAAGGCCACATGCAAAGTGACCAGCTGCCTGCCACTCCTGCCACAATACCTGCCCCCTAAATTGTAGCCAAAATAAGCGTCTCTTAAGTTGTTTTTGTGAAGTATTTTGTCATAGCAACGAGAAGATTAACTAATGTAGTAACCTTGAATCTTGAATCTACATCCCTTCCCTATGCCCTCCTGACAAGTGTGCCAGTGATGGGGGTCCTCTGACAGGGCCAAGATGGGGAGGAGACAGCAGGCTTTCTCAGGTGGGGCTGTTGTTTAAGCTTTTGCTGAATAAAATTAAGCACCCTTAAAGTATTACATCACAAACGCAACCTCATGGAATCACCTAGCAAAATGGAGCATGACCTGAATGTCTTACTATCGAGCTGCACCTCAGCTCAGACAGGGAGTTTTCAAAACACATCCAATTAGAGTCCTGGGCCACTGGCCTCTTGCCCTAACAAGATGAAATCGATTTACTTTCTGAGCCAGATAAGCCGACTGCCAGTGAACACCACTTCTTCCCAATTGTGAAATCCCAACTTTGTCAAATGGTTTCTCTCAACTTTCATTTTTATACTTAAAAAAATGGAGGTTTAAGAACAGGTGAGAATCAGTCTGTGGTGTTCTGGTTCCATCTTTAGGGTTCCCTGCTAGATTCCAGCAAACTATGTATCTTATTGTTTTAGAATTCAATGAACTATGTCCCTGCTAATGTGTGCTGTGTCAATTGACAGGAGAAAGCAAGGTGGAGATGCACCTACAGATCACACTCATGCCTCTGCAGGTGGAGATGCACCCACAGATCACACTCACACCTCTGCAGGTGGAGATGCACCCACAGATCACACTCACACCTCTACAGGTGGAGATGCACCCACAGATACAATGACGCCTCTACAGGTGGAGATGTACCCACAGATCATACTCATGCCTCTGTAGCCAGACTCAATCACCCCAATGTTTTGGAAGTCAAGAGTTTTATTTGAGGAACTAGTAATGGTTTCTAGTGTTCATTAAACCGTACTCTGTTAAAAGAAAGAGCACAGGAATCCACAGGCCCCATGGAATAAAGCAGGTAAAATATACAATATCTCTTTCATGTTGACAGCCTAGTTCAACCAGGGCTTGCTCTAAGGGTCTCTGGGTTACTACTTGATCCTCACCACAAGGCACAGACAGGGACATAGTTGGTCTGCACTTAAACCACCAGTAAGTAGGTAAGGTCTGTAAATGGCCCAAGACCACACTCTGACCCTGAACTTTGTCCATGTCAAAGCCCCTTTATGACATGGGAACAAACAAAGCCATGGGGACAGGGAAGAAGAGACACTCCACCAGCTGGGACTTAAGGGCGATTTGGAGCAGGGAGCAGGAGGTGGAGAATCCAGGTGGAATAAATGTCTAAATTCTAACACAATCACTGAGCCAAGTATCGAGAACAGGGTGGCATACTGCCAGCCTGGGAGTTCACATTAGTATGTATGGCGACCATGATCACCTGTCTGGTGATCAAACATCCTCTGGCTTGTCACTGAACTCGGGGAGTCAGAGAACATACTGTGCTCAAGACAGATAAGTGCACACCTGCACACAATGGATGAGCAAGCACTGCAAGCCCACTCATGACAGAAAACAAGAGAACAAAAATACTGACTGCCCCTTAGGGAGAGGCAGGACACCTACAATTGCCGCATGTGGCTGATTTTTGCCCTACGCACAGCAGAGCTTTTATATGGTTTGACCTAATACTTATCTCAGGCATTCTGAGTGGGCCTGAAGGAAGCCCATAGCACTGTGGTCTACTTCAGCACATTCTTGGGTAGACAACCTCTGAGAAGTCATGCTTCCCCTGGCTTCTATGGCAACGTCACCTGGTTCTCATACATAGGGCATCCATCGTTTTATGACCTGAAGTCCCATGACTTGGGCAGCTCCTACCAAGGCCAGGGGTGGGAATGCTGTGTTCCTTAGGTGTGCACTCAGCACACACCCTGGCCATTAGCATATGTCACTGATGGGACAAAGCACACATGGACTCCAGGGTGTACTGTATATGTAGATGTGTTTTGTTTCTGTGGTGCTGACTGCAGGAACAGTTTGACTTTATGCTTTCTTTTTCTTCCATGTCTACTGGCCACAACATTCTGACTTTTATTTCTGGGTCCTGGGCTTTAATTTTACAAAGCACAACTTCCAGAAAGGGGAATTGGGAGAATGTCTCCAGGAGCCCCCCTCCCCACTCCACAAAAGTCCCCTACACCCCATGGAAACCAGAAATGTGCCCCCTCCACAGCTGACTGCTCTAAACTGGAGCTGTCCCGCTGGCATGGATGTGAGAGATGTTCTTGGTACTGTCCTTTGACTCTCGTCTCTGCTCAGTGAGCACGTAACAGCACTCTTAAAGAGCTGCACCAATCCTCAATTACCTATTCAATTAAAGGAGGTTAATACGTTAAATATGCCACCTGACGAGAAGCAACAATTACTGACTCGCTATGCATTCAAGAGGTGAGGTGCAGGTGCTGAAAGGTGTTCCCTTGTCTCAGAATGAAGGGAAAGAGAAAAGACTGGGTGCAGCTGAGGGTGAGAAGGGTGCTTGCCTAGCATGTAGTTTCCTGAGTTCCATCTTCAGCACCACGAAAGGAACCAATGAATGGAAGGACAAACAAACAAACCAAGGTATATAATTTCAAAGAGAAGCCACCTTCAGCTGCATGCTCAGGAGTCAGAGCTGGCAGGGTGTGATGGGGGAGTGTGGAGTCTGACTGCCTATATTGCTAGCAGACAGCCCACTCCCCATATACTCACCCCTCCAGGTTCCAATCCGTAGCTTTATAATGGAAGCATCAGGCATTCTTGGACAGTTCTCCAAGCTTGAGGGGTTTATTTCCATATAGCACACGGAGGCTTATATATAAACATAGGGGCTAAGGGGCTGCAGGAGACACATACTAAGGCCACTTTTCATCGGGCGAAGTGGCTTCACTTAGATTCACCATGCAAACTCCTTCTTGTGTGTAATTCCCCCTTCCTCCCCATCTCCCTTTCATTTTTCATTCATTCCTCAACCCAACAAACCATGAAAATGAGGCCTGCCGGAGTGAGAGGGGTCTATAGGAAGGGAAAGGATATGGAAGGAGGAAAGGATAGGAGCCAACAAAGAAGAGCACAAAGTAGAGAGTGAAGATGTCTAGTCAGCTTAAATCGGGCAAGCACACTGAGGAGGTGGTGGGATGCAAAGGTCTGCAGGGAAGTGTAGGGGACATGCTCCCGGGCTCCTCTCAGCTGCGTCAGGGAGGGTCAGACAACTGTCTTCAGTCTCAGGCCCTGTAGCTGCTCCCACCAACACATGAGGAACACACACAGACAGGGCTGAACCTGACAGTGGGTGGGTGGACTGGCCTCAAGGACTCTGAGCAAGAAGCCCAGTGTGGGTGGGTGTGCCAGGCAGGACCTTGAGCCACAGGTGTGCCCAGATGTGTAAGTACTGGCAACAAGTGTGCTTGGGGCTTGTTCGCACCAGGGGAGGAAGGTAGGAAAAATGGTGCTTTGGGTTGGGGTGGCACCAGCGTCATATGAATAAAAGGACTGATCAGCTGACCAAAAATGCTATGCCTGCATACTGACTGCCAGCCTCCCCTGCCTCTGGCTTCCTTTGTGTATTAGTTCAGATATGTTGCTGGAGACTGTCTTCCCTCCAGAGACTGGGCAGGAGCTGCTGTGCACCCCACGGTCCCAGGGTTTCCCTCCATATACTGACAATGCCCTGCCTCAATGGCCTGAGCACCCACCAGACAGGGAGAGGAGTACAGGAACTCAGCCCTATCTGCTCCCTCCTGGCACTGAGCACAGATGTGGCACCCTATGGGCACTCTGATGAGGTGAAAGAGAATAAACGCATGAGTGTGTGAGTGAGTGGAGGCAGACATGCAAAGGAGAGAGAGTAGAAAAGAAACACAGTAAGAGAAGGAGGGAGAGATTCATGTTTTGGTTAAGTTGAAGTGAAATAGGATTTCAATAAACACATGGCCTTGCTTGTTTGTTGGACTTTTGTTTTGTTTGCAACAATGTCTTATTTTGTTTTTCTGGCCTGGAACTCACTATGTAGACCAGTCTGGTCTCAAACTCACAGAGCTCTGCCTGCCTCTGCCTCCCAAATGCTGGGGTTAAAGGCGTGCGCCATTTCTAACATACACAGTCTTTCTGAACTTAACTGCCCACCTGCATTCTAGGCTAGACTCATGACACCCCAGACCCTCAAGGCTGACCTTTAATATACTCAGGTGTCAGGCCTGAGTTGGACCACTGATATATCCTGTCCTATGCCTCAAATACAAAGACAAAGTAAGCAAGGCCAGAGACAGTGCATAGGGATGACCACATCCTAGCAGGTCAGTGTTTGAGGACTGTCTACAGTCCTTCCAAGGAAAAATAGGGCTCAGAGAAGCTGCAGGCTACTTTGAGTCCTGAGCCTAGCTTGTCGTATGAGCAGTCAAGAAGAAGGTCTGTCTGAGCAACAGTGACGACTTCCTAAAATGGCATCTGGCAAGAAAAGCAGCCAGGTGTTCACACCCCACTCCACCAGGCAGCAGCACACCTTGCACACGGAAATGTCACGCATCACACTCTCACCAAGCTGCTACCGTCTCCTTGGACTAAAAATGGCACTGTGTTCCTCTGTTTGTTTCTTTCTTTCTCCTAGAATAGAAACGCTGTCTGTGAGCTCTTTAACCCACTGCCTCTCCATGAAAGCCTGTGTCAACGCAGCTCCCAGCACAGTATGGCAACACATTGGGGCAGTGCCAACGGGACAGTTTAGCTCCTCTGGAAGGTCAGCTGAGTCACACGAGGAACTCCAGCTGAGCACCCTACTTCCTCACATCGCCCACCTCATGAGCAAGGTTAATCCTAAGCCAACCCCAGCGATCAGCAGGTGCAGTAGGCCATCAGCCCAACTTTCCCCAGGCCCAGGGGGCAGAGGGACAAGATGGAGTGGACAACTGCAGAGGCCCTAAGACCACCATTCCAGCCAGTGCCACAGGGACTCAAAAACCTGACTGCCCAGACCCTGCTCCTCCAAAATGGAGAAATACTTGGTCAGTCAAGGGAGAAACATGCATGATTCTATGCTGGCTTCTGAACCAACATGCTCCGGAAGAGGTCGACAGTGCTGGTAAGGATGAGGTGGCTAGAGAAATGGCAAGGTCCCTCTGCCACATCTCTGGGGCCGCTGAATATAAACTCTGTTCCAGGAAGCTCCCAAAGGTACTGCAGGAAGGACTGGAGTCTAGTATGCTTGCCCAATTTAATGCTGGACTATCTCCCTGCTTCCCATTTAACAAATGGGGTCATTTTCTAAAGGAAAAAGACAACAGTTTGGGATTTTAAGGAACAGGTGCCTGGTCAAAGTGTGATCCTGCCAAGAGCTTTTATTCTATACCTTGGAGAGTACCAGCTGGGTCCTTCTAGGTACTACCTGCACTGACCGCCAAATGGGGGAGACGTCCAAATTCTCTTCAGCCAATAAACAGTCATGAAGGTGCCATTGCACACTGCAGCAGAGACACACAGGACCCACAGTGAACTGCAGCGAGGGAGTTTACCTGGCCCTTCTGTATTGGTGCTGGTCAGCAAAGCCATGGTATCAGACGCAAGCAGCCAAGAAAGCACCGACTGCTCCCATGGGCTATTTTAGGAGGATCAGGCATTGGGGGCGTAGTAAGAAGGTCCTATTGGGATAGGGTCATCGCTTGGCATGTTTCACAGGCCCTAGGCCTAGAACACTCCTAATTCCAGGTCACTAGACACCATGCTCTGAAGTTCTCAGAGTACAGGGCTCTCCCCAAAGCCTGGGTCTCTCTACTTCCTACTTAATCAAACAGAGAAACAAAACCAGCCACCTAATGTTTGCTATGCTACAGGATCTGGACAGCAACCCCCATTATCTTCTGAACTTATTTCCATTAGTGCCTCCATTTGGAAAAGGAAACTGAAGCTCAGAGAGGGCAAAAAGTCTATGCAAGATCATCCAGAAATTGGTAGGACTGGCTAGAGATCAAAGGATTTGAGTCCAAAGCCCAAACTCTTGCTCTCTAGCATGTCAAAGTGCATGGAATCAGTATCACCTGGAACTTCTCTGGCCAAGTGGTGCAGGGCACGGGAACTAAGCAGTATGAAGAGGGAGGGGTCCTGGAGATGACTGTGTCACTAGGTGGATGACGGGCCCTGAACCTGGATCCTTTGCAGTAGCAGCCAGTGTTCTAACCCTTGCATCATCCCTCCAGTCCCTCCTTTTTCTTCCTTTTTTTTTTTTCATTTTAAAAAGTTTTCAGAGCTGCAATTAACCAAAAGGAAGCAATACTGCTCACCCTGAGAACAGAGCAGTCCACACTACTCACCCTGGGAGCAGAATTCTGCTGTCGGCCCAGGAGGTACTGTAAGAAATTACTTCCCAGAAGAACACAGAGGGGTTTATGTGCTATAGCTCAGGTGTGGAACGTCCCCAAAGCCCCAGATATTAAAGGCTTGGTCTCTACTGTGAGGTGGTGAAGCTCTGAAGATATATAGTCAACAGGGATGTTTAAGGCCAACCAGGCATGCCCTCTAAAGGGAGATGGGGCCTAGACCAGTGCTTCTCAACCTATAGGTCAACCTCTTTGGAGGCCCAACAATCCATTTCACAGGGTTGCCTAAGACTACCTGCATATCAGATGTTTATACTACTATTCATAACAGTAGAAAATTGCAGGTATGAAGGAGCAATGAAACAATTTTATGGTGGGAATCACCACACCATGAGGAACTGTATTAAAGGGTAGCAGCGTTAAGAAAGTTGAAAACTACTGCCCTAAACTTTTTTCAACTAACCATGTAGTGAAACCTCCAAAACCATGAGCTCTAATAACATTTCCTCCAGACACTGGCTGTTTCCAGTTATCCTGCTATAGGATGGAAAGCTGACCAACACTTAGGACATCTCACCCATTCCACCTCTACCTACCTGCCCTTTGAAGCTGGGGGCGCCTCACTACCACATCACAGGATAGCTCAGTGCAAACAAAAGGAGTCACTTACTGTTCTGCCCACAGCCTTCCTCCACAGGGAAATATAGATCCCATGAGAAACATGAGAAGAAAAACCTAGGAATAGTGACAGGCAGGCCACATCCTCCCTGTCCTGTGAATTTCCATGGTATTCTTAGCTGTGTGAGCTGCCAGCCTTCCCCTTACCTCTCAGTCCACCTCCACCCCATGCAACCCTCATTAAACTAGCCAGCATCCATCCCGGCATTACCAAGTGAGGAATTAGACTAAGCTGGTCTTGGACTTGAATGTCACAGTAAGAGGTTGACTGCTGGCCATACCACATAGTGATGTTCCCTCTAAACAGAGGCTCTGCCCACCCCTCCTTCCTGATTGCCCTTCCAGCTATCTAAGCAATTTCTTCAGGTTATCACCCGCAACCTCACCTGAGCTAAGGGCTGGACCTGCACTGCTACAGGCCTGGTGTGCACTCCCATTCACCATGGGTGTTTAGGTGATGGCAACTACTCCAAGCATCATCAGCTCTCAGCGCTCAGAAGATGTGGATGCACAGACTAACACCGCTCCTGCAGACCTGGGGATGGTGAAGACTCACTCCCAGTTCTATGACTCATTCTTTCCCTAACAAGTGAAGAGAGGTTTCCCTGACCATCTCACCTAAAACAGCCTTTTCCCACAATGCTGTGCCCCCTCCTACCCCATCCTACACCACTTCCTTTCCAGCAGTGAGTGCTGAATAGCTTCGCCATGTCAGACAATCACTTGTTTATCTGGCTTTGGCACATCCACACTCCTGGGAGCAGGAGTCTTACCTGCCCAGCCTTATCAGCATACACCGGGCTCAAAGGACTTCTACACACAAGTTAGCAAGCAGGCTCAGTGGTTGGTTGGAAAATGGGATGGGTAGATGGAAGGAAGGAACCTTCCCGAAAGAAGCCCAAGAATATCCCTATGCCACTAGCATTGTCTGGCCGTGTAGTACCACCCAAGGTTTGGGGCAACAGCGAGATATTGATGACAGCAGCACCTAACAGTGAGGAAGCAGAGGTTTTGGTTGGCCATTTCTTAGCTTGGCTCAGTTCAGGGAGAAAACTTACCCTTTAAATAACACGAACAAACCTACTTTCTGGAAGCTTTTTACAAAAGGTCAAGCTTTCTTTTTCTTTTTGGAGGAATGAGTCTATTTCACTATTTTATGGATTCTATCAAAGTTATATTTTTTTTTCACTATATCACAGAGCTTGTGTCATCATTCTCACCTTGTGGATCAATATCTTTGTCATTAAACAATACAAGTTCCATCCCCCGAGGAAACAGCAATCTAATAAATATACCACCCTCCTTCTTACAGGCTCCAGGGCTTAGGGAGCTAGGTGCTGTTCTTGGCCACATAGCCTTGACACCCACATCCTGGTCCTGGCTACTCCTCCAGTTCCTCCACTGCTCTAGCTCCTCCCTCTTCTCTAGTCAGGACCCCACTGCATCCTGACATCTGTACCTGGCTGGTTTCAACTCAGCATTACAGACAGGACATGAACCACTTCCTCCAGAGCCTCCCAAAATCACTTCACTACTCTGCAAAGGCGAGGCACCCTCTCTTCTGTGCGACTGAGTGTGGCCAGTCAGTAAAGCACCTGCTGAGTAAGCGTGAGGACCTCAGTTCAGTCCTCCAGCAGTCATGTGAAAGAGGGGTGTGTGATGCATCTCTGTCTAGCACTGAGAGGGGAGACATGGGAATTCCCAGGGCTTACTGACAAGCCAGTCTCATCAGGCAAGAGTGAGCTCTGGGTTCAGGATGAGATATTGTCTCAAAATACAAGGTTAGACAACGACATGCTTACATATGAAAATGTGTGTCTGTACACACATGTGCATACACTCACACATGAAGTGATAGTTAACAGTGGTCACAATAGTAGTGGCTACATCAGTAAGTATGGAACACAGACAAGTGTACAGCTAATTGAATGCCATATGGCATCATTTTGTTAATTTCTTCAAGTCTCATAACCATAATCCTCCATGAACATTTTGCCCCATTCCACAGAAACAAACTATGGCTCAGAAGTGTTAACCTTTCAGAGAAAAAATTACTGACTTGGAAAAGCTGAGATGTAAATTCGGAAGTGACTGATTCCAGATCAGGTATATCTGATTCCAGGGCCACTGCAGCTCAGTCCCTGTGTTCCTAAAGGCAGCTGATACCAGCTGATGCATGCTAGCTGATGTGCCTCCCAGAACTACAGCCACTACTGCTATTATAATCATTAGCATTATTTTGTTTTCTTAAGACAGAGCTCACTAGGTACCTGGTTGGCCTAGAACTGCTATTCAGTCCAAGCTGGTTGTGAATTTACAGAGTCCCTGCCTCAGGCTCCTGGGTGCTGTGATAGGCAAGGGCCTTTGCACCAGGCCCACAGCTATTATTCCACATGTCAAAGTGACCCTGAAAGGTAAGTGACATTGTTCCAATTGTGCAAAAGAAAAAATTAAAACACAACTCAATATGTAAAGGTGTTTGCTGCCAAATCTGAGGATCCGAGTTCAAGCTCTAGGACCCACACAGTGGAAAGAGTGAACCAACTCACATTCCTTTGACCTCCATATACATACCATGGTACACACTGCACACACAGGAATAAATAAGTGCAATAATTTTTAAAATAAATTACCAATTGTGACAGGATTGAAATTTGTGGTTTTCTTCTCCTCTGGACTTTCTAAAATATCACATGGTGGCCAAGTCCCCTAACCACAAATCTATTTATAAGAAAAAAAAGCAGGCATGAAAGTCATTATGGCTCCCAGAAATGTTCATGACAGTCATTAAGGAAAAGTGCATGCCGAATGAAGTGAACAGTTAGTTCTAGTTCATCACCCCAGTGCCATGCACATAGCTGGAAATGGTGCCTGGACATGAGGCGCAGAACGATGGGACGATTTCTAGGTTGAGGAGGGTGCAGATTTTCACAAATGAGGGAAAACCATGTAAGGAGGAAACTGCAGAGCAAACTGTGGGAAATACTCATTGCAGCTGTGCCTTCGTGGGGAGCTGAGTTGTTTCCTTTCTCTTCCAGCTCCTATATGACAAGCATGGACTAGCTTTTACATTTTTAATGTTGCCTCCCCTCCTTTCCTTTCCTTTCTTCTTTTTTAGAAATAGCCTGTTGTAGGAATGGCTGCACCCTAGCTGATTTCTACACTAGGGACAGGCACTGCTGTGAACTGATTAAAGTTAATCCAAGACTGTCAAATATCCAAATTGTCTCCATTGATTTTTTTAGGTGAATAATTTCATTTTATATTAAACTTATTTGCAGCTGAAAACTTTGTTTTGATTACTCGTTTGGTGAACTGGTAATGCTACAAATGTCTAGGAATCTCATTTGCGTGATGGCTGATGAGAAAGCGAGCTAGCCTTGTGGGAGAAAGAGAAAAAACCCTGAATATTCAACAGTGTGTATTAAATCTGAGGCCCACTGCTCCACTCACATTCACACCCTACCCACATGCGTGCCCACATTTCAACAAGCAGAAGGCCCACTTGGCGAGGAGCTGCTGCAGGATCCACAACTGGTTAACAGCTGGACTAGAGCTGACATGTTGCCACATGCCTGATTGACTGAGCCACTGCCATGGGACTTGCCCTCAGACTTTCTGGCTTCTTCCAGGGCCTCCCCAGCCATGAGGTCACTTTCAGGAGGACACATGGGGCTGTATGTTAGAAGCCAGAGTGGATTCTCTTGATGTTTGAAAATCAGCAAGCCTTTGAGGACCTCCTCGCCTTCCTTCACTGTTAATGGGTCTGCCTTTCCTGATTGTGGGAAAGGACTAGTCCTTGCATTTCCATTCGTAATGGAGCAGATACGACAAGTCAAGCGTTGCCAAGGTCGAACTTCCTGCTTAATTTACCACCATGATCAGAGAACTCTTGCAGCAAAGGTATTCTCAACTTTTTTTTTAATTTCTTAATTTTTATTTCTTTAAAGAAAACAAACTATCTTTTTCATTATACATACCAATCCAAGTTTCCACTCTCTCCCCTCTTCCCATTCCCTCCACATACCCTCCTACCCCAACCCTATCCAATCCTCAGAGAGGGTAAGGCACATTGCTTTGGGAGAAGGTCCAAGGCCCTCCCTACTATATATATAGACTGAGTAAGGTATCATCCAAAGAGAATAGGTTCCCAAAAAGCAAATACAAGCAGTAGGAATAAATCCTGGTGCCACTGCTGGTGACCCCCAAGTCTGCCCCAACCATTCAACTGTCAACAACATTCAGAGGGACCAGTTTGCACCTATGCTTGTTCTTTCCCAGTTCAGCTGGAGCTGGTGGCTCCCATTAGCTCGGGTAGACTGTTTCAGTGGGTGTCCTATCATGGTCTCATGGTCCCACTCTTCAGCTGGACTTTGGGAGCTCAGTCCAGTGCTCCCATGTGGGTCTATGCCTCTGCATCAGTTTCTAGATGAAGCTTCTATGGTAATATTTAAGATATACATCAGTCTGACTACAGGGCAAGTCAAGATCGGACCCCCTCTCCTATATTGCTTAGGAGCAATACTGGGGTCATCCTCGTGGGTTCCTGGGAATTTCTCTCGAGCCAGGTTTCTTGCTAACCCTATAATGGCTCTCTCAATCATGATCACCTCTTTCCTTGCTCTCATCTCTGTGCCAGTACCAAGCTGTTTTCATTAAGGTAGCTCTGTAATAGAGCTTGATGTCAGGGATGGTGATGCCTCTGAAAGTTCCTTTATTGTACAGAATTGTTTTGGCCATCCTAGGTTTTGTTTGGTTGTTTGTTTGTTTTTCCATTTGAAGTTAATTATTGTTCTTTTCAAGGTCAGTGAGGAATTGTGTTGGGATTTTGATGAAGATTGCATTGAATCTATAGATTGCTTTTGGTCAACTTTTTTAAAAAAATTAATTAAAGCTATCAAATTAGTTAATTGATTTTGAGACAAAGTCTCATTCTTTAGCCCATGCTGGTCTGAAATTTACTGTGTAGCTCAGATTGGCCTTGAGTTCATGTCCATCCATCCTCCTGTGTGAGTGTCAGCCTTAATGCTGGGATCATTCTGAGCTTCTTATTATTTTGTTCTCTTTATTATTATTTAGAAAATAATACTTATAATATCTAATATATTGTTATAAAATATAATGTATTATAATATAAAGTAATAATTATGATATAACATAACATAAATTCTTTATTATTATAGAAGCAAAAAAAGTAACTGCTTTGAGGATAAAGTAAAAAAAATACAGTTGAGTTTAAATAAAAAGGTGGGGGAGCCCCTACACACACACACAAAATCTCACCAGAGGAAATCTGATGGTTATCATCAGTTGTAAACTTAAATATCATACAGCATTTTAAAGCCTGTTTGGTTTCTAATGTTAAAAGAAAGGTTTTAACATTCAAACCCAGGCTGTTATTTAAATGATTGATCTGGCCCAGGCTGTTATTTAAATGATTGATCTGGGCAGCTGAAGTCCTGTGTGGTAACAGCTGGCCGCCTTGAGAAGACAAACTGAGTCTGCTTCCACCTGAGCTATGCAGATAGCCAGATTTTCACATTTAATTTCCTATGCTTCTATACACATTTTGTTAACTTTTGAAAAAACAGGAGTAGACTATAAATTCTCCAGCTGATTTTTTTCTGTTTTGGCATCTATAATAAATAACTTTGCAAGCTAGCGTGTGAGATCTACAACTCTCGTCTCTGTGATGTTTCTAGAGTGAGTATTGCTTGTTGAGACGGATTAGATTAGATTTCGTGGGTGGCCGGGTCCTCTTCTGCAGACCCCTCCCTTAGTGAGGGTCAGGCTTCCTGGCTCATTATCACAACCCTGCTGAGTTCTATCAAGGGTGGTATCTGAGCAGAGGCTTCCAATGCCAAAGCACGGCTTGCCAATGTCTCTTCCCACTTCACCATGACAGCAGCATGCCCTAGCTGAGGACTTCCCCTTTGCTCTAAAATGCTGGCAGAGAGATCCTGTGACACGCATAGGTGAGCCCTCGAAGGTAGAGCCAGAATAGGAAACAGACACATAACAAAAGTACTATAAGCTGGGAGGATCTGGGGATTGCTTGTTATGACAGCAGAACCCAGTCCAAAGGAATGGATTACTCAAGAATTAAAATGAGAAACAACTAGAAAATTGCAATAGGTCTCTAGTTTGTGCCAAAGACTAGCCCTGAGGCCTTGACCCCTTCCCTGAGCCTCAGCAGCCTGCTGCACTAGCTGCAGAGACAGTGTAGCTTGGAGGGGGAGGGCTCTCAGGCTCTCTATCTGCAGCACCTGTTTGTCCAAGAAGTTTCTACATGGCCCCAAAAATAAAGGTGCATAGCACAGGCTTATAAATTAAACATCTACTGTAAGAAATAATTTAAAAACCTATTTTAAAACATTTATTCTTCAGTATACATGAAATTTTCCCATTTGTGAAAGATGAACTCAAACTTGCATGCTAATGAGAAGGTTGTGCTGTCTGTGCTTATATAAAGCATGAGCTCCTGGCTGAATGGTCAGCGGAGCGAGACCTAGAATGTCTTCAACATTCTTCAGAGTGACCAAGTATTTAGATATTATAATAATCAAGTTAAACTTTCTAACACAGCACAATTCAAAGATAGAATTGATACTTCCTGAGGACTTCGGGAGGGTCCTTCTGTCTTTCCGGATAAGGTCCTTATGCTTCTGTGAGTGCAGAAAACCTTCCACGTGCCACAAAAGCACTGTCCTTCAGAGCATAAGACAGTCTTGAACCTGAGAACGTGTTCTATACAACAGTTAGTGTGTGGCACAATGACACACACAGTGCAAACACGCACACTCTATGTTCAAAGCCAAGACACAGGAGGTTGTGCATGCAACAGGCAGTGCTGCCAGAAATACACTGGACTCATTACATGTTTGGTTCTGAATTAATTTTCAGTCATTATGATGTTCAAAAATACTTTCCTGTTGCCAAGCTTCTCATGACTCTAAGACTCAGCTCTGAGACTTCTCCGTATGGGGTCATAGTCCACAGATTGAGAAACTGGGTTCTTGACAGATGCAAGCACCTGGGTGGATTTGGTCTTGCTTGATCTTTATCTCTGGCTGCTTTCTGTCAGTACTGTCCAGGAGATTCGTCCGTAGACACAGACCTCTGGATAAAAGGACCACTCATGCATCTATTCTTCTACAGATATGCTTGTCATGATTGCTCTTTTGCTTTATTATGTGGTTGATTCAGTTTTCCCTTCACTAAATCTCACTCTTTAGTAACAAGAACTTAGTCTACCTTTCTCCTTCCTTGTTGCAGTGCACCCTTTAGCATGGTGTCTGTAACACGGCCCAAAGGTGGGACCTCCTCCCAAACACAAAGTCTGTTTCATGAACAACTTAAATCACTTCCAAACACCTTCTTGCAGTAATCTACAAATTTCCCTGTACATTTAATCTTTAATGCAGCCACTAGGTTCTTAAACAATTCCTGCTTTGTAATGCCAATCAAGATATTTAGATGTTGGTAGTCATATACATGCAGGCACTTGACTCTATGGCCCACCCCGGGAGACTGCTTACTAAGATTCTAGAGGCCTGGGGACCCCCCCCCCACTCCCACATCAGAACACCACCATCTTTGTCATATACGTGCAGGCACTTGACTCTATGGGCCCACCCCGGGAGACTGCTTACTAAGATTCTAGAGGCCTGGGGACCCTCCCCCACTCCTACATCAGAACACTGCCATCTTTGTGCTATCACCACATTCAAGAGATAAAACTTTTCTATTTAATTAAATCATCACATTCAATTTCCTTGAAAATATGCACTTGAAGAGAATAAGAGAAACAGCTGCAACAAGAACCAAAGTCTTGTGCAAAGCAGAGTAGGAACCTGACCCTGGGGGATCTCACAGCCCAGGGCTACCAAATGACCCCACATCCCACCCTGGCATCTGAAGAAAACGGGCTAAAGAAGGGCACTATTGAACAGGAGAGCAGATGCGGCTGCTGGCTGCCTAGAAATACAACGTCATCTTTTCAAAACAGAATCTTTCCCATCATGCAGCTAAGCTGCAATGTGGACTCATGCAGCCCAAGTTTCACCTGTGCATGTCTGCCCATCCATTCATTTAGTAAATATTTGTTTACATGAACTGACCAAGGCCCTAAGGGGGGAAAACCAGTGCTTACAGAGCAGTCAGAGACACTAACAGTTACCAATCACATAAGCAAATCAAACAGGTCAGAAAGTGACAATCACTATAAAGAGCATAAAACAAGAATGCACTATAGAAAGCCGGAAGATAGGAGGTGACTTCAGGTGGAGGTGATGAGGGCAACTTTTCAAACTGAGAAATGTTTGGGAATACAAAGTCCAAGAAGAAAGACTAGAAGAGAGTCAAAGAGAGAATAAACACAAAGATTCCAAAAGAAGTCTGCAAACTAAATGGGATTGTTAGTACCCTAGACTCTGCCAGACCCTAGAGAAACAGCTGCCATGTATTCAGAATTTCCTTGCAACAGTGAAGCTTCCTGAACTTTTCATGATACAGTTTCTTTAACAAGGTCTGGGTGTGTGGCCTCCTTCCACTTCTGAAGCTGTGATCAGAATTTTCTAATTAGAGCTGGCAAGATGACCCAATGATTAAAAGTGTTCATTCCTCAAGTCCGATGACTGGAGTTAGAACCCTAGGACCCGTGGTAGTGAAGGACAGAGATTACCCAGCTGTTCTTTGGCTTCCACAGGTGTGTCCCAGCATACATCCTCTTACACACATATCACACAAACATAACAAAAATAAAAACAAATGAAGACTTTCTTCTCAATCTTCTTAGGATTCAAGTAAATGAAGTACAAAGATGACTTGGCATAATATTTGGCAAATGAAAGCACCTAGAAAATGCCACAGTTGTAACTACCGTCATTGTCATCATTATCATCCTAGTATCATCAACCATCATCATCATCACCATCAACCATCATCAATCATCAACCATCACCACTGTCAACCATCACCACCATGATCATTCATTTTTAGCCATCATGAACCATTATAATCATCAATTACTATCATCAACCATCATCAACATGATCATCAACCATCACCATCATCAACTATGATCACCATCATCAACAGTCATCACCCCCAAGCATTATCACCATCGCTAACCATCATTATCACTACCAACCATCATAAAGCATTAATGCTATCATCAACATCATCATTATCTTATTCCTTTTTCTTTGTTTGGGAGCTTAGTTCAGAAGGAAGTGGCAGGCTGGAGAGATGGTTGGTAAAGTGCTCTCCTTCCAAGTGGGAGAACCTGAGTTTGGATCTCCATAACCCACACAAAAAGTCAGGCATGCCAGTGTACAACTACAGTTCAAGCAGTGGTGAGATGGGAGGCAGACTGGCAGACTAGCAGACCCAAGTTTACTGGGCAGCTTGGTGATGTTCCAGGTCAATGACAGACCTTGTCCCAAACACATACACACAAAGTGGAAGAAGGTTCCTCAGGAGTAACCGTAAGGTTATCTTCTTACCTCCACATGCACATGACATTATGAAGACACACCTATACACATGTGAACTTCCCATACCACCACACACAAACACACAGAAAGAGGCGGGGTTCTTCTCCTAGAGTGCAGAGAATTAGAAGGGCAGCTACACCCAGATCCTCAGTTCAACTCACTGCTGTGGGATCTGGCAAATACACCTAACCAACTTTCTCATACACAAAAATACTTGCTCTCATAGAGTGATGGTGAAGAACAGGACTTGTATATATGAAAGGCTTAATAAACAGCACTGGCCTTATTCACATTTTCCCTGTCCTTCCTTCATAAATAGATTACTGCAAAAATGGGTATAGAGGAGGTGGATTTGGTGACACAATTCTGTCACCTTCCTACCAGGTGACTTCCTTTTGCTAACTCACATGCCTGATTTACCTTTGGCTTCTTCTAACTGAGGTATTCAAAGTCTGTTTCTGCCCACACCTTCCCTGATCTGCACTTGCCCCATCGGATGGGCCAGCAGCACGCAGATCCTAGAGCTGAGCTCCCTGTGCCCATCTCCTCCACCAGTCCTGGGCTGTAACCATCATACTGTCCTTTGGGACTCCAATAACCACAGGATGCAACTTCCACAGCCTTGTCTCTCTGCCCTGGAACACAGCTTCCACACGGCTGCCAAACCAAGCTGCCTCTCCTAGTTCTAGACAGTGAAACAGTCTGACATCCGCACACTGCTGTGACTCACAGTCTCTCGGGGGGGGGGGGGGGGGGAGGTAGCTGGCAGCACAAGGAGACAACCTCTCAAGGTTAGGCTTGAAATGCTTTTCTGTATCTGGGAGAGGGTGAGACAGATGCAAAGCTCGGAGCAACAGCTCCACCTTCTCTGCTTCATTAGGAAACCAAGACTTCTTAAAGCCCAGCTCCCCCCCACCAAAAAAAATCCGCCAGGCCTCATGGTATATGCAGTGGCTCAGAGATGATCATGATGTGAAGGCCTTCCGAGGCTGGCACAATTCAAGGTCCAAAGATGGATCACGGAGAAGCTCCCCCGAGCCAGAAATCATTTTATTCACCACCACATGTGTCTATTGCTTCAAACCCAGAAATAAAATAATAATTACCCCTGTGCCATAGGTCTCAGGGAAGCAGTCATCACATAAACACAAACCCTAGGAGCTGACATCTGAACTGCCACAGGCTGCCTCCAGACAGTTGCTACACACTGCCTCCTGCGACTTTCGGATCAGCACTGGGCTGAGCAGCACCTGCAGATGAGCAGTGTCAGCATGATGGCACCTGTTTGGGGAACTTCAGGATGCAGCTCAGTTTACCCTTATAGGCAGGTACATGAATCATAATGCAGATTTATCTGAACTGAAGCTAGGGCAGCCCTGGTTCTTAATTCTTGACTGGAGAGGAAGGGTGTGTGTGTGTGTGGGTGGGTGGGTGTGTGTGTGGGTGTGTGTGTAGGACAGAGGACAACCAATACCTCAGCTGTTGTTCCATCTCCCCTCCCACGCAGAGTCTCCCACAGGCCTATAACTCCTCAAGCTGGCTAGGCTGGTTGTCCAGCAAGCCCCAGGGCTGTATCTGTCTCTACCTCCCCAGTGCTGGAATACACTACACACCAGCATTTTTATATGGGTTCTGAGGATGGAACTCAGATCTTCAACACCCCTATCACCAACATTCTCATTACCAACTGAGCATCTCCCCAGCCCCAGGAAAAGATATTTCTAAGACTTTTATGGTATGTTTATGGAAAGTGACCCAACAACAGCTACATCTCAGTGTGGAGCAGCTCTACTCGCTGGGTTATCTCCATCCATGCAGAAGGCCCTCAGGTACTATGCTAGATGCTCCCAACAACCCTTAGATGACCTAGCATTAAAGGGGACAACACTGTGAGTCCACATTTAGGATGCTCACTGTGTGTCCCCAGGACCCAATACATGCCTAAGGAACAGAAGGAGTTTCCCTAACTTTATCTTCGACATGCCTAAAAGCCTGAATTCTCATGCCCACTCATCTAAGGTGCTGAGTATGCAAAGATGATCTTGGGAAAGTCTGGTCATGGCAGCTGATATGTGGGCCTCCCTGTTGTTGGGCTCCATGGAAACTAAGCTTTGGTAACACTAGATAGGAAAATACTCAGGACAAGAAAGCCATTCCAGTCAGGGCAGGTCCTGTGACAAGCACTCAACGAAGTCTAAAGCATCCGTGAAAACAGTGGGCACCAGCAAGAACAGATGGGAATCTGGGAGTTGAAGAACTTGATAAAAAGCCTAAAGGGAGAACTCTGATGGAGGTGGTTCATCAGGCATACAAGAACGGGAGAAGCATAGTCCAGGGTCTGGCTTCAGTAGAGACCTGGGTCTTGTTACAACACCTCATCCAGCTACCAATCTAGCAAAGGTGCAACAAGCTAGCCCGTGTTGGGCACTGGAGTCGGTGGAAAACAGCTAGCACATAGCTGAACCTGAACACTGGCCATCTGCACGAGCAATATCCTGGGAGGCTACAGGCCCAGCGCATATACGACTCAGTCTAGAGTCACAGAAAAGTCAGACAGGAAACCTAAACTTAGGGGCTGTGCCGACAGTAGCTGGGCCACCTGAGCGTAGGCTGAGAGCTGTGGGTGCCATCCTATTGCACTTACCAGCTAGCATGGGAGCAAGTCTTCACTCTCTGGTCTCGACTCTGCCAGCTACTGAGAGCCCCGAAAGAACTCCCTCTTCTCCCATGGAGCTGTGGCTACAGAGGACACCACACCCACACTGAGTCAGTGTCATCCAGGGGACAGGGGCCTTTTCTCCTGGGGCATCTGCTGAGAGGGACATTGGCCTGCAGTGGGCCAACTGACAGTCCTCAGCAGCTCCACAGACAGCAAAAGTCTTGATGACACTGAATCCTTATCCAATGCTCAAGCTACTTCCAGTGTCTCAGACCACTTCCTGTTGCTTGCAAGATGTAGGACTCCCAGCTACTTCTCTAGCACCATGTCTGCCTGCACACATTATAACTCCTTTATAAGAGTTGGGTAGTCCTGGTGTCTCTTCAAAGCAATAGAAACCCTAACTAAGACAGAAATTTGTACCAGGGCCTGGGGTATTGCTGTGATAGGCCCAAACATGCTTTTAACTGAAGGAATTTGGACTTTGCGAGTTTGGGCTATTGCTGTGGGATAATGTTATTGAACACTATAAAGATTTGTCACTCATATTGGTTTAATAAAACACTGGCCAGTATCCAGGCAGGAAATATAGGTGGTGTAACCAGATTAAGAGAATTCTGGGAAGAGGACAGGCAGAGAGTTAGTCCCCAGTCAGATGCAGAGAAATCAAGATGAGAATGTCTTACTGAGAAAAGGTACCAAGCCACGTGGTTAAACATAGACAAGAATTATAGGTTAAGTTGTAAGAGCTAGTTAATAATAACTCTGAGCTAATAGCCCAAACAATTTATAATAACTATAAGCCTCTGTGTGTTTCATTGGGTCTGAACAGCTGTGGGACCAAGGAAGAAACTTCTGTCTACAGGTTATGAAGGCAGTGAAATGCTTTAAGCACAGTATAATGGGCCATCCTAGTAAGAGCATGGAAGATAGTGGAGCTGATAATGATTTAAACTGTTGGACCCAGGAGGTTTCAGAGGAGAAAAATAATAATATGTGGTCTAGATACCAGTTTTGTGATGTTTTGGTGAAGAAAGTGGCTGCTTTTTGCCCTTGTCCAAAAAGTCTGCCTGAAGCTAAAGTGAAGCATTTGGATTAATTCCATTGGCAGAGGAAATCTTAAAACAGCCTAGAACAGACTGTTGTGTGGCTATTAGTGTTAACTCTGATGAAGATTTATAATGAAAAGAAACAAGCTGAGTAAATAAAAATACAAAATGTACAGATAGAGAAAAGGAGCATCAGAAAATTAGATGTTCAAGGAGATAAACGGATTAAGAAATGGAATAAAGGGAGTGATGACCTCTGACCTCACGGCAAGACCCCACCCAGCTAAGTATCCAACTTGTGAAAAGGGATTAAAGATAAGCTTAGAGCCCACTATGGTGGTGCACACCTTTAATCCCAGCACTCAGAAGGCACAGGCTGTTGGAATTCTGCATTTGAGGCCAGCCTCGGGTACAGAGCAAGTTTCAGGACAGTCAAACTTAGGCAGTGGAGGAAAACAGAAAACTGGTGAAGATGTAACTGACAAAGAGGCCACTTTCCAGTTCCTGTAAGTGGCAGAACTTGGCAGCTCCAGCCACATAGTTCTGGAGTTAGAGAGAAGAAAGGGGCTATGGAATGTGCCACTGAGCCAGGCATGTGTCAGGGTGTCCCCAAACAGAGGCCTAGTAGAGAGGTCATTTCATGACGCTGTGGGAGTGCAGCCTGGATTGCCTTGGAGACCCCAAGACGTTGGAGATGCCAGAGTCCTGGGATACCTGCTGAGAAGAGCTGCTAACAGGGAGTGGAACCAGCCCAAGAGAAAGAAGTGTGCTGCAGTCAACAAAGTTGAAAGGAGTTAGAGATCTGAAGAGCACATTGACATCAGACATGGAGACACAGACTTTGGAGTTTTGCCCAGCTGGTTTTAGTCTTGCTTTGGTCTAGTATTTCCTCACTATACTCTCTTTCCCTGTGTCATTATATGTTAGAAGTATGTGATCTTTTTTTATTTTTATTTTACATGTGATTACAAAGAGACTATATGAATCTTTGAACTCTGGACTTCTCAGTAAGTTTGACACTGCTATAGACTATTAGAGACTTTTGAAGTTGGGCCAAAGGCATTTTTATTATGATATGGCTATAAGCCTTTGGGGGACAGGGAATGAAATGTGGTAGTTTGAAAGAAAATGGCCTCCAAAGGGTGTGACATTATTAGGAGGTGTGGCCTTGTTAGAGTCAGTGTAGCCTTGTTGGAGAAAGTGTGTCAATGTGGGGGTGGGCTTTCAATATTCCTATACTTAAGCTACCCTGGTATCTCAGATAACTTCCTGTTGCCTGCAAGATGTGGTACTCTCAGCTACTCCAGCACCAAGTCTGCCTGCATGCACCGTGTCCCGCCACGGCAATAATGGACTGAACCTCTGATCTGAAAGCAAGTCACCACAATGAAATGTTTTCCTTTATAAGAGTGGCCGTGGTCATGGTGTCTTCACAGCAGGAGAAACCCTTACTGAGGCACATGCCTTCCCTCCTATAATGAACTGTATCATCTAAACCAGGAATCCAGATGAACCCTCTACCCTGAAGTTTACTCTGCCAAGTGTTTGGTCACAGCAGTGAGAAAAGTGGATGTCTGTGGCTCTCTTTTCCAGCCCCTATTCATTCACATTCCTGCTCCTCATTCCCAGCACTATATCCCCAAGAGTGGCTGGTTGTACCTTTTATTCTCCTGAAGACATTCCTCTGATACCTGTTATTCAATAATTACACAGTTGTACCTTGCCCAATCCCAAGCCCAGCTTGCCAACCCAAACCATATACATAGCAAATGATCACAGAACTGGGACCACTCAGCCAAGAGCACATAAGGAAGAACAGGGCAGGCAGGGAATCCCCATGACCAACCACTATATCAACTCCATGACCTGTCAGGTCACTGGCCTGACATCTGTGCCCACAACTCTATAGAGGAAGAAAAGGTTGTGTGGGTGCAGAGGCACTCAGAGACAGCAGAGCACTCTGGTAGCCTGACGCTTCCACCTTCTGCTCCCTGTTACTGGGGATCTGATTGTATGTAATCCATTGCATTTGATTTCACCAAGAAAAAGCAAATATCAAAAGGGAGTTAAGCCTGATATCTACCCATGAGGTGTGTCCACTTCTCTGTCACTGTTTACAGGACATGTCCTTAAACCTTCTAAATACGAAATGGGGCACTGACTACATCTTTTTAACCGAGAATACATTGAAAACTCTACCACTTGGTGACCAAAGAAGTCCTCCCTTACTGATTTCTCATGGCCCTGGGGACTCAGCAAGTCCACAATCCAGTCTTGCAGTACACTCTGCAACTGTGAGAACATTACCTTGTCACCAATACCAGCTGCTATGTTAGCAAGGATAGTGAGCAATGGGGGAATAGAACCTTTAGAGCTGTGGTTCTCAACCTGTGAGTAGAGACTCCTTTTGGGGTCAAACAGCCCTTCACAGGGGTCACACAAGACCATCAGAAAACAGAGACTTACATTATGATTTATACCAGTAGCAAAACAACAGTTATGAAGTAGCAACAAAAATAATTTTATGGTTGGGGATCAGCACAGCATGAGGAACTATATTAAATGCTGCAGCATTGGGAAGGTTGAGAATCCCTCCTTCAGAGAACTTCCGTTACTGAGACTGCTTCACCCAAGCAAATCCATGGCATTTGCCTATGCGGTTAGGTGGGTGGGTAGGGAATTCCAAGGGAAGGACACTGAGAGCAACAAGGTCAGATGTTGATACTGACTCAGAGGAAGTTCCTCAACCCATGATTCACCATCACTTCATCTACACAAGGGCCTGAGGACAGTAGTGTCCAGTTCATGTGTCAAATGCATGAAATGAGAGTGAGCATCAAGGTACCACAACATCAGGTCTCACCTCCCATAAAGACTCCTGGGCTCCTGGGAACCTCCTACAGGTACTGCCCTTGCTCCAAACACAGGTCCTGTGTGTCCACCCACCCTCTAGACACTAGGTCCCTCAGAAATAAGACAGCTTTGTTCCCTGGGAAGGTCACATGAAAGGTTTGACAAACTGAATGCCAATCAAGATTTTTCATTATCAGAACATGACCAAAGTCATTTGGTAAAGTGAGGACCCTAAAAGGTCATGTCCACACAATCATATGTGCTCAGCATTTACATGTTGTCATCACATGTGGCAAGGCACACACACGCTAAGGTGCAACTGGGGTGTGCTGTTGTGGGTGCCACCCTCCCTGCTCCTGCAGAATACAGCTGCTTCACCCACAGCTCCTGCCTCCCACTAAGATGTCAAGTCACTGAAGCAAAGCTCAGTGGCCAGTGTGACTCACCACCGGTTTTGCAGAAGTTAACCACAGGCATGGCATATAGCAGGTCCTTTGTTATCAGCTTAGGGGCAATTAAATTATACAAATAAAAGAGGGGAAAGCCCTCCTGTTTGTAAAGACAAAAGCAGGAACAAAAACTAACAGTGACACCCAAGACCAAAAGAGACTTCCTAGGAGGCTTGAGTGCTCCAAGAGCAGCTGGAGTCTAAGTGCTGCAATCCCTAGAACTCAGTGCTGTGGGAGGGATGTTCTAGAAAGGGAGACTGCCCTGAGTTTTTCATGGTCTACAGCAATTAGCTGATACTAGCTGCAGAAATCACGCTCACCATATGGCAAGCCCACAGTAGGCTCTCCAGACCACCGCAGTCACAGCAGACGCAACAGGTGGAAGCAGGTACAAGTGGGAGGAAGGAGCTCCAGCCTCAGAACTGGTTAGTCCTTCCCCAACCGTGAAATGTCACATTCTAGGGCCCGTGCTTCTGTACTGAAGCCTCCTTTTCTGCATGCAGCTCAGCTATGTCTTACTCAGCAGACGCCCTCTCTCTGCAGAGCCACAAGCTGTGTAAAGATGGAGCCAGAGATAAAAGACACTTGAGGCATACCACCTCAGGAAGGAGGATGAAAGAAGACAAGAAACCTAAAGCCTGGCGTCTAAAAGCATTGCCCCTTCCAGACCACCTGAGCCCCATATAGCCTACTGAGTGCCTGTGATCTATTACTGATAGAGGCAAAAAATGAAACCCCCCAGCATCCTCCACACAAACATGCTCAATTGGATAACCTTTAACATTCTGGCTACATACATTTCTCTGGCAAGACTGGAACAGTAGGGAGGGCATGTGCTCAAATACTGAGGGAGTCTTCCTAGGGCACCCCCTTTCCTCTCAGTCATAACAATACCCATGGCCTCTAGGTAAAAGAGCTGTTCTAGAAGAAAAAAACCTCCCTGAAACAAAGCAACATTGTACAATGGAATCCTAATTGGGTCAAGCTTCTGGTGAGTGGAATCAAAGGCTGAATGAATCTCACATAGACAGCAAATGCAGGTGTGCTTAGAGGGAAGGACTCGCGGGCCCAGGAGCACATGTGCTGATGTGCTATTTCCTGTCAATGTAGTAGCTGCAGCTTTTGTCAAGGGGGGAAACAAAACTGTGGATTGTTTCCAGGTCCAATACTAGGCTCTAAACATTTCAGTTGACCATTATTAGCACAGATATTCAACTTGTTTGGAAGTTGGGGTATCACCTGGAGAACCAGATTAAACATTTGCAGATGCACACGCTAGAAATGTATTGATCGATCAACAGCGAACTTAATTACACCATGTGGCAGTGAGAAGAAATCAAACCGCAGACACAACTGAGTACTAAGAAAGAACAGAACGGGGGGGGGGGGGGGGACAAGAAAACGTGGGCAGGCACACTGAGGTGGCTGAGTGTGGGTTTGTTTCCCATCTGACTCATCACTGTTTGTCTCTGGTCACTGTTTGGTGGTGGTCAGACATCAGTGGTTCCACAGTGCAAAATATCCTCAGGATGAAAAGCAGTAAACTGGAAAGACACTGGAAGCCAGTGTTGGTTTTGTTCTATTGTCCTCCCGAGGTCTCACAATGGCTCCTGCTACAATGCTCACTGCACTCCTGAGAACCCATAATGGCTCCTGCTAGAATCCTTTTCTGAATTTATACAAGCACAGGGGCCGAGAGTAAGCATTTCTGCAATGCAGAATGCAGGCCATTTGCCTTCTAGCCTTTATAATTGGAGAATACAGTCTCCAAGCCATTCCTCCAGGCAGGCTTTGGGGACCTGATATTACACCAACAGTATGTCCTGAGGGAGCAACTCTGACACCCTGCTATGCCTGGAGTGGTCACTGTGAGACAGCAAACTGTTTCTGTCTGGCTTTTGTGCATCCATGCTTGTGTGTATAGTGCACACTGGAGAGGTCCAGATGCCTCCCATCATCTCAGAGATTCATGTGGCTCTCTTTGCAGCAAATCTGAGCCAGGCTGGGCCCCTCCCTTTGGAATCAGCAGCTGTACTAACCATTTTTCTAGAGCTCCTAAAGAAATTGATTCTACGTTGTGATCTGAATACAAATTGTATTCCACAGGCTCACACATTTGAACACTTGGTCCCCAACTGATAGCTCTGTTTGTGAAGGCTGTGGAATCTTTAGGAGGCAGAGTCTTGATGAAGGAAGTAGGTCACTGAGGGCAGCTCTTCAAGCTTTGAAACACAGCAGCACTTCCCAACATCTCAAGTGCAAACACACTGTGACCAGCCAGCCTCTCGTCCCTGCCCAGTGTAACATCTTTCTTGCCTTGATGGACTGTATCCCTCTGCAAATGTGAGCCAAAAGAAACCCTTTCCTGTTGTAGAATTATCTTTTTGTACACTGTGAAGATTGCCACTCAGATTGATTTAATAAAAAGCTGAATGGCCAATAGCTAGGCAGGATTTGGGGGGCAGAAAGGATGCTGGGAAGAAGGACAGAGACACAAAGAGTCACCAGTCAGATGAAGAGGACACAGGATGGGGAGTACAGAATAAAGATAACCGAGTCACTTAAAAGAATACAAATTAAAAGATAAGGGTTAATTTAAGGTATAAGAACTAGTTATAACAAGCCTAAGTTTGGGTCAAGCTTTCATAATTAATATAAAGTCTCCATGTGGCTATGTGGGAGATGGCTGGTGGGACAGAAAAAGTCAGACTACAAATGGTGCCCAAAGCAGGCACATATATCCACATAAGACCCGAGAGAGCTTTAAAAAAGGTTCTAGACACACAGAAAGGGATTCAAACATGGCTTCCTAGTCTAGTGTCTTTCATACCGGCCACCGTACAGAGACACATCTCTCCTTTCGGCTGCTTGTGTGCTTGAGCCGCCAGTAAGCCATGTGGTGGGCTTAAGGCTTTGCTCACGCAGACAGAAAAGGTTACAGATACACAGTACATCAGGTTCAGACGGGAGAAAATCCCTCTAAACAGGTTATAGTGTGTTTAACAATGTGCATAGGCTTGAGGGGAAAAATGAGTATAGATAGTCATAGAAAAATATTTTAAAAATTACAAAGTCTTTAAAGAGAGAGTAATGTAATTAACATAAGCCACATAAGGATGAAAAGTATACAGGGAGTCTGCGTCCTGCATGCTGCTGTACTGACCTTAAATTTTTTTTGAATGCTGGTAAGCAAACAACAGCTGCAGCCATGCAGTTATGAAAGAAACTGGTGCATTAAACCAGCCTAAATACTTTAGAAATTCCTTAATTTTAAAATTGAAGCCAGTATTGCTTTAGGGAAGATGTTATCCTTTTATTGTTTTTTAATCCGTCCAGATTAGTAAAGATCAGATTTCATTGGAGGAAACCTCCTGGGTATATTGGCAACACACAGGGGAAGGAAGCCAAAACAGACTACAGTAACATGTAAGCTGATCCCTTGACACGGGAACAGCTCCGAGATGAGACATGATAAATCTTGTTGGCTAGAGTCCTCATGACTTATTATTACATGCCATCCATTCATATGGATGGAGATTTATATTATAGTTGGTTATACAGCCCAAACAGACTTATAAAGTTGACAGATGCCTTTTACCTGCTCAAACACAAAATTGTTGGTGTGTACCATATGTTCCACACTTGTGTTAATGCAGATATGTATGTTACCTTTGAAAGTCTATGTATTTTCAGAGCAAGGACACCAGATCTACTGATGAAAACAGGTGAGCCACGTGATCCAGCCTCTCAGGGTGCTTCTGGTGGAGTTTCCTCAGAGTTCTTCATCTAGAACATCTTCAAGACTGCTGGCTGAGATGGTCCAGCCTCACAGACTATTCTAACCAGGACTGCAGATAAGTCTTGTGCTTTTCTATTACACAGAGACTGAAAACAAATAATTCAACTAACTCTCTCAAGACTTGACAATTATACCAATTTGTCTAGGGTCTCCTAAAGATTCCACTACCCCAGACAACAGGAAGCAGTTTGGAGAACATGATGCCCACATTCCCAAGAAATGTGGTAGGTGGTTTTGGGTCATTTGATGGGTTATAGATGTTTCTCATCATTTAGGGGAGCTGGTTACAAGTTGTTATTGGTCACAGTCAGGAAAAAAGCTAAACAAAGGAATTATATTCAAAGATCTCTTTCTGAAGAAAAAAATGGGAATATAGGATAAAATGATGAGATAAAAGTGTGGATTATTGAATCTACTTTTAAACAACCACGAGTCTCAAATATTTTACATTGGTACATGTTGGGAGCTGCAGACCCCCAGACTCTGAACTTTCTATGACCCCTTGCCTACTGGAGAAAACAACTTGTGTTTCTATGCTTGCAGCTGCTCTGAGCACAAAACCCTCATGAGTTCCTGACAACAAGGAAGTGGTTTCTGGTGGGCTTGCAGTGAAAAATCCCCAGAGCTAGAGTGTGGCCACTAGTCAAGGAGAGCACTATACAAGCTGCTGGGAACATAATAAAATTCGCATTCTTGCTTCAAAAGTGACCCATGTCTCTGTGTGTTCTTTAATCCCAAAGCCCTTGCCCGACCATGGTTCCAGGTGGTACAGTTGCCACAGGTATGGATTTTTGTATACTAATACAAATTTAAGGCTATTTTTGTTATACTATATCTAAATTTCTATTCCTGTTTAAGGCAATTAGTCTTTAAATTTTATTTAGGAAAATAAATACAGGTTAATAGTTAGTCATCTATTAACTATCAAACTTATAGCCATGTTAGGTATGCTCTCAAGGTCAAACAGATATATTTTAGATAGACAGGTGGTCTTTAAACATTTCATGGATCTGTAGATTGTGTCATTTAAGATGTTTTAATAACATAAGGCTTTTGGTGACAGTACCAATCTACTTTAGAGAAGACGATGGGCATCAGAGACCCTCCAATACAAAAATATGCTTTCTTTAAGGCAAAAGCTAGCCATTTGAGCAAGAATCTGCCCTTGCCTTGACTGCTGACAGTATGCTGGCCAAACTGGACAGGCAGGACACAAAGAAAAGGGACTGCCAAACTTTGCCAAGAGAGGATAGGACAATCCTTCAAAAATATCTATTTCACAAAAAAGTCTATAAGATTTTCTAGGCCTGTAAGCCAAAGATGGATACCCCAACATTGCAGAGGAACCTTGGGTAACTGTCTTGGCAGTCAGATGTTTCTGTCATTTATTTCAATTTTGAAAGCTGCTTGCTCTGCACTTCCTGTTTAGTAAGGTAATATTATATCCTCTGGGGTCATTAATGGAGTTAAAGAGTAGGTATTTATAGTTGCAGTTCTCCTTAGTTATAAGAGAAGATAAATTAGGTACAGAGCTTTGGACTCATCAAGATAAAATAAACAATGAAGTATTTTCTACAAATATGCCAAATACAAATGGATTGGACATTGTAAATTAATTCTTACCTAATAATTGTTCTTATTGTTATAGTTTTATTATGTTAGAGTTAAAACCATTCCTTTTTTATTTATTTATTTATTAAAGATTTCTGTCTCTTCCCCACCGCTGCCTCCCCTTTCCCTCCCCCTCCCCCAATCAAGTCCCCCTCCCTCGTCAGCCCAAAGAGCAATCAGGGTTCCCTGCCCTGTGGGAAGTCCAAGGACCACCCACCTCCATCCAGGTCTAGTAAGGTGAGCATCCACGAAACTGCCTAGGCTCCCACAAAACCAATAGGTACAGTAGGATCAAAAACCCATTGCCATTTTTCTTGAGGTCTCAGTAGTCCTCATCGTCCACTATGTTCAGCGAGACCGGTTTTAACCCGGGCTTTTTCAGACCCAGGCCAGCTGGCCTTGGTGAGTTCCCGATAGAACATATTAGAGTACTACTCAGCAGTAAAAAACAAGGACTTCTTGAAGTTTGCAGGCAAATGGATGGAAATAGAAAACATCATCCTGAGTGAGGTAAGTCAGACCCAAAAAGAGGAACATGGTATGTACTCACTCATATTTGGTTTCTAGCCATAAATAAAGGACATTGAGCCTATAATTCGGGTTCTTAGAGAAGCTAAATAAGGAGAACCCAAAGAAAATCATATAGGCTTCCTCCTGAATATTAACCTTCATCAGGCGATGAAAGGAGACAGAGACAGAGACCCACATTGGAGCACCGGACTGAAATCTCAAGGTCCAAATCAGGAGCAGAAGGAGAGAGAGCACAAGCAAGGAACTCAGGACCGCGAGGGGTGCACCCATACACTGAGACAAGGGGGATGTTCTATCGGAAAACCATTCCTTTTTATTTAGACAAAGAGGGAGAAATGTAGAACAATATTTTGTACACTGTGCAGATTTATTGCTTGGATTGGTTTAATAAAAATCTGAACAGCCAATAGTTAGGCAGGATTTTCAGGGTAGAGAAGATGCTGGGAAGAAGGGTGGAGATGCAGAGAGTTGAAGCCAGACAGAGAGGAAGCAAGATGGGGAATACAGAATAAAGGTAACCAAATCACTTAAAAGAATGTAGATTAAAAGATATGGGTTGATTTAAGTTATGAGAACTAGTTAGGAACAAGCCTAAGCTATTGCTGAGCTTTCAGGATTAATAAGAAGTCTCCATGTGGTTATTTGAGAGCTGGCTGGTGGGACAGAGATGGTCCAGAGATACACTTTCTCCCTCAGGTTTGCTTTTTTCAGAGCATTTATCACAGCACCAGGAGAGCAGCTAAAACAAAGAGACTAAATCTAAAGTCTGTCAGGGGGTGGCAATGTGAGCTAAAAAGCCGTGTCATTAAATGTGTTTCTCTGTGTCTTTGTTTCCTTATCATGAGTCAGGTATAAAAGTGTCTTACCTCGCAGAGTTGCTATGAGCACTGACAGAGCTAATTCTCATAGCATGCAAATCAGCGTGGGAGTAGGATACCTGCAGCTGGTAATTATTATTTATATTGCTAACTTAGCCTAGTCATTCCTATGCCAATGTTCCCATCTGGCATCACCCTTAGCCTATTGCTCTATTCACTATTGTGAATTTAGTATTATTCTTTAAGCTGACTCATTTCCAATTTACTTAAATTTTATTTTTAAAGATTGTACTTCATATATGAGAAAGCAGAATTGTGTCATAACTCAAAGGCAAATGCAAAAATAAACATAGGGAAAACAAATGACACCTGTTGTTGGCCAAAAGTGTCAATCACCAGCTTCCTGTGTTATGCAAGTAGGGACAGGGAGGGCATAAAGCTGGGACATCCTCCAGAGAGGAGGCAGGCATGTCTAGCCTGTAGCCTTCAGGACATGTGTTCCAAACAGTTATGACTGTGGCTCAACACCTTGTAGAGGACAGTGTCACACTGTAATGCTAGACAGTTAGGCACCCTGCACTAGAAGCAGTAGAAGCACTATAGGGGAAGGCTCTCCCGAAAGCTCTGTCATTTGAACTCCAGACACTGTCTTCTAAACTAGCAACAAGAGACCCTGCTGTCCCCTCCAGGGGAGGCACAGTTCTCAAGCTGCTTCCACTCTGATAGTGACATTATCCTGGCCATGCGACAACACCACAGGTGCAGCAGTGAGCACCTGAAGCATGGCCATGCAACAACACCACAGGTGCAGCAGTGAGCACCTGAAGCATGGCCATGCAACACCACAGGTGCAGCAGTGAGCACCTGAAACATGGCCATGCAACAACACCACAGGTGCAGCAGTGAGCACCTGAAACATGGCCATGCAACAACACCACAGGTGCAGCAGTGAGCACCTGAAACATGGCCATGCAACAACACCACAGGTGCAGCAGTGAGCACCTGAAGCATGGCCATGTGACCAAGGCCACCACAGGTGCAGCAGTGAGCACCTGAAACATGACCAGTATGGCCAGCAAACAGGTGTTCAATCTATTTGGTTTTAATAATCACAATCTAGTGACCATGTGTGGCTAGTGGCTGTGGTGGGACACAGCACACTTCTGCTGGAGAGCCACACAGGGCTCTTCACGGGCATGCGGTCATCCATGGTTGTGGCTGTGCTGCTGGAAAGGAGATCCTTAGAAAGTAGACAGCAAGTTGCCTTATAGCGGAGGATCATCGGTCCCTGCCTTCCTCACTCTGAAGCCCCATGTGGAGGTTTCTTTTTAGCTCTCTGGGAGGAATTAACAGCTTTTCTTGTTGTTAGAAATGGGATTAATTACTCAAAATAACCAACTGCCTTTCCTTTTCACAATGGCCGCCAGGAAGCCTGCAGGAAATTCAAATCACCAGAAAGGACTAGGTTGGACCTCATAATAAATACAGTCTCTGCTCTTTCCTTTTAAACCCTTTGAGCTATCCAACCCTGCTCTATTTTTCTCCTTGCTCTTATCATTCTTTTCTATATGCTTCTCTAGAAATTACCTCAAGTCTAAATAACATGCATTAAAAAATCTTATAAATAATTCCTAGTGGTACCATTATTTAAATAAGTCATTTCTATCCATTATCAGTGACATGGAAAACACTGCATCAAGCTGCCTAAAATGTTTCCAAATACCAACCAGAAGCACTGTCAGACAAGGGCTAATGCATATGCTACGCATGGAACTAAAACATACACATCTAAATCCCCACAAATCTGCCTGCAAAACTATCTCCAGAGCACACAGATCCCGCAGAGCTCGACTCTGAAGCACTCGTGCAAACAATGCCTGGACACTTCTGAGGCTTGTTTGCAGAAAAAGGGCCCTTTCATTTGCAATGTGTAACCTGACTGGGCATGGTGGCACACCTGTAATCCACACACTTGCACGTTTACTGCCAGCCTAGGCTATGTACCACGATCTTGTCTCAAAACAACAAAAGCATAGTCTGGTTTTTATTAGGGTCCTTTTCCCACTCTCAGACACGTGGTTGAGTGAGATCACTGCCAACCCTGATACAGGGCCAAATTGAGCCAGCCATGAAAATCAAAGTCTTACCCCTCACCCCAAGATTCAGCCACAGGCCTGCGATTCAAGATGGACTATGAGACATGAACCAGGTCCTGGCTGAAGCCAGACAAGAAGAGTGGGTGTGTGGTGCTGCGGGGGAACAGCCATCAAGCTTCAGACAGCTGGCAAAGTCACAGAGCAACAACAGCACAAGGCAACAACAGGACTCCATGCACATCCTTCTACCTGACCAGTGGCCACACACCACCTCATCAGCGCAGATCCTGCAGATATACAAATAGTGCCAGCATGCAAAGCACCATGGCACAAACACAATACATGTCGGCATGAAATCCAGGTACTTACCTGATACACATGAAATGCATTGGCTGCTTTGCCTCGGAGAAACACAGACGGGATCCAAACATTGATCAGCGCCCGATTAGATCTGACCAGAATAAAGAGATGAAAGTGGACATTTTTACTTATTAAAAAAAAGCAGGCCAAGAGACTATTTTCTCCTCTAAAAGTCATTTATACAACAAATTAAATCATACTTAACAGTGAGATAAGGACGTGTTTAATAATTATCACTAGACCTCAGAAGACTATCTCTAAGGACCTTGGTTTAAGGGATGAGTGAGTGAGTGAGTAAGTGTGTGTGTGTGTGTGTGTGTACATGTATTTGAAATTTACATACGCAGTGTACACTCTGGAATAAGAAAGAGCTTGGTCTTCAGCTCTAACCAGCTAAGTGACTTTGGCTTAGGATGCATCTGCAGCTCAGTCACCACTCTGATAGAGGAACAGTCATAGGAAGCCATGGAAGGTCATTCACAGTAGCACGCAGTTTCCGGAGTACCCCATGGAACCATGTGACTATCCACTACCCTGATTTCTGGCCCTGATCTCACCTATGGTTTGGGGAGTGACAACTGCTTGAGCTTGGAGGAGAAAAGGACAAGGGAAAATAACAAATTAGAAAAGTTCAGACGCCCCCTTGTGACTCCTCTACAGCACTGCGTACTGCAGTCAGACTCACTGCAGTTGTTGAACTGGCACACCTGGAGGAGGGACTAAAGGAGAGCTTCCATCCAACTGGCCTGAGAGCACTGACACAGAGGCCCATCTACCTCAGCAGTGCATCCCTGAGTAGCTCGTCCTGGGTTGTGTGAGGAAGGTGGCTGAGTTGAGGAGAGGAAGCAAGCTAGCAAGCAGTGCTCCCCTGTGGTTTCTGCTGCAAGCTGCTGACTTGAGTTCCCTGGATGAAGGACAGTAACACATAAGCCAAAGAAGTCCTTTCCTCCCCGCGCTGCTTTTAGTTCTGGTGTTTATCACAGCGACAGGGAAGCTAACTGGGACAAGCAAGATTTAAACTAAACTACATGGAGCACAGGCCAATGGTAGAGCTCTTGCCCAGCACGAGCCAGTGCCTGGGTTCCATTTGCAGCCGTTCCTGAGGATGTCAACTGCACAGCCCGTGCTTTCCTTCACACTGACTCACTCCACCCCCTGAGAACGGGTTAAGACACACTTGACAGAATTTTGGTTCTATAACAGTTCTGCCTTCCGTGGTGACTTGAGGCACACAACGGCTTGAGCCCCACCACGGCTCCACCCACCTGAAAAGGGGGCTACGGTAGGGCTGAGCTCTTCAGGAACATCCTGACAGCTGGCTAGGCACGGTGCTTGTTCTGAAAGACCCTGTCTTGCCTCCACACAGAGCTACCCAGGGAGAGGGACTTATCCTGAGCATTCCTGCTCAGAAGCCGTCAGCTTCTTGGGCTTGTAGCATAATCCAAGATGCCAGGGTTTGTTGAAGACTTCATGACCTTCATTATTTCACAATCTCCAGAGTAAAAAGCAATCTATCCTCACACCACACACAAACACACACACACACACACACACACACACACACCACAACTTCAGGGGAGCAGCCCTGTGACCCTGGCACTTCTAAGCTCTGGGCCACGGTGGTGCCCTCCTTCCAGAAGACAATAAGCCATGAATGGTCATGTGTTCGGGGTTCAAAGCACACTCAACAATACTGAGTCACCAAATTGGTCTGTGTACCCAACGGCATTTCTCATGCAAAGGTCCCAAAGCTGTGCCTGTGCCTAGAGCACCCCAGAACCTTTCTGTCACCAAGACAGGGGTATAGAAGAGCAATGTCCTGGTTCCATTCCTCTTCCCAACTGCTAAGGCCAAAGCAGATGACCCCAGACTGGGTCACATGTTCTTTTTCCAAGCCATTTACTGCACTATGTTGGAAGTGACTGCCTATGTGACTCCCTCCTGTACACCAGCTCTTTGGTCCTCTCGCCCTCCTCCTATTCGCCTATTGATCACTCATCTATTCATGGAATGAGTATCTAGTAGGACCTGGTAGACACAACTCTATCTAAATATGAGTGACGAAGGAACAGAGAAAACAGATGTAGTCCCCCCTTCACCACAGGAGAGGGACAAATTATACAAATTATTCTGTGCAAAGAAAATAGTGTGATTTCAGTTTTAAAATTTTATTGAGGCATGATCTAATCTGGAGAATATCTCATGTGTATTTTGGAAGAAACCTGTTCTAGCTGGATCTGTAGGATCCATATGACCCATGTGTTAAATGCTTGGTCCCCTGTCTGTGATCAGAAGAGAAAGTCTAGCGGAAGGGAATTGTGGAGCCACAGTCTTCCCCTAATTCTCTTTGCTTCCCAGCATCATGAGGTAGGCAGCTTCCTGCCAGCTCTGATATGGTGCTTCAACACAGGCCCAAGAACTAAAAGTCTGCCTTAGCACCAATTGAAACCTACAAAACAAAACAACCCTTTTAATTCTGTAAGTAATAAAAATGTAACTCTATAGTAATAAAAGCTGACTAACACAAGTGTGTATTCTATTTGTATCTGTATCTTTAGCTATGTTCTGTTTAATTTCTTTATAATGTTGTTAAAGCTCAGTTACTTACTGACCTTCTTTCTGGTGGTTCTATATTGGAAATAGTGTGTAGCTTAACTGCTATCCTAGGACTGGCTGTGTTTTAGCCTGCTTTTATATCATGTGCTTTAAGGCCCTGTGGTTGGGGTGTATACATTGAGGTGTCAAGGTCATCTTTAACTTAGATCATTTTCTCCCTGTCCTTGCTTTCTTATCTAACACACCCACCTCATGGCAGCCCCCAGACAGATGGGGCTCCCAGTGCCCTGTGCCCGCACCAGGTGCTAACATACCCTACAAACTTGGTTCAAGGATTTTCACCCCATGTGAAGGGGTCATTAGGCTTACATGAGGTCAGAATGTTGTGAGACCAGCACCTAAGATTTCAACACAGGTCTCCTAACTCTAGACAAAATGCTTTTTCCGGTGTCCTGCCTCCCCATGCTCTAAAGTAGCCTTTCTGAGTGACCGTTCTCATAGGGAGGCAGGATCTTTGTTGCTGAGACTGTGTGTCTGCCTGGTTTTGAATTCCTGGGTCTAAAGCTAAAGAGGCTGGACCTTCATCCACTGACCACAACCACATGAAAAGGAGGAGGCTCTTTCTGGCCCTGTGTTCCTTAGGAGCCTAAGGAGACTATGGATTCCCAAAACAGAAAGTGTCTGAAGAATGACTGCCCCCTCAGGGGTTAGCAGCAGAGCCCTCAGACAGAATCCGAGCCAGTCAACACCACAGCAATGTTATTATTATGAGTGGGCCAGACAAAAGCGTGGAACATGGGGCGGCAGCATGGTGAAGAACAGAGTGTGAGCCCTGTGCAAAAGGAACCTCAGCGCGGGGGCTGGAGAGATGGCTCAGTGGTTAAGAGCACTGCCTGCTCTTCCAAAGGTTCTGAGTTCAATTCCCGGCAACCACATGGTGGCTCACAACCATCTGTAATGAGATCTGGTGCCCTCTTCTGGCCTGCAGACATATACACAGACAGACTAATGTATACATAATAAATAAATAAATAACCATTTTTTTTAAAAAAAAAAAAAGGAACCTCGGCTCCTCCTTAGCTGGCCATGGCCTAGCAAGGGTGACAAGTTAAAACTCTATGTGACACCTTCCCATTTTAAATGTCAAGTCAAAACCGAAATGATCTTGAATGCCCATGGGAAAATCAAGCATGTTAGACAATTTGGACCTCAGCAAATGTTCCCAGGTCTATAACCAAACGGGTTCTGTGTGCACCTCATGGACATTTCTGCCATCCCTTGCAGACTTCAGGACATAGGCTAGCAACAGGGTTCACTCTCTGAGGGCCTCTCGAGAGCACATATATAAACTTACATTTCAAAATCTGACAAACTCTGGTCTTCAGATGTTTGGCTCAAATCTCCAGGCACCTGCAGTTGGGAAACAGGAAGAAGAGGGAAGAATGCGCAGGTTAGCACAGTTTGCACATTCACCAAAAACTTGTCTCTCAGAATGAGGGGGAAAGCGGCTACTGGAAAATAGTAAGATTTCATGGAGAGGTGGCTGGGGATGATGCTGCAGTCATAAAAACACGCTGCCATGCGAGGCCTCAATTATCTTCACAGAAAGGCACTGCTAACCCTATTGGGATAGTCACAGGCACAGAAAAGCATGGATTTTGGAGCCATAAAGGACTAATTAGGATTGGAATTACAAGATATCATCTGTGCAATGAAAAAAATATCTATTGTCACTGTGAGGAGTATCACAAATATCACACCCAGTATGTAAGCACAAAAGGCCACTACTTCCTCAAAATGGCTGTCCTTTTGTCCCATAATGTATGTGAAACTGCAGGCAGAAAGAACACGAAGGCTCCTGGCTGAAAACACAATTGGTGACAGAACCAAACAGTGTCACACACACACTGCCCCCCACTAATGCTGCTTGGGTCCTAACCACATGCCACAAAGCCAAGTGAGATGGCCAGGAGGTACCAACAGCAAGTGATCTTCAGGGACCCTTAGTCCCAACCCTGGCTTGAGATAGAGATCAATTATCAGGGCTGGCACAAGGACTTACAATAACTATGCTCTGACTATGGGATCCCCATAACAGTATATGCTAAATAGAGGACCATGTTATCCCACCCCCAAGGTGAGGGACTTCCTTTTGCCATCTGATTAAAGTGGTCTAGGATCTTAAGAATGTAAACAAAGAAAGGGAAAACATCTGAAACAAAGAAGAGTGTGGGGAAGCAAGGGGAAATTGTCAACAATATCCATTTTGTTCCATTCAGCTATAGAGGCAGGAGCAAGAGTGGGCGGGAGCCTGGGTCCTGACCTAAATGCCTTAGTACCAACTTAGTGCCTCCCTTCTTCCCAACTCCACAGCCATGAGCAAATCAGTTCTCTGAGATACACAATGGTGAGTAGATTCAGAATCATCTAGAAGACTGGTAAGGCACACCAGTGTGTTTGTGAGGACTTGTCTGAAGGCAGTCAATGTGTTCAGAAGACTCAGGAAGCAAATATAGAAAGCATCACATCAGATCTTCAGACTCTGTCCAAGTTTTATGTAAGCATGTAGACCCTCTGACCAGCTGAACGCCCAGGGAGCTCCAAGGGATGTGACTCCTGTGAGCTATCACCCATGCCAGGTGGTCTTCTTGGTCAGCTGCCTTTGAGTCACCCATGTCCCTGAAAGTAACCCTAATAAATTCACTAGATCATCAAGACAGGTAGAATCATTGCTTTGCCCCCATCTGGGGAGAACAGACATTTGTTCGTGTCTCCCCAGGTAAAGTCACACAACCAAGAGGAAGAAGTTCCATCCTCAATGGAAATGGCTTGGGGAAGCCAGCTAGCCAGCATTCCTTCTTACTGCTTCTCATCTCAAGTACTCTGGCATTCCCCCTCACCATGCTGGACTTCAAAGTCCCTGCAGATATGACCCAGAATAAACCACCTTTCCCCTCAGGTGGTTTAGCAAAGCAGCTCAACTCCCCAACATGTTAACAGTGACAATACTGACATTCCCAAGGTTATTCTGAAGATAAAATGTGCCCCAAGCCACAGCCACTGGTTGCAAACTCAAGTGGTAGTATGGTGATAGTTTAGTATGATAGAGAAGTAAGAGTTGCACATTGCTATCCGTGAGGACACATGAAGAATCTGCCTAGCCAAACATAGGGTACCATTCAGTCCATGCATAACAGCCTGGAGAGAGAGTGACCCAGCTGAGCCTTGGTGGTGCCTTCAGCGAGGCAATTAAACTGGGCCCTGGCCACACAGGTTCCCTGTAAAAGTGTTGCCTAGAGATTCCTACAAACCCAACAGGGAGCCATCCAAGTGCTTTGGTGTCACATTGCTGCTTTCATGACCATCTCTTTCTTGTGGGTGGCTGGAAAGAGTTGATATAACATATTCAGAAGGCAGGAGGCTGTAGGTACCAAGATCCCTAAAAACGTTATCCTTTGAGAGGGGACCTTTTGTCAAAATACACCTAGAAGTAGCAACCCCATTCACCAATCAAAATGTCCATAAGAGATCATACCTCAGGCAGCAGACAGAGTTCAGTGGTAGAACATTTGCCAGCATGGACAAGGCCCTGGATTCCAACCCCAGCATAATCCAAAACCAAATTTCAAGTTTTCTTAAAATGTGTACAAACTATTCAACTATATTAACAATGTTAACTAGAGAAGACTAGAGAGATTGGCCGTGGCCACACGAGGAAGACTGTTAAAGCGAAAGTGAGGGAGCACCATCCTGGATAACAGAGAGACTGGGCTGTGGCCGCATGAGGAAGACTGTTAAAGCGAAAGTGAGGGAGCACCATCCTGGATAACAGAGAGATTGGGCCGTGGCCGCATGAGGAAGACTGTTAAAGTGAAAACGAGGAAGCACCATCCTGGCTAATGCACAAGCAGTTCACAGATGCCACCACTGACAGTAGGTGGGGAGTGAGATTGAGGGGAGAGCCGCCGTTCTCATTACCCATCTTTCCATGGGATAACAGGAGCTATCTTCTGAGGAGCTCTGAAAACTGTGGGTGCTTCTGAAGAATGAGTTGACTGTCTCTCCACTATGAAAAGGTCTACAAGACAGATCTGTAAATGAGAAAAACCCTGGTGCAGATGCAGGCCTAACACAACCAGGGCCCCACAGGGACAGGTGTGACCTACCTTGCACATCAGAACCCTGCAGGTGTGAAAGCCAAGGCACTGATGGGAGGCGTGCTCTGTGGGTGGAACCTGGGCCTTTCTGCATGTGTAGCAAGCACTCTACCAACTGAGCTACATCTCCAGCCCAGGAGTGAACACACTAAGCCTGCATGCATTTTGAAATAAAGTTTTACCAGTTAAAAGCTTAAATGAGGTGGCAGCTTATAGTTTCAGAGGTTTAGTCCTCTATCGTCATGACTGGGAGCATGGTAGCATGCGGGCATAGTGCTGGCTACATCTTGATCAGAAGGCAACAGGAGATAGTCTGAGACACTGGGTGATATCCTGAACACAGGAAATCTCAAAGTCCACCCCTATAGTGACATACCTCCTCTAACAAGGCCATGCCACTCCAACAAAGCCACACCTCCTAACAGTGCCACTCCTTATGAGCTTACAGGGCCCAATTACACTCAAACTACCACATACCCAAAGTGTACTTTCGATAAAAATCTGATAGTCTGCATTAAAGCAGTGGGGGAGTGCACAAGGCCAATATGCTCCCTGCGTGTAACAGTGCCTTGTCATTACAGTTGGGACAACAAAATACAACTAGAAGATGATAGCAAATTCAGATGAATCTGAATTAAACACGTTGGACTTTTCTGCAGTAATCTAAAACAAAGATGTTTTAACTGACATGCATTCTAGAGCAATCTGAGTATCATCATTATTAAAGTAGATATTCTTTCCCCATCTTCTCCTGGATCTGTTGCAGCTTGGCAAGTTGCAGAGTCGGTTGGGAAAGACTTTGCCCTTAGAGGCACTGGTACAAGTGGGAAGGACAGAGGCAGGGCTCTGAACCATGTACCCTTCCTCTCCCCCTTGTGGCACTAGGCAGAGTCCAGACATGTCCAGGGCTCCAGTGACAAGGAGCAGCTCACAGGCACTGCTCCTCAGCTCCTGAGGCCAGGGACAGTTCAAGATTAACTAGAGGAGGGACTCGAAGGTTTTAAGGACAGCAGCTCCTTACTAGTGCACAAGAGCCTCCATCTTAAAGGCAGTGTCCCCAGAGAATACACCTCAGAAGAGTCTCTGAATGGGTGTGTCCCTCAAAGCAAACACCACAGGCAAACCAGAGGCAAGGAAAGGAAAAGACATAGGGCAGGCATCAAGCTGCCACTACAAAGCAAAGCGCTTCCTCAAGTAAGAGGAGGAGGGAGAAGAGAAGGAAGAGGTACTAGGCATTTTTCTGACAGCAAGTATCCCCTCAGAGATACTGGTTTTCTGGGAACATTCTAGAGAGTGAATGTAATTGCTTAAAGGTTGTTAAGTCCTACCGGCTTAGAGGCTTTTCTTCTAACTCTGTGGCATTACCAGGATCAGGAAGCCAGGAGATATTTATTGTGTCTTCCTGAATCCTGCAGAGGCTGCTTGGGGGGAAAAAAGGCTGTGACCTTGGGGTCTTTGGGGAACCAGACTGGTGATCAGGTCAGGCTCTGAACCTTCTACACTATGATGGTGGAGGGTAAAGGTCAATGTACATCTGAAGTTTGTCTGTCCTGCTATCTGTCCAAAGTGATGCCAGATCTCCCCTGGGCTCACACCAACGTCAGAAAGCACACTCTTGTTCTTTTTCAGTGCTGGGCATACCATAAACCACACCCCAATATTCTAGCACAGTGTTGGGTATACCATATACCACACCCCAATATTCTAGCACAGTGCTGGGTATACCATATACCACACCCCAATATTCTAGCACAGTGCTGGGTATACCATATACCACACCCCAATATCCTACCACTAAGTTATACCCCCTGACCCTTTCTCTAGTTTGTATTTTGAGACAGGTCTTACTAAGTTATCTGAACCAGGCATGTCTTGAACTTGGAATCTGTAGGTGTAAGCTACTCTTTCATGCCTGGCTGCCCAGACCCAAAATAACTACACAGAAACTATATTAAATACAACACTGCTTGGCCAATGACTCTACCATATTTCTAGCTAGTTTTTACATCTTAAATTAACCTATTTCTTATTATTTTATATTTTGTCACGAGGTTCGTGGTTTACCGGTAAAGTTCTGTCTCATTTGGCTGCTACATGTCTTTCACTTGACTCTGCCTATTCTCTCTTCCTCTATCTGCTTGGAATTCCTGCCTTACCCTATTCTGTTCTGCAATATGCCCAACGCAGCTTCTTTATTAACCAATGATATTCACAGCATAAAGAGGGGAATCCCACATCAGGAATCTTCCTGCCTTGGTCTCTAAATAGTTTGGATTGTAGCTGTGTGCCACCAAGCCTGGCCTGAATGCTGATTCCATAGCACATTCTGACCATAAATAAGGATGGAACAGAGATATTTTATAAGGCAAATCAGAGTACTTGCTAAACACAAACATACCATGTTCTTCTTTTTGGGTCTGGCTTACCTCATTCAGGATAGTGTTTTCTATTTCTGTCCATTTGCATGCAAATTTCAAGAAGTCATTGTTTTTTACTGCTGAGTAGTACTCTAATATGTATATATTCCATACTTTCTTCATCCATTCTTCAATTGAAGGGCATCTAGGTTGTTTCCAGGTTCTGGCTATTACAAACAATGCTGCTATAAACATAGTAGAGCATATACTTTTGTTGTGTGATAAGGCCTCTCTTGGGTATATTCCCAAGAGTGGTATTGCTGGGTCCATGGGTAGGTTGATCCCGAATTTCCTGAGAAACCGCCACACTGCTTTCCAGAGTGGTTGCACAAGTTTGCATTCCCACCAGCAATGGATGAGTGTACCCCTTTCTCCACAACCTCTCCAGCAAAGGCTATCATTGGTGTTTTTGATTTTAGCCATTCTGACAGGTGTAAGATGGTATCTTAAAGTTGTCTTGATTTGCATTTCCCTGATCGCTAAGGAAGTTGAGCATGATTTTAAGTGTCTTTTGGCCATTTGAACTTCTGTTGAGAATTCTCTGTTCAGCTCAGTGCCCCATTTTATAATTGGGTTGATTAGCCTTTTACGGTCTAGTTTCTTGAGTTCTTTATATATTTTGGAGATCAGACCTTTGTCTGTTGCGGGGTTGGTGAAGATCTTCTCCCAGTCAATGGAGGATCATAAGTTCAAGGCTAGCACAGGCAACTTAGTGAGATCCTGCCTCAAAATAAACAGGCAGACCTAGGCTTCCCTGCAGTCACAGGGGAAATACAAGACACCAGCACAGGTCTTCTAAGGCTTCCTGTACCACAAACAGCCCACCCCAGTTCTCCAGCCAGCAACCTGTGTCAAGGTGCCATCCCTAGTCACAGAGAAGACACATGTGAGGATTCACGTGACAAACACAAGAAGCACAGATGTCAGGAGCACCGTCAGCCCCTGCACCTGCTCAGGAGCCCCACTGATTGTACACACTCAACTCTTTCCATGTTGGAAAAGAGTAGAATGAAGTCTACCTCTAGGTGGAGACATGCCCTTGTCTCCTCCCTCAAAAGCTAACCCAGCTGAGCAGGTCAAGAACCTGGTTCTGAGATCACCCTCAGAGGAAAGGTTCACTGCGTGGTCCCTTCTCCACCTGGTCAGTCCTCAGGAGCGGCCACGGGATCTGTGGGGCTGACCTGCCCTTCAGAGTTCTGACCTGGAAAGAACTCCTCACTACTCCTCTTTCTGGTCTATCTCTTTCTGATGTTAGAGCCACGTTGTGCTGCCCCTCATAGTGTGGGTTTGTTTCTTCACTCATTCTCAAAGGCTCCCTGCCATGTAGCTGCCTGCTGTCACACGAATGGCCTCCATGACAGCTTTCCCCCTTCCCTTCTCCATTTCCTCCTATATGTAAAGGGCACTGGAGTCTACATGCTTACAGACAGCAATATAGAGACCAGGGTGTTAAACAGGTGGCTTTCTCCTTAAGAGAGAAGACGGGAATTGATGTGTTAACAACCCACTAAACTTTGCTGTTCTGTGGAGCCCTTAGACTCCTGAGCCTTGCTTCTTAGTCAACAGGACCCATTCTTAAGGAAGAGGACATGGGTATTTTGCAAAGGAGTTTCTGATGTAGCCACGTCCCAAGCTTTATTAAGATAACTGTTGCAAGGAAACATTTGGTGTCCCCCCCGCCAAGTTGTACTGTGTTTAAATAAGAGAAAGAAAAATTTACTCAGGGTCAGACTCCAGAAGTCTGAACACCCTGGCTACTAAGTCATCCTGAACTGGGTGGGGTTCCTCATGATCCTCATGCAGATTGTTCCTATGCTGACAGTAGAGCTTGCAGGGACCCCACACGGGCAGCTTCAAGATGTACAGCTAGCCTGCCCCATGGTGGTTTTTTTTTTAACTCAAATACTATGTCCTTGAGTTTCCCTTTGAGTCCAATCTTAAAAATTCTTTTATGATACTAAGAACCCCAAAAGAGAACCCCAGTTTCCCCAGTGCCATGTGGTAGTTCTTCACAACACTCCAAGATTTCCAATAGCATTTCTTTGTTGCCTTTTTAAAAATTTGTTGTTGTTATTTTGAGACAGGGTCTCTTTGTGTAGCTTTGACCATTGTAGAACTAGCTCCGTCAACCAGGTTGGTCTAAAACTCATAGAGATCCACCTGCCTCTGTCTCCCAAGCGCTGGGATTAGTAGTATGCATCATCACTGCCTGACATTTTTTTTAATTTTTTTGTTTGTTTGTTTTTCAAGATAGAGTTCCTCTGTCACAGCCCTGGTTGTCCTGTATACCAGGCTGGCCTCAAACTCACAGAGATCTGCCTGCCTCCTGAGCTCTAGGATTAAAGGCATGTGTCACCATTGCTGGGCTTTTTTTATCAGAGAAAATGGACCCGTTCCTGCACCCCTAGCCAGCATCAACTCATCTGGCCAAAAGTTCCACCTGAGATGACAGTGGACAGCCAGCAGCACCAGTGAGAATGAGAGTGACACCTCGGAAGGCTAGCGCTGGGGCACCCACATCACTGCAGTCTTCCCATCACATGTCAGGGGAGAAAAAACAACCAGCCGAGCCCAGCAAAGGAACAAACTCATTGAGATAAGAAAATAACTGCCAATTTTTGAGGAAGGGGCTCACTGTTTTTGAGGAAGGGGCTCATGATTCCTTTCAACTTGCAATCCTCCTGCCTCAGGCTCTTAAGTGCTGGGATTACAGGTATCTGCCACCATGCCCAGCTGGGTTGTCCTTTTTCAAGCCATTACATCATTGAGTGATTTGGCATACAGTAACACAAGCCCAGAAAAACTGCCCAAGGCAATACAGCGAGTCAGTACCAGGAGCAGGATTTGAGCTTGGGCACCCGCATTTAGAGTAGGCACTCTACACAAAAGTATGCTGCCTCCCACAACGGAATCCTCACTGCTCACATTCTGCCTCTCAGAACTTCAGCCGTGGAGCACCTCTCACAAAGGGCCAAAGTCTGAGAGTATTTCCCACTCGAGAAAGTACCTTCCTTGAGCATCAGAATGCACTGGACGGCCCACCACTACCCTCCACCTGTCCTAGAGGACCATCAGCCCATACTGGCTGTCTGTGATCAGTCCCTCATCACCACAGCCACCAGCACATGACACTCAGCAACCTGGCCCAGCCCCTGACACCACAGGTGCTGACTAAATGAATGAATCAGAGTGTAAGCTATAATTCCACACTGAAATGTCAATCAATTTTTAAACTGTTTTGCATCAACTCAAAGTCTTCATGTGTGGTTAGGATAAGTTAGTTTGGGAATAAAAAAAAAAAGAACCAAAGAAAAAGAATTTTATTTGTCCTTGAATTACAAAGCTCTCAGATTCATTGCTCAAAAGAAAAGGCAAGAAGGAAACATGACAACCACAGTGAACACTTGTCCCAAACATGAAATGGCACAGTAATCTGTATGAGCCAGAGTCATTCTCTCACAATCTGTTTTCAAACAGCCTTCCCATAAGCAATTAGTTCTCATTTTTCTCAGCCAAAAGTGAGAAATATTTTTCAACCCATTGACACTCCTGCTCTCTCACTCATCTTAAAGTAAGGGACCAAGTGTAAAAGGACAGAGGTCCTGGCACGATGGTGACCTGCACTCTCACTACCCTGAGGATGACTCAAGGGGTCTGGACCACATGCAAGGTTCTGTGCTTGTCTGTTCGTTAATTTGCCTGGTTTGCAAATATACAATTACAGGCATCAGTTACTTGTGGTTCTAAAAATATTCAAGGCCAACGATTCAGAGGCTAGCAACTATAAGCTTTTTTTATTTTATCCTCTGTGTTGTCTGGAAAGTTGCATAGATTCCAACTTCTGCCAATTCATTTTTGATGGATCACTTTGCTCCATAAGATTATGAGGGTCTTGGGAACACTATTCTCAGAGCCCAAGGTGGTATTAGGTACGTATGAGATTGCTCACTGAATCTTCACACTGAATGGATGGAGGAGCAGACATCCAAATGGACAGATGGATGAATGGATGGCTGGAGGAGGGAAGGGAAGGAAGGAGCATATGTAAATGATCCAGTTTACTAAGAGTGGGCACCAGCTTCTTTCCGTGCAATTAAGATGCTTAGACAACATATGCATGAAGCCAAATATACAAGGACATACTGCAGCACCATGCGTGGTAATGCAAGCCTGCGAGGAAGTCATGAATAGTTATATAACACAGTTAGACTACACAGCTAGCAAGCAAACTGCAGTCTTTCTTCTCTGCTAATGAGGAAAGGCCTAAGATAGAACACCAGAGCCCGAATCCCGACACAAGACAGGTGGCAGTGAAGACGGAGGGAGAGTTGTGTGCCTGTGCACTTGGACTGAACATTTGGGAGGAAGATCACTGGAAATGAAGATCAGAAAAAAAACTTTTCATTCTATAAAATTTGGTACCTTCCAGTTTTTACTATGTGCAACGCAAGTTGCTAACTTTCTCAGTGAAGCTTAATGCTCATGCAATCTTAGATACATAAAGAAAAACGGAAGAATGTGTGCCTCTGAGAGGGAAGTATGAGTCCAGGAAGGGGTACAGGGCGGTACTTTGGGGTAAGCTAAAGCTCAGCATGAACCTTGGGAAGAAATGTGTGGTGATGTCCGCAATTTTTAAAAACTGAAAAGCAAAACACAAATGCAGATGAATGGGTGGATAATGACAGGCAGTGATGGATAAAGGATTGGGGTGGTGAATGGATAACAAACGATCAGACGAGTGACACGGTGGGTACAGAAAGACGATAGTGATGGAACGTCAGTGGTGAGTACACCAGCAGTCATTGAAATAAATCTTTTTTATAACTTAATTTCTTCATATAAAACATTTGAAAAGTTTTATCCGCTTGGGCTAGAGGAACAGCTGGATTGTGTTTCTACTCTCTGTAGTAGAGAATAGGCTGGAGAAAGTAAGAGAAGAAAGTATTACTGAGGTGTGTCAACTGGTTTATCAGTAAAGTTCTTGTGTTTTCTCTAAACTGCAACATGTATGGTACCTATTAGCTGTCAGTGACAATGTTTGGATATCTCTACTCTTCTAAATAGGTTTGCTTCGGTCTTGCTTTTATGAAGACTAGTCATGGCTTTTCCCCAGGCTTCACTTTCCTCCAGGGGAACAGAGCAACAAGCTGCCTTGGCGGGCCGGTGTGGGTGTTAAGCAAATTCCTCACCAGAGCCTGGCAGAGCTGGTCGTAGCCAGCAGAAGTTGTTCTTTCCAGTGGACTTTACAGTTCAGGGGTGGACAGTAGTGGACAGTCGCCTGTGGCATCAAGGACCATTGGAAAGTCTGACTTCAGCAGCCCCCACCCTTCTGAGAGCCAACCACATTATCACAAACCCACACACTCTCCTGTAATATATATTTATTCCAAAAATTTATATCAAGTTCTGATCTGGAGTCACATCCTCAGTCAAGATGGGCAAAAGCATACAACCCATCCAAGCCATTAATGACAAGACGTGATATCAAAACAAAAGGTCACATACCAGCTGGGAGGGGCAGAGGGAGCTGCAGGGTAGAGGGAAGGTATTTGGCCTGGACTATTTGCTCCCACAGTGGCAGACCTCTGAAGGACTTCTACCCACACCATGAGAGCAGAAAGGAGGTAGGCAGGCCTACAGCAGGCATCTTCTCTACACCTAAGCTAATCTGCCAGTATTTATGTACTATGTATTCTAATTTCTTTTCTGTAATAGCAACTACAGGGGGTTGAATGTTGGCCCCCAAAAGACTGCATCTATATCAGAAACCTCATAGCCTCAGTGAGCTTATGTGCAAAAACAATGCAATAAGTAATGGCCCTGCCAGGAAGAAACTGGCTTGTCAATAAATAGCAAGTGAGTTCTGCTGAAGATGCCCGGCATGGTGATGTCTAACAGCCCTTTGATACTCACACCTCCCCAGGTGTGACGCACCCCACTTTGAACTTGGTGACTGTTATGTAAGGTGTTTGTGGAGACAAGTCAAAGCAGCGAGAAGATGCTCTGCTAGACAGCCGCCTGTCCCCACTCTTGTCTACCAGGCTGAGCAACAGCAGGTATAGTCGTTTGCCACTCGGAGCTTCCCTCTTTCCTGCGCAGAGGAGATGCAGGAAACGGGCAGACACGGCATGCTGCTGCTTGGCATCCCCTTGTTTTCTGGGAAATCATGCCACTGGCTGACTGAACCCATGAATGGACACCAAGTCATCCAGCGTGGCCTGCTCTGGCCACGTGCATTAGTTTTAGATGGTGCAGGGAACTAAGCCAGCTCTGCCACAGTGGTCCCAGGGTCTCCGAGAGACACTCTATCCCTGCAGCAGCCACTGCTTCCACAAAAGAACAAGACAGATGTGGCAGGGAAAAGTGAGGACAGAATGATGTACAAATGGGCTGTTTCATGGCACGGACTCCACAGTTTGTACTTATCTAAAGCACAAATGGCCCCTTTTGCTGAGGCCTGTCTCTAGGTCTTTCACTGGGGACATCCCAGAAGATACAGAGATCACAAACCCAGAGAGCCCTTCCAGCTTCCACATCCTATTTTACTTTTTTCTTCTGTAGCAGAGGGGTAACTTCATACACTAACTGGTAATTGTTTCAGTTAGGTAGCAAAGAAATCAGGGGTGGGTGATACTTGCTGCAATAGCTCCTTACACTTGACAGCACATTTTTAAAAAATGACAACAGGAACATGGTCAGCTTGAGACTGATACACAGAATGGGGCTGGAACCTAAAAATTTTGGTCAAATTCAGTGTGCATGCTCTGGGCATCCAGAGTGAGGATGCTCGGTGAGAAGTGGGCACTAATAGTCACTCGTTCGATAAATATTTAATAGCCCATAGCAGGTGCCGGGAGCTCAGCCAAGTAGAACAGAGACAAATAAGCAATTCTGTGCTGAGTGCTGATGAATGCCAGGAGAGAATGCGGCACGGGAGCACGCGCATGTGCTCTGGGCTGCGATCAAGTGAGAGAGCTCACCTTCCACGTGGCTGACTGGAAGGAGCTCTCTGTAAATCTGAACCTCACACCACTCTCCCTGGTGTGCGGGACTAGTCATACATAAATATACGGACAGCTCTGGGAAAGCAAGAGGCCCCTTGGTTCCCTCCTTACTAGTCAGCAAATGGGGCACCCATCTCACCTGGGCCTTCATGTTCACTAAGTGGAAATGACGATGTCTATCTCACAAGCTTGCTAATATATTACAGCACTTGAAATGGGTTGTGGGGCACAAAAATGCTCAATAGAGGTTGCCATTGATTGTAGGCAGGAGTGTGGTCACCACTGCCTTTTACAGGGCTCGTTACCTCCCAGGAAAGCCAAAAGATCTGCTGATGAGAACAGTGAATGTCAGAAGCAGGCAGGTACAGGGAGCACCAGCACGGCCACTGAGGTCTGTTTAGAGGATAGGCTGGGCTTCGACCTTGAAGGCGAGATGAGAAACACAATGAGGAAGGAGCCAGCATATATCCATGAATGGAGATGGGAAAGTCTCAGAACAATCTGGATAGCATAACTTATCCCACAGATGTTAAAATAGGCAGGCATATCTTATATGCATATACATTTAAGTCTATGAAACATGTATGCATAAAAGGTACCCAGAAAAGATGTGTGCTGAAATTTCCACAGCAAGGTCACTAGAAGAGAGACCTGTGTTCTGCCCTGTGAATTATTGCAGGTGTTATTAAATTATTTCTAAATATATTTTTATGCTGTGCTATTTGGAAAACTTTGAAAGCATGCTTGTTTTCTAAGGCGAAGTGTAGAGAAGGAAAGCTATGGGAACAGGAACAGTCAGAGCAGGCCTTAAGGGGACGCTTGGAAGGCAGAGGAGGGCAAGAGTCAGCCCTGCCCTGGCAGCTGCCAGATTAATTTTGAAACAAACCTAAGATAATATTTCCCACAGTAGCTGCTTCTCTGTACAAAGGTATATACGATATATCACAGCTCCAGATAATCTCCTTCCACATTTCAAAGTTAACCAATCTCCAGAAAAAAGTTACAAAGTGTAAGTACCACCATCACACTCTTTATGACTATAAATTCTATCTTTAAGTATTCATAAGTGTTTGCAATGAAGTTTTAAGTAAAAAAAGACATTGACACAGGTTTTATTACCAGACTACAGTTACTTAGGAGGCTAGGATAAGATAATCACATGTTCAAAGCTAGCCTAGGCTACATAGTGAGCTCAAGGCAAGCTAAGTTTTCTAAGTTTGCAGCTCGGTGCCAGAATACTTCCCTTTCCCTGGGCTGTCATTTTCAGAGAGAGAGAGAGAGAGAGAGAGAGAGAGAGAGAGAGAGAGAGAGAGAGAGAGAGAGAGAGAGAGAGAGAGACGCAGGCATACATGAGGGCATGGCAGGAAGCACTTTGTGACCTTGGCTCTCACAGGGTGGGGTAGTGGCCCACACTGGGCATGCATACTCATGCAGATAACAGTGATATTCCATAACAGCACAGCACAAATGAAGAAAACCATTTGAAAGAAAGAAAGAGAGAGAGGGAGGGAGGGAGGGAGGGAGGGAGGGAAGGAAGGAAGGAAGGAAGGAAGGAAGGAAGGAAGGAAGGAATGAATGAATGAATGAATAAGGGGAACTGGGATCTTTTTGAGTCTGTCAACATTTTATTTTATTTTATTTTTCAGTATTTGGGGGTGTTCCATCCAAGCTCTGGACAACAAAATCATCCCCATCAGAAACAGCAGTTCACAGACCTCACAGGACAACAGCTACGGTTTTCAGAGGCTGGCAGTAGACAGTATGGGAGTAGTGACCTCTTCCTGGAAAACACATCTGGGGGATCAAGGATTTCTGAACTAAATCAGGGATCCTTCCAGCAAGATGCATCCACTTTCAGGTATTCTCCTAGCCTTCTTGCCTCCTAGGGAAGAGGCAGAAACAGAAAAGGCACACCCTGGCTTGTGCAGGGTGGAAGCCAGAGGATCATACTCATGCAACACAAAGCAGAACATGGGCTTCAGGAAAGGAAGGTGTGAGTCCAGGGTGCATCAGTATGTATCCAAAGTTACAGCACTACTGAAACAGTTGTCTGGTGCAGGAGAATTGTCTATATTCTGTCAATCATGTTTTAAATAAATGCTGATTGGCCAGGCAGGAAGTACAGGCAGGAAAACCAGACAGGAAGTAGACATGATGCAATGAGAACAGGAGAATTCTGGGAAGGAGGAAGTTTATTCCTCCCACTCCTGCCCAGGCCACCGAAGCAGCAGGATGTGATCTGCCTCACTGAATAAGGTACTGAGCCACACGGCTAACAAAGATCGGAAAAATGGGTTAATCAAGATGTGAGAGGGGCCGTGCAGCAATGGCGTCATGGTGGGAGTTGAGGTTCTGGGAAATTGCAGAGGCCTGAAAAGAGCTCAGCGCAGGAAGCATCTGATTAATGAATGATTCACCATTTAGGACCTGGTTAGAGCCTGTGGATAATCCTATGAATTGAATTCATCTGTTTGTAGCTGAGATTCGCCACGCAAGTTTTTTCCTCTCTCGCCATTTCTGATAGCCCGTAGCTCACTGGGTGTGACTGCCAGCGCTGACTAGTATGCTGCGGCGGAAACCAACACGCCTGGAGCTCAAGCTCGATGACATTGATGAGTTTGAGAGCATTCGGAAGGACTTGGAGACACGCAAGAAACAGAAGGAAGATGTGGAAGGTGTAGGAACCAGTGATGGAGAAGGGGCCACTGGGCTTAGCAGTGACCCCAAAAGCCGGGAACAAATGATTAATGATCGAATTGGTTATAAACCCCAACCTAAGCCCAACAACCGCACATCTCAGTTTGGAAACTTCGAGTTTTAGAGATGAATTCTGCATGCCAGACCTCTGGAATGAAATAAAATGATGTCAGAGAATTTAGAGAATTAAGTGTGTAAAACCAAGGAGAATGTTTTCTGTCTCCTACAGAGAGGAATAATGTCTGCATGAAATTACTGCTGTTCAACTTTCCTGATAAGCTAGAAGCCAAATTCTGGCTTGTTTCTGGAAAGTTGAACTGTGGAAAATTTACCTGATTTTTGTTTTTAAAATTAAATATATTTTTGGAAAAATGCGAGACATCCCTAAAAGTAGTAGCAATGAAGTTCCCAGTTCTGAGAGGTAAATGCTGCCAGAGGTGATGTCATCCCTCCTTGTCTTTACAAAAGGACCCCGAACCCGCAGTTTATCCCCGAACTTTCACTTCACCCATTTATTCAGTATTTGGTGACTGCTGACCATCCTGCAAGCAACAGAGATTCCAGATGAGCGTGTTCATGCCTATAACCTAGCACTTGGAAGGCTGAGGTAGGAGTCTCATGAGTTGGAGGCTAGTCTGGGCAACAGAGTAAAATCTTGTCTCAGAATGTCTAAAACAAACCAAACCAAGACAAAGACTCCGACCCTCATGGAGATTGGATTCTAATGAACAAACAAAACGAAGAGTCAGATTCATTTACAGAAAGACTTTATACAGCGAGGGAAACACGGACATTTCCAACAGCACGGGACACTCTAATTCTTCTTCCTTTGGGATGCATCTGAGAATCTGTGCAGCAGGAACCCGTCTGATCTCTGGATACTTTTGCACCATGCCCCATTTTACCATAAAATTTAGGGACAGAAGTACTGGCTGTGGAAGCCAGAACATCTGGAATCAAGTTTCAAAGAGACTCATTAGCTGGGTTTTACCTAGGCTTTTGGATAGTTCCTGAGTGATATAAATAGGAAGGTAGAGATAAAAGGGAATTGTGTAGCTTCCTCTTCCTGCTCCACACTTTTTACAAAACCTTTATTTCAGTTTTATTGTTGACCCCTAAGTCCTGTTATCTGTTTTAAAAAAACAATAAAACCCAAGACACAGAAAAAAAAAAAAAGATGTGAGAGTTAGCCAGTGAGAGGCTAGAGCTAATGGGCCAATCAGCTTATAATTTATGGAGACCTATGTGTGATTTTCTTTGGGGCTAAACAGTTGTGGGGTACCGGGTGGCACAGAAACCACAACAAACAAACAGGACCCTCCATGTTACAGCTGTCCATTAACAGAAAACAAAGCTGTTACCAAGAAGGGTTTTATATTCCTTGCATGGCAAGATTTAGGGAGGGTCTTGCAAGCATATTCCCCGATGAGTTTTGTGTCAAAAACCTAATTTTTGTGCTAAGCCTCTATGTGGGATACACTTTTAAAAGCCTCTCAACAGCACTTTTCAGAATAATATGCATGACAGAAGACAGTTAAAACACACATGTCCAAGTGCAGAATTCAAAAGCCTCTTATAACCTGGATGTGCTGTTCAGAGCTACAAGGGGACCACAGAGAAGTTGGTGCTTAGAAATTTACCAACTGCCACCAAGCTGAAAAGTAAATTTATTATGAAGTTTCTGTCCTTAAACAGCATCAGCTCCATCATAAGGTCAGTCCCTCTGGAGATGGGACATTCTGATGTGACCCCGATTACAGACTGTGGGGCGGGTCCACCAGTCCTCTCATCTCTGCACTTTAATCAGCATTCTCTCACATCAGCTGGGACGATCAAAGATAGTCTATCCTACCTACCCAGACTATCTGGAGGGATAGAAGGCCACTTGTCTGGACAATGGAAAGCCCTAGTTAGTGGTGTTACCATAGCTACCACAAGTGTGTGTCACATTCACATGACACATGCTCCAGGCTGTGAGAAGAGGCTCATGCAGTCCACAGGGAAAAGGAGATGTAGACATGAAGTGAGAACTCAGAGTAAGAAACATTGCCACAATGGATGGAGCTAGAAAACATCATACTGAGTGAGGTAACCCAGACCCAGAAAGACAAATATCATATTTATTCACTCATAAGTGGTTTTTAAACATAAAGCAAAGAAAACCAGCCCACAAATCACAATTCCAGAGAACCTAGACAACAATGACGACCCTAAGAGAGACATACATGGATCTAATCTACCTGGGAAGTAGAAAAAAAAACAAGATCTCCTGAGTAAGTTGGGAGAGGGCTGAAGTACAGGGGAGAAGCAGGGAGGGGAGCAGAGAAAAATGTAGAACTCAATAAAAAAAATCAATAAAAAAGATATCCCCAAAGTTAAACAAAAGAAAGAAAGAAAGAAAGAAAGAAAGAAAGAAAGAAAGAAAGAAAGAAAGAAAGAAAGAAAGAAAGCCACACAGAGAGCCACAAGCATACTGGTCAGGGCCCAAGTTAGAGCACAGGCAGGGATGGGCAGGGAAGAGTCCACAGAGGAGTTAAGAGAAGCTCAGGAAACCCACACCCTCTTCACTGGGACACACACACACGACAGCACAGAAATCACAGGCGAGAAGAGGAAGGATGTATGGGTTTGCTGTTAAAAGTAGCAATTACTACTGCACCACAGTCTTGTAAAGGTTCACTAAGCAAGAGACAAAGAGGAGCAGGAGAATGGAACGGGAAGGGGCACAGGGGACTCATGTACAAGGGAGGGAACTGGTGGCAGAGACAAAGAGAAGTGAACATGGAGGGCAACACACACAGAAAGTGAAAAAAAGACAGAGACAGAGAGAGACGGCAGCAAGGAGAACAGGAACAGACATGGGAGGGAGGAGACAGGTGTGGATAGAGAGGGAGGAGACAGGTGTGGATAGAGGAGGAAGAGGGAGAATGCCTGGGGAGGGAGGAGAAGGAGAGAAGAGGTATGGCTAGAGAAAGGAAAGGAGGGGAGAGTATCACTCACAGACCTAAAAGCAACACAGAGAAGAGAGGGAGAGGAGGGGAGGGCAGAGAAGCAGGAGGGAGGGAGGAGAGGGAGAAGCACAAAAACCTGAGTGAACTTGCCACTGCCCAGTTAAAGGAGCCCAAGGCCTAGGCAATCAGTATTTAGAAAGACCTCAGGCAGGCTGCAAAGACACCCGGAGGCCAGGAGGGCCAGGGAATGAATGCCCATCCTGCCTTACCCTAGTGACCTGGGGCACACCTTGTGGTCTCATTTCCCTGGCCCTACACAGCCAAGTCATGCTCCTGAGGCATGGTGGCCTCTGAGGAGCCCCGTAGGGAAAGGCAGGAACTGGCACCATGAGGAATGTCAGCGCTTTCCCACTGTCTTTCTCAGAAAACAGCTGAGACTCCCTTCCTAGAAACTCTGTCCCTGGAGAAGGAGCTTCTGGGAAGGCTGCGTGTGGCCAGGCCTGTGGGGAGAACCTCTAGGAGCAAAGGCAACTGAGCTGCCTTTCGCCCAATGCTTTTAGGAAAATCTGCCTTCTCCAGGCTGATGCTTCCAACTCCAAGACAAAGCAATTGGTACGATCAAAACAATAACAAAAGTTAAAAAAAAAATTTAAAGTAAAAACTAAATAAGCAACAGTAACAAGGACAACAACAAAAACTTTTGTGTGCACAACGCACAGGAAGGAAGGTCATCAAGTGTTCAGCAGACAGTGGGACTTTGAGAGTCTCATCTCGGGGGACATGGCTCATCCGAGGCTGCTGTACCCCAGGAGCATGAACTGATGCGTGTGAACGGAAAGGGGGTACATGGTCCCAGGAATCAAGAGTCATGGTTTTGCACCTGGTGCCCTGGTCAGGGAAGAGAAGTTCTACCCTTCTAGATAATGACAATTACAGCTGCCCGGAACAGCACTCCATCAAGAAGCACAGCATGGACAGGGGAACGGGCCCAGGGAGAACCTGGACATCACCTCTTACAACAGTGACATTCACTCATTCGCACATTTGCCAAGTGCCTACTTTGGGGGACAAATCAATGATGAATTCATAGGAATCTCAGGATGGGAAGGGAGAGACATACAGAAACACTGAAGGGAAATCTGCCTATGTGTTGGCATCTGGAAAGCTCCCTGAAGAAGAAAGAGATAGACATGTGGAGTCAAAGCACAGGTGGCCTTCCAGTGAAAGGAGACAGCAGAAGCAGAGGCCCAGGTCTGAGGAGGAGGGTGGTGAGCATGACGGAAATGCAGGGGACCCTAAACCCTTTGCACGGAGGTACTACATCTGTAAAGGAGGGTGACTTTTCTAGGGACATTCACTAGGATTCGGGAGTCTACTGTATCCTGGCCTTTTACAGAGTGCTAGCCTCTGGATTTTCCAGAACCATCCTGCAGCAGCTAGAGGAAGGACTTCCCAGCACCCCACAACCTTGCACAGCAAGAGCTCTGGGCCTGTCTGAGCAAGCAGCTGCCAAATGGCCTTTTCATCTGGTCGCAGGATCTCACAAGGATGTCCTTCTACCACCGCTGCAAAAGCAAAAAGTAAAAACTTCAAAATCCTTCAGCAGGTTTGGCCAGCTAGACTATGAGATGCCCACCCCAGGGAGCACAAGTCTGTTCTTAAATAGATCAGTGGGTAAAGCTACATGGAAACATCTCTAAGATGCTTTGTCACGTGCGGAGAAGTGGAACACGGACCATTGCAGCAGACCACCAGTTGCTGAAATGTGCAAGGTTGTGCAGGGGGGTTGGAAAGGTGAACCCAACTGGAAACTTCCTGCTCATGGGTCAGAAAACAAGGGTGCCAGGCAGAGGGGAGGGTCTAGAGATTTCCCTTTCTCTACTTCTTAATGAATTCCTTATAAAATACCGACAGTGTGTGTGTGTAGTGTGTGTGTACACATGTACAATTCTCATTCAAGTACGTATGAGAGAGATCAGAACTCAGTATCAGGGATTTTCCTATGTATTTAAACCTGGAACTTATTGCTGGGCACCGTCTCTGTGTCCCCACAGCTAAGATTCCAGACACAAGCTGCCACATCAGCTTTTTATGTGGCTGTAGAGATCGAACCTCCTGCCTGCATATCAAGACTGTGAAATCGCCTGTAGTGTGTGGAAGCATTTGGTCGCTGGCTATTTGGGAGGCTGTGGGACTAGACGGAGTTTAGCAGGAGGAAGTAGGTGACTGGGTGGGGGTGGGAGCCTCTCTCCTTCCTGACCATCCATGCTACGTAAGCAGCCATTTCAAACTCACTCCCACAGTCACAAACCTCTCCTGTGCCACCATGATGGGTCATGTCCCCTTGACCTGTGAGCTAATAAAGCTTTGCTCCTTTTGGTTGCTTCATCCAAGTTCTTTTTAGATTTATTTTAATTTACATGAGTGTTTGCCTAAATGCTTGTAAGTGCACTATATGCATGTCTGGTGCCCTCAAAGATCAAAAGGCATCGGGTTCCCTGGACCTGGAGCTACAGATGTTTGTAGCCACCATGTGGGTGCTGGGAATATAATCTGGGTCCTCTGAGAGAACAAGTGCTGGTAACCACTGAGCGATCTCCCTAGCCCATTCCCTGGTGACATAAAAAGCAACTCATATGGTAAAATAAGACTTTTTGGACAAGTCTAAAAAGGTTGGCATTTTTAACTAATAAATAAAAGCCATTTTCTAAAGCCAGACTTGGCTCTGTCGCTTCGCACTGAGGACATTGGGGAAGCCATTCCACTTCTAGCCTGTTTCTTCTTCTGTTGGAAGAGGCGTACAACTGGTAACAGTGAGGTAGGGAGGGGATGAAAACGACACTCATGCTCAAAGGCAGCACATCACACGTAGACAGTGACAACCACTCAGTTGCTGCCAGCTTCACCATCTGTACAGGAGGCTAACGGCCTTCATCCTTCACATGAGAATGAGACAGAAGCTGCTCTCTGTACTAGCAGCCTCATCGACAGTGGACACCAAATGCTCTTCCAGCACTAAGGCCACCACCCAGGTTCAGATTGACCCTTGGCTAAAATGAGCCACTGCTCATTTCCTGTCGGCCATGTCCTCTCTGCAGTCAGCCCTGAAAGTCTGGAACACTCAGAGCCACAGAAGTAGGATCATCATGAAGACCTGCCCTGTTCACAGGAGACAGAGGTCAGCATCTCGGCATCTGGACTCACGACTCACTGCCTTTCCCTGGTCACAGGGCTACAAAGGCATCAACAGGAGGAGCCACTGACCTGAGGGCAAAGCAAGGTAACTGACCTAGGGGATAACAACAGATGGCTCTGCCATCACCAAGAGAGACAGCAGAGTTTGTGGGACTGCCGACAGGAAACAGTTCAACCAGAGCTACGCCATCAGTGAAATGAAACTGATCCCAAGTATCTAGACCCAGATGCTAGCTTAAGGAAAACAGAAACAGGAGGAGCGTGCCAAACAGCTCTACCTAGAGATGCTATCAAATCAACTCAAGGGTAAAAGTCCAAGACGGAAAGCCAGTGTTCTCTGTAAACTAACTGCAGGGGAAAGAGAGACAAACAAGGAAGGACCCAATAGACAGTCCCAAAGGCAGCATGGTGGATGAGGAAGGCTGACAAAAGAAGAAAGGGTTAACATTTTATTTCTAGTAGAGAGGATGACCAATCTCCAGAGACAAACTGCTAGGATGTCTGCACAACACTACTGAAATGTCGGCCTAAAATGGTTGGGATCATTTAGCGATATCTTACCATCACTGTTACGTTATGAGAAAGAAACCTAAGAGACAATAAATTACAATGTCTGAGCCTCATGTGTATCACAGATTTTAAAATTGAGACAGTTGGACATTTGGACACTAATATTTGCTGCAGTAAAGGATTTAGTGGAGGTAAGGAGTAAGAAGGGTATGACATTTGTATTTTTACTTTTAGACATATATAGTGATGTCCAAAGATTAACTAGTACTTAGTATTTGACTCCCATACACAAAAGAGGAAACAGGACATGGTAAATTGAAGTGGAACTGGCTACGGCTGGTGAAAGTTGAGCCTGGGGAAAGGACACTTAAGAGTGCATACCACTTACCTGCTGATCCTTGGAACACAGAGTTCTGCACAGAAATATTTTAAATAAAGATGATGTTATGATGTGCACGCATGGAAGGACCAGCATCCAAATTCCTACATCATAGCCCGCAATGATATGATACAGGAAACAAGTGAATGTCTAAAGGACATGACTGATGCTAGGCTGTGTTTCATCAGAAACAGAATGATGGGGCCAAGGAAATGACTCAATGAGCAGTTCTAAACCTGGGGTGCCTGTGGGAGATGAAATTACTACCTCCTATGGAATTCCAGAATTCCCAGCTTGGCCCCACAACAAACAATTACAAGAATATCAACAGAGTGGGTGGAAAGGCCTATAACTCAGCCTATACGGGATGCTCCTCAAACCAAACTACTGAACAAAGCCAAGCAAAAAGAAGCAACAAAGAGATCTATCTGTACCAGCAGACCACATGGGTACAAGACACAAAACCAACCCTGCTTCCTGACTGGAAATCTGTCCACATGGCAGATCACAGACATGCACTCTGGATGGACATGGCATGTGTCTTCTGCCCAGCACACGTGGACATGGAAAGGCTGGAGAGAGCATACTCTGCACGGTGCGAGGACGACCTCTTTCATTCCATGCCTGCACTTTCCTGCATCACTGACACCATCAGGAATGAACTGAAGCAGCAGTAAGACTGAGTCACAGAGGCCTGGTGCCCACAGTGAGGGCGGGCAGAGGCAGATGACAGGGCAAGGACCTGCCTGGTGGGGTGGGGAGCACTTACAGGACCTCGGAGGTCGATCAGCTCTTGCCTCATCTGGGACACCAGGGCTTCTTTGGCCACCAGGGCCCGGTGTAGACGCTCGTTGAACTCAATCAGCTCCCCATGCATCTCAGCCACCTGAAACAGACAGGAAGGACACTGTCAGGCTCAGGAGCAGCCCTTGTCCACACTGAGCTCCTGCTTCTCTGCAGCCTCCTTCCTGGCAAGATGCAGCAAGACATCAGCTGGAGACCAAAGTGTGGTGTGCCCAGCAGCAGGCAACCCTCTGTGAACTGGGTGAGTTTATGGTCCAAAGTAACAGTGCTGGACCGTCTCCAAACCTTAACAACACTTTTCTACCAAGGGTTGGTTTGTTTTGTATTCAGAGTTTTGATTGTCAAGAAAGTTTCTGCTGGGGCCGGAGGTGTAACTCAGTGGTAGAGTAGGTTCAACACTAGCAGTGCAAAGATAAATTAATAATTATGATGCCCCAGCTAGAGGTGCAATGGAATACATGCCATTCTACTCAGTGAGTCCTTGGTTTCAAGTGAGAAAAGGGAAACAGGTTCTTTCCTAACCACGGTGACACACACTCAGCAGCACCACTGAAACCATGGTGACACACACTCAGCAGCACCACTGTAACCATGGTGACACACACTCAGCAGCACCATTGTAACCATGGTGACACACACTCAGCAGCAACACTGTAACCATGGTGACACACACTCAGCAGCAACACTGTAACCATGGGACACACCCTCAGCAGCACCACTGTAACCACGGTGACACACCCTCAGCAGCACCACTGTAACCATGGTGACACACCCTCAGCAGCACCACTGTAACCATGGTGACACACACTCAGCAGCACCACTGTAACCATGGTGACACACACTCAGCAGCACCACTGTAACCATGGTGACACACACTCAGCAGCACCACTGTAACCATGGTGACACACACTCAGCAGCACCACTGTAACCATGGTGACACACACTCAGCAGCACCACTGTAACCATGGTGACACACACTCAGCAGCACCACTGTAACCATGGTGACACACACTCAGCAGCACCACTGTAACCATGGTGACACACCCTCAGCAGCACCACTGTAACCATGGTGACACACACTCAGCAGCACCACTGTAACCATGGTGACACACACTCAGCAGCACCACTGTAACCATGGTGACACACACTCAGCAGCACCACTGTAACCATGGTGACACACCCTCAGCAGCACCACTGTAACCACGGTGACACACACTCGGCAGCACGGTTGTAACCACCTTCACACACACACTCAGCAGCACGGCTGTAACCACGGTGACACACATTCAGCAGCACCACTGTAACCATGGTACACACCCTCAGCAGCACCACTGTAACCACGGTGACACACACTCAGCAGCACCGCTGTTGCAGCCACCACTGTCTCCACATCAGAACAAATCTTTTCCATGCTCTCTGTGAGCTTCTTGGCAAAAGCTCTGAGAGGCTTGTGTATTGGTCCCACCTTCCAGAGAGAGAACTAGCATTCAGGAGCTTCGAGGGCCTGCTCTAGGCTGTGAAGGAGGGAACATCAGAGTTCTGCTGCATGCTAGGATCCTACAACTACACCAGCCCGCACATGAGCTGGCCAAAACGCTATCCCTGAGCCCTGCAGGAAGACCCCTGTACACGCAGCCTCACCCAGCCTGGTTGCTGCCTCCTAACAGAGTCCTCCCATGCCCTGAACTCACATAGCATTTACTACCTGCTTAGATACATATAGTAACACCAGGCTATTTGACACAAGAATCCAACATGATATATAGAAGATACTGCCAGAGTACCAGAGGAGGGAAGGACACAGGCAGAAGCTTCCATGGAGGGCTGGGAGGACACTATCCTGAGTCTCACCTCAAGGAACAAAAGGAAGCCCCACCACTTATGACAAAGTAAAATATAAATTAGTCTTAAGTCCAAGGAGGTTTCTTGCCATTCTTTCTCCTCTCTTATGTGAGCTTCTTAGTAATGAGCATTCTTCCCTTCTTCAGAGAGAAAGGACGGCATTCTTTAACTAAGTCCGTTAAGGAGTTGAAATGCCAAGAGACACATGACTGTGCAGTCAGTGAGCCTTGCCAATCTCACCAAGGATATGAAACGTTAAGTCCAAATGGCACCAAAGAAAGCATTAATGAAGTGGTGGGCCACTGTGCCTTTCAGCATCCCTGTGCTTGCAGAAACCAAAGATCAGTTTTCCCCACTTATTCTTCACAAAACTTAAGTTATCTCATATTCAACACACACACACAGTATCACCAACAACACCTAAAGACCCTCCCCATGGAGGTCATGTGACCTTCCAGCCTTCCTCAAGACAAGCAGGAAGTCCACAGCTGCAGCCTTGGTGCTGATGGACCTCCTACGGTGCTCCCACAAAATGTGGGCTTCAAACAGGTGCTGCGGCCATTTCCTCCTGCAAGGAGGAGTTCCACGGTTTTGTTGGGTTTACTGTAGGAGTCAGCGCTACAACACTATTCCACAAATGCTTACAGTATCAAACCAGCAGGGCTCCAGGGTGTTCACTGTGAGCTGTCAAAACCCTGCCCCCATTTTGTGCCACAACAATGATTGACCAGACCTGACAAGGCTTGCCAATGGGACCAAGGAGACAACACTTGACTGGAATAATCTCACTGTGAAGCTAGGTCTTCATTGCTACCAGGCTGATTTCACTTTGAGTTTTCGAGAGCTTATTCCTACACACAAGCACTCAAACAGTTCACATTCTGTGTGGGCCATGTGAGCTCCCTGCTTCTCAAATAACTCTTCCCAAATAGTTAGAAACAACATCAGAACTCAGAGGACCTCAAAAGAGAGATGAGTCACAAACAGACCCCACTGTTACTAACAGTAGGCCATGAAATCACCATCTCCTGGACCTGTGGCTTGGGGATGGCACCTTCTTTACCACAGACTGGGCTTAAGAGAAGAGATGCCCTCCAACCCACTCCCCTCAAGCGGACACCATGTCCCTCTCATAGACACATCACATTCTCACCTGCTCTCTGAGACACCCAATGTCCAGCCCCACGATAAAATCCACACTCTCTCCCTCACTCCCCTTCTCATTCTCGCTCCTTGTAACATGGCTGGGCCTGACAGTCATGCTGAGCTGTAGAAGTCACCCTGTAGACAGACAGAGGGGCCTATGCACCTGAGGCCAAGCATTGCAAAACTGAGATGCAGACGCTCAGCTATTTGGCCACAGTGAAGAAGTGAGGTGATGCCAGCTCACAGAATGGCAGTAGGACTGAGGCAGGGTAAACACCCAGTGAGACCCTTTGCATGACAGGCCAAGAGACATGGAGTAGGGGCCAGAGAAGAAGGCCCGGAGAAGTTAAATGGGAGAATGCCACAGAAGGAACTGGAACACACTCTGGAGGCTAAAGGCTGCTCAAAGCGAGACTGCCATATTGTTAACTGGCTGCTGGCATCATGGTAAGTGCTGAGGTAGGATGGCAGGAGGAACACATAACTGTCTCCTTTGATGTTTGGCCAGATGAATCATGGTTGTGTTTTGAAGGAAAGACGAGAGCTTCCTGGAAGATGATACTTTCAGAGCGTCAGCAAGCTGAGTGTTTCCTTCAAGCTAGAGAATCAGGACAACGACCTTCAAATATAATGGATCTGGGGTATGAGAGAGCTTTTAAATTTGTGAGGATCCCAGAGTTACCATAATTGCCTTCCAAATCACAAAGGGTTATAAATGTAATAAAAATGCCTCTGGCATTTCCTTTCATACTAGAATGTTCTCTATCTAGTCCCATTCAAGTAAATCATGCTTGCCCTCCTTCAGGTGACAAAAGAGGCCTCTTGATTAAGAAAGGACAACACAAGCCCCAAATTTCAGTAGCAACTGAAGCTCTTCTCATAAGAAACGAGAGCATAGGCTCAGATGTCTCGAGATCTATCTATGAAGTGGTATTTGCACTGCCTTCTGGGTCTGTCTGTCGTAGCTGTTGGGAGAGCCCTTGATTTCTCCATGAAGAGTGCATGACACCTGCCTACTTAAAAACCCAGCCAATACTAGCTACCCTATTGTATGCATACACACAGCTTCTTAGAGACTACAGGAGTCCAGTGGGCCTTCCAACAGGGTGCAACCATTCATGATAGATAAGCTGTCAGGGTCAGTCGAGGCAGAGCAGAGACATGAACCCACATTTTGGCAGCCTTAGCAGTAATCTGTGTCCAAATATCTGCAGTGTAGTCAGAAGCCAGTCTCTTTTGTGGTAAGGAGGGTAGGTTTTTCCTGCATGGACCCAGCTGATCATAGTTACCTGGTAGGTACCATTCTGAGAAATGCAGATTTATGACCTCTAAAATCCCATTTGAAATGGGGGGACCTAGCATGAGCTTTACAGTTTACCTGACAAACTGAGGCCTCTGAAACACAGGTGTCAATAACTGTCATTACCCTGTCAGAACTGCTGCCACCAAGTCCCCAGTTTTGACCCTCACACTTCATGATACAGCCATGCAGGTAATCACAAGTCAGCCTCATGAAAAGGTGACAAGCAGTCTCTCTTTTCAGCCCAGAGGACACCAATTCCTGCCAGTGAACAATGTCCAGGAACCCAGAAACAATATTAAAACAGCAGTTAATGCTGATTATCTTCCTCATGGTTTCTGGAAGAAAAAAGAAATCAAGAGAAAGACAGCAACCAGGATACAGCCCTGCTCTGAGTTCAGGGCCATTGCCTCAAAAGAATGCAAGATGTTCTATGCAGCCACAATAGGCACAGGACCATCTTCCCAAACTGCTGGTACAACCCAAAGCATGGCAGATTCCAATTCCCACAGCTCCAATCTAGAGCCACCTGTCCCCTCCTAGCTGTGACCTTGGGCAGTTTACTTTCTCCTCATTAGGGTTAAGTTTCTCGTCTGTAAAACGTGAAATAACACAAACTTCAGAAGGCCTGAAAGGTGTTACTCAGTTAATGTTCCAGAAAGCTACAGGGCATGGGGGAGGCTTCCTAACTGCTGGCTGTTGCCACCATCAGACAGACATCCAGCAGTGTCATACAGCAGTACGCTGGCTCTGTAGAACCAATGCCCTCAATCTCTCAGGTCTGCTCTTCACCTCCACCCACTGCCAAACCATGCTTCAACCTGGACAAGCACCATAGCACCCTCTGACCCCAAGCCCCCAGCTGAAGCATGGTGCTTAAACAGAGCCTGAAAGATGCTTAATATATATTCTGTGGAGCCTTTAATCTTTAGGATGAGCTAAATGTCATGAATGAGCTTTGATGTGGGCTTCCCCTCTGTATGCTGTGACTATCATTGGTTAATAAAGGAACTGCTTTGGGCCTATAGCAGAGCTATAGGGGAACAGAGCTAGGTGTGGGGGCGGGGCAACTAAACTGAATGCTGGGAGAAGGAAGGCTAAGTCAGAAAGAAGCCATGTAGCCCTGCCAGAGACAGACACACCGGAACTTTAGCTGGTAAGCCACAGCCATGCGGCAATACACAGATTAACAGAAATGGGTTAAATTAATATGTAAGAGTTACCCAATAAGAAGCTAGAGCTAATGGGCCAAGCAGTGATTTAATTTACACAGTTTCTGTGTGATTATCTCAGGGCTAAGCGGCCAGGAACTAACATGTCAGCCACTGAGTGGATGAGCCAGTTAAAGGACGGCATGGTAGCCGGGGAGTGGTGGCGCACACCTTTAATCCCAGCACTCGGGAGGCAGAGGCAGGCGGATCTCTATGAGTTCGAGACCAGCCTGGTCTACAAGAGCTAGTTCCAGGACAGGCTCCAAAACCACAGAGAAACCCTGTCTCGAAAAACCAAAAAAAAAAAAAAAGGAAAGAAAGAACATCATGGTGCTGGACCTGGCTGAGGCAGATACCCAGAGAGCATTTACAATCTGATGGCAGTCCTGCCTCTCCCCTCCTCCGCCGCCGCCGCCACTGCTTCTCAGGCTGGAAAAGGCTTTCTGTGCTGGGAAGGAGGTGAGGCCCCACAGAGCTGCCAACCATCCCAGGATCCTTAGAAATCAATAGCTGCCCTTTGTGAGCAAGCCTAGAACAGTTGGCAGCGCTTTCGAAAGAGAGTCCCGACAAGGCTTTTAAAGTAATTCTTGACCCATTTTCACAGGACTGGCTGAATGTGGTGTTTTATGCTTGTAATGGGTTCTAATTACCACTATTGTGTGGAACCAGGTAAAGTGTGTGCTGAATTAATAGAGGGGTGCCCCCTTTCCCTCCACTGGCCCTCCTGTAACTGTTCCAGTGAGAATACACTTTGCAAGGGCTTAGAGTCATCAGAAGCAATCATAAGTAAGACCCATGTGGCTGGGCGACCACTGTGTTCTGTATCAGGGCTGAGAACAGACCAGGAGGTGCACTGTCTACTTTGTGTGATGCTACCCAGCCCTACTCGTGTATCCTATGGGAGCTTTGTGTGACACAATCATGGTCTTGGTGTCTGCTATTGCAGCAATCCCTTTATGGCCAGAGACGTCGGTTCTCTGTCCTGTAAAACAGGAGCAGCACTAGCACCCGGTATAATGTCTGAGACCTCAGAACCCAGGCGCCAGGGACTGCTACCTAAGAATTTCTTATGCTCACAATAGCCTCTGTTGAGCCTGTCACGTTCAACATAGAGTGAATGCTACAAAACCAGCAGCTTTTATTACTGAGGGGTCACTTAGGAGAGGATGGATGGATAGACGAATGGACAGATGGACAGATGGGTGGATGGGTGGGCCGGTGGGTAGATAAAACTTAGAAACAAACTGCAATTTGAGTAGAGCTTTGCTAAATGGGGAAGGCTGCAGAGGGATGCATAGATGACGGGGAATGCAGGGCCCTTCTCACCTGGTTGGCAGCAACCCTCACCTTAACTGGAACGTACCCTACTCTTCTTCCCACTTGCCGCCTCATTGCTTCAGTATCAGCCCAGAGAAATTAACAGGATACTATTGAAGGTCTTCTAAACTTTGAATCATGGAGATGTTTCCAGTCCCCTCCAGCCCAAGGCTGAGCCCATCCTCACCCCTGTTACTCTGAGGCCAACTGCTGATGCCATTTCATCACATTTGTCAATGCTGTCTAAAGACTTTAAGCGGAGGAGGGAACTGAACATCCAGGGTGGGCTTTAGGAAGCAGCCACGCTGTTCTCTCTTTGGCATCTACATTCTAGATTCATTTTAACAGGTGTGGGAACAAGTTCACAGAGGCAGACCCAGAACATCTTCACATCCGCCCTCTTGAAGGGTAATGTGCTCCATCCTGAGACCATCTCATCATTCACATATTCAGCTACAAATTCATGAGTCTTCATTCAAAACACATCCACTAAGTCAATGTATGCTAACTGTTGGTCTGGGTATCAGATGATCAGAACCTAACTTGAAATACTGGCATACAATGTGGCCAAGGGCACGGCAGAAGCTCTGAGGCCTCTGGAAGCACTGAAAAGAGGTACCCACCTTTATGGATTCATGGGAAGGGTCCAAGGGAAGTGACAATAAGCTGAGGTTTGAGAGCAGAACAATGGCTGCCCTATAGACATAGATTTAAAACTCCACGGCACTCCCCAGCATGCCTCCTACCCACTCCCATCCCATCAGGCATGGTTTTAAGCCAGGTAAAGGATGACTTCACAGCAGCCAGACCCAAGGGCAGCTGATTATTTTTCAGGGAATGAGTTGCCAGGCCTGCATGTTACATAAGATGCTCCTGGGTTCCAAGGCTTCTCCAGAAAACATTTCACCCTTGAGTGCTGCTTCCACATTAATTTTGCAGGATGCTGGAAAGCTCTGGCTCTTTATAAAAAGAAGCAAACTTTAAATTATGTGGCTCTTTGTCAGATTAGACAGTCTTCCAGAAATCAGCAAAGGCTGCTGTGCATTTTCAATCATATTCCTTTGGAAGGAATAACAGAGGCCTCCTGAATATTTCAACCATGGCTCAATAAATTAGGTCTAAGTTTCAAAGGAGGGACAGCAAATGAAAAACATTAACTTTTATGAACATCAAAACTGCTTTTCTCTCTTGAGATTCCCATTCTCATACTAAACAATGCTCACGTAAACCTGACAGGAACCCACTAAGGGGAACAAGGCCTCACCCCTGCAGGGGAGGGGCAGGTCTATTTGTGTATGGTGTCATTTGTGAATACAAGCACCGGTATGTAAGAGCAGGGGTGCACACCACACTTGAGTATAAGCCGTGGCATGGGACACTGCCTCAGAGATTACCTGGGAGCTGGAAGACTATCTGACAGTCACATGCTGCGTGCCTGACGGCACCATGTGCACAGTTACATGGCAGAGCTGTTGTTAGCTCACACTGAACTAAAGCTCCAGAGACAGGAGCACAGTTCCCCTTCTACAGCTCTAGTGCAGGCAACAGCCACATTTCTCAGTTCCTCAGGCTCCATGATCCTCACATGGGAAAGACGAGATGGGATGGTTTCACAATGAGACAACATGGGTTTAAAGGCAGATGCCCGGGTCTGAATCTGGGACCATGTGCAGACGGCGTCCTATACCCAAGAGCAGCTGTTATGTGTGTGGACTCAAGGCAGTCAATGAATATGCACAGTGTTGGAACATGGTCCAAGAATAGTCGGAGAGCTTGTAAGAACAAGAGTCTTGTGACCTCAGCTTCTTCAGAACACAGAACTGTTCTTGGAATGTGTTTTCATGCTTCTCCCAGATAGGAGGGGGTCCATTTCAGCTGTTGTTATCTAATGCCTCTATAGAAAAACGTGCTTTTGTCATGTGCATTCTGTCCTTGTACACTTCACTCAGGTGACTCTTCCTTACCCTCAGAGGACACACTGTCTGATGCTCTGAATAGAACGGCCATTGCATGCGCCTTTAGTCCACCCTATTTTCAGGTTCCCTTCTCCCAGGCCCAACTGCCAGTTAAAGTGGTAAACAAGCTCCGCCACAAACCACTCCCCTGAAGTCGGCTATGAGGGAAGAGAGCGGGGACCCTCCCGGAAGGAGGTTAAGTGAGCATAGGGGCCAGAAACCAGGGAAGGCTGTGCCTTATGGTGAGCTTGCACATTATTTTTAAAGAAGGATCACAAGTATGATTCCTGATTCCCAGAAGGACCTTTAGAGGATGAAGTGAAGACCAAGTCCAAAAGAATATTGAAAGGCTTAAAAACAAGCAGGAAAGATCTCCGACCCACTCTGGTCACTTAGTTATTAATTCGCATTGTCATTAAAATGCTTAAGGAAGAGTCTAAGTAGGATTTTAATTATGAGGAAGATATGGCTAATTTCTTGCATGAATATAAACTGGATGATCAAACCTTAAAATGGGTAAAAGAGGCAAAAAGGATGCACACACGCGCGTGCACACATATACACAGTTGAGGAAAAAGTTGATGATGGTTCCCTTAGCTTCCTTACTGGAGCCCCTTTAAATATGTATCCTCCATTGCCTGAAAATGACCCTGGAGTATGAGGTGATGAATTTGATAATCAATATAATCTTGAATTCTCTCCAGTTATGATGAGGACTTAGGAGAACCTATAAAAAGCTAACTTTACAACCTAGACAAACTAGGGCACAGCAGGGAAATGGATTCGTTTAGCAATTCCTTCCTCTCATGAGCTGTGCTTGGTATTTCCAGTGCAATTTCAACAAAATCAAAATGTTTATATGCACTAACCAACCCATTTAAGACTCTAGAAAGGGAAGCGACATTGGATAGCCCTTGCATATGATCTTGAGAGGCAAGAAAAGAACTACAGCTATTTGAAGCCAGACTAAAAGAAGCATTTGTGTATCATGTGGATCCTTCACAGCCTTTACAGGTACTTATTTTCCCCACGAAATTGTCTCCTACAGTATCACGGCACAGGAGGATAAACCTTTGAAATAGATTTATTTATAACATAAGGGTTACAAAATGTTGTTTACCTTAGTCTTCTTGCTCAATTAGTAAATCAGGGGAGAACCTGATGTCAACAGTTATATGGATCTGATCCTTGCTATATTCTATTAACTACCCTTAACTAATTTTAGTTTTAGAATGTTAGAGAACTCTATGAACTCTCAAATTCCACTCACAGATTACTATGGAAGGGTAGGAAATCATTATCCAACTGTTACGTTATGGGATTTTCTCATACAAACTGAATTTGTGATTACAGAAATTGTCCAACCTTCTCCCGTTCCACAGGCAGATTTTACTGATGGCTCAACCAAGAGTATAGGAGGGACTCACAGTCCAGTTATTCACCAGTCTATGCTGGCTCAACCAAGGGTACAGGAGGGACTTGCAGTCCATCTATTCACCAGTCTGTGCTGGCTCAACCAAGGGCATAGGAGGGACTCGCAGTCCAGTTACTCATCTGTCTATTAACACTTCTGCTTCCTCAGCTGAACAGGTGGAGCTGGCTGTTTTGATTCCTCTATTACAGTTAATTCATAAACCCTTAAATATCATTTCAGATTCTGCTTATGTTGCAAAGGATTATTTCCAGCAAGACTCATATGTGCATATTCTAACATCTCTGGTTTTATTGCAGATAGAAAGAAGCAAGCTGATACATTAACCTGCCATATTTTAACTTCTCCAGAAGAAAACTGGAAGGGGTATGCATCTGCCATTGCAGATGGGCCCACTGAAGCAGTATGTATTCCTTTATGGCTCCTCCAGCCCAGGGCCATAAAGGATAATGGCAGAGGGTGAGGAGACTGCAAAAATCACCAGAAAGATAGAAAACCTCCAAATAAAGGACAAAAGAATGTGAACCATATCACCAGAAGTCAAATCTGCCAAGTTCAGACTCTGTGCACCAAGGGAGAGGTTACTCTACTCTGTGTTTATGAATGGACCTTGGGACTATAAAGATTCATCCATCCATCTGGAGAATGAATTAATTACTTTTCCTTGGGATTTAAATCACTTCCTATTTATACAGGACATCACAACATTTGTATTCCTATTAAAGCCAAATATGAACTTATGTTCTATAAGATACCAAAACTACTAATCATGGGTCACTTTTCAAGCTATTCTCTAAATTTCTCTGATCAATAAAATAATGTAAACAGTAGTACTGAACATAGTTTGAATCCCTGTTCTTGGTGACAGAGTACTACATGCAAGGCTTTCTAATATAATTTGCTTGTTTATAGGATAGTCATGCATCAAATGAAAACTAGATTTATCTGCATCTCAAATCAAAACAACTATGGATATCCTGCTATTAAAAAAATAAAAAATGAGGAGCTGTCAGAACATGGTCCAAGAATAGAGTCTGTGTGAAGAGATTTGGGTGCTTGTAAGAAAACTCCAAGAAAGCAAGACAAGAGCCTTATGCCCTCAGTTTCTTCAAAAGCACAGATTTGTTCTTCAGCTGTGCTTCTATGTCCCTCCTGAATCTAGCAGATAAGAGTGAGTTTGCCTCCAATTATTCATTACAACTGGTTACTGTTATTTGCTTATCTGCCTCCGTGAAAACATGTCATTGCATTGTGCAACTTGACTTGTGACTGTACATTTCACTCAGGTGATTCTTCTTAACCCTCAGAGGACCAACTGTCTAATGCATGAGACTTTAGTCCACCTTGGTTTTGGCTCCATTCTCCCAGGTTCTACTGCCTTTAGAGCAGGAAACAAAACCACAAAAACGGAATTGACCTAGAAGCATTATTTAAATGCTAAATATAGACGATCAACAGAACTCCAAAGCTGCTTCAACCATGGGCGATCTATACCCAGTGATGATCTACCCACAGTGATGATCTATCCACAGTGATGATCTGCCCCCAGTGATGATCTGTGCCCAGTGATGATCTGCGCCCAGTGATGATCTGTGCCCAGTGATGATCTATACCCAGTGATGATCTGTGCCCAGTGATGATCTACCCCCAGTGATGATCTACCTCCAGTGATGATCTACCCCCAGTGATGATCTACCCCCAGTGATGATCTATACCCAGTGATGATCTACCCCCAGTGATGATCTATACCCAGTGATGATCTACCCCCAGTGATGATCTACACCCAGGGAATGATATACATTCAGTTGATGTGGGGTTCCCCTCTGTATGCTATGAATATGTTTTATTACCACTGGTTAATAAAGAAGCTGCTCTGGGCCTATCACAGAGCAGAATAGAGCAAGGCAGAAAATCCAAACAGAAATATAGAGAAGAAAAGAAGGCAGAGTCAAGGAGATACCATGTAGCTGCCAAAGGAGACAGACATGCCCTGGAACCTTGCTTGTAAACCACGAGCCTTGTGGAAATATACAGAATAATAGATGTGGGTTAATTTAAGATGTAAGAGCTAGCTAGAAATAAACTTAAGCTATCAACCAAACAGTATGGCAATTAATATAGTTTTGTGTGGTTATTTTGGGTCTGGGCAGCCAGGAACGAACAAGCAGTCTCTGCCTACACCAGTGATGATCTACACCCATGGAAAGATCTATACCTAGGGAATGATCTGCACCCAGTGGATGATCTACAACTAGTGATGATGTAAACCCACGGAAAGATCCTCATCTAGTGGATGATATATACCAATCGATGATCTACACCCTGGGAATGATCTATACCCAGTGATGATCTATACCCAATGGAAGCACCTTTTCTTTTCAAGAAATAAAAGGAGAAATATCAGCTGGGCTACAGGCCAGAAAATACATTACCATAGTCAGCTGGCCAGTCCTGTGCCTGTGCCTGATGCTGCTTGCTGTCCCAACTCCCAGCCATCTGGATCACGAACTCTCAGCTCAGTCTGGCTTAGGCAGCTGCTAGTGTCAAGGCTGAAGGTTCTCTTCCCACCTTCCCAGAGAATAGCTCTAGTTACACATTGTTAGCTGTTTCTACAGGTCTGTCTCCCAGGAGGCAGGGCCTAGTGCAGGCCAGAGCTGGGGGTATGTTCAACACTGTGTCCATGGCACACACAAGCAGCACCTGGCACCATCAGTGCTCAGAACTCACTCACTGACAATGAAGAATCCAGGTAGCATGGGCAGCATGAAAATATCAAAACAGAGAAAACTGACTGGGCTACTGCCCCTCAGCCCTGTCTGTCCAGGATGCTCTGGTACACAAAACATAGAGCATTGTACATTTTTTCTATTGGGTCACAGCAAACTTACTTGGGGAAATCTTTTTTTTTTTTTTTTTTTTGGTTTTTCGAGACAGGGTTTCTCTATGGTTTTGGAGCCTGTCCTGGAACTAGCTCCTGTAGACCAGGCTGGTCTCGAACTCACAGAGATCCATCTGCCTCTGCCTCCCGAGTGCTGGGATTAAAGGCGTGCGCCACCACCGCCCGGCTAAAGATTTATTTATTTATTTATTTATTTATTTATTTATTTATTATACAGTATTCTGTCTG
>NW_026067891.1:13559575-13577154 GCF_014885135.2 Alexandromys fortis | reverse complement strand
ATTTATTTATTATACAGTATTCTCAGTATACCTGCAGGCCAGAAGATATCACTACAGATAGCTGTGAGCCATCATGTGGTTGCTGGGAATTGAACTCAGGACCTTTGGAAGAACAAGCAGTGCTCTTAACCACTGAGCCATCTCTCCAGGCCCCGGGGGAATCTTAAAATGGACATCAGAGAGGCATTCTGACCCTAAGACTTTAAAAACAAAGACAGAATGAGAGAGAGAGAGAGAGACAGAGAGAGAGAGAGAGAGAGAGAGAGAGACAGAGAGAGAGAGAGAGACAGAGAGAGAGACAGAGAGACAGAGAGGGACAGAGAGGGACAGAGAGAGAAGCAAGTGTGTAGAAAAAGAAGGGACACAAGCTTTGAAGGCAACTGGGTCTCATGAAGACCCATTTCCCTCATGTCCAACTTCAAGATGCAGGAATGCCAGCTGAATTTCCTGGACCTCAAGCTCCATTTTGCAAAAGAAAGTGATAGTGTCCATGGCAGGACAGGTGCTGGTGTCCATGGCAGGGAAGGTGCTGGTGTCCATGGCAGAAAGGGCCAGGACTTATGGAGAAGACTGCAGGACTGTGCATGTGAACTTCTGGGGACACTACCTAGAACACAGCCTCCAGGCGCAGGACAGTTGAGAGGAAATGCAACCATGGCAATGAAGAGACACACCAGCAGCAGCCAAGCTGGCATGGGCTGCCAGAGCATGTGGCACAGGTAGGGTTAGCTCTTGAGCCAATGGGATGTTCTTCAGCAGAGGCAACCAAGGGTTTTAAATATGGCATTAACTTTGCGAGCTTTCCTAAGCTCAGAGAGATGCACCACCAACATTCCATGGTCTCAGATTAGACTCTGGTGCTCCTCAAGCACCTTCTGTCTCTCTTCTCTAAAATGGAGACAAGGGGCCTGCTGTTCCTGCTTGACTAGCACGACCTGTCCCCAGCACTTCACTGAGCACTGCCTGTCACTTTCAAAGAGGCCTCTCCTCCACAGCTCCCCACACCCACTCCTAATGGACAAGAGTAGCTTGCCTTTGACACATCTGCTTTAGAATGGTTTCTATCACCATCTTGGCACCTTCTTCGCCCCGGGAGTTCCCTGAGATAAGAGATGCCAGCAATTCTCACCTCAGTGTGAGTCTCAGGCATTTAGTTCTTCATCAGGTCAAGTCTACTTCCATGACTCCCGATGACCAGCTCCCGGTCAACACAAATGCAAAATTCGAAGCTAGGCACAGTGGCACACACCTGTAATCCCAACACTCTGGAGGCTAAGGAGGGAGGACAGAAAGTTCAAGGCCAGTCTAGCTGCATGCCAAGACTCTATCTCACAGAAAAAAAAGAATGAAATGGAACAAGAGTGAAACTCCCAATGGCAGCATTCAGTTCTCCACAGGACAAGCTTCATAAGGCAGCAAACCTCATCATCACAGGCTCTTGAATGCAGGCTAAGCTCTGCCAACCTTCCTGACCAAAGTCCACACTGTCTCCCATTCTTTCTCTGCCTCTGCATCTCCATGGTCCAGTCTATCTGCCCAAATATTTTTTTCTTTCTTCTCCATACACAGGCCTGAGCCTGAGCATGCCCTTCAGAGGGACCTCCCTGAAAATCCTGCGGGAAACTTTCCCAGTACTAAGTTGTGTTCACCTGGAGCATCTTCTCCCTGCCTGTGATAGAAGCCTCTGTTAAAAAAACACAGTGCCCCAGCCTCCTAAATGTGATCATTTCCCATCATTTCTAGCCCAAGGAGAAATGGCAAAGGCACCAGGATGCCTCTGCTTAGATTAGAATTCAAAATGGATTTTCTTCTTTTCTTCCTCTCATAGGCTCTTCTTCTTCCCTGTGTTGGAGCCAACAACTGAGCCAACTCTGCTGTGAGCTATCCTGTGCCAAGGAACTGAGGCCCAGGGAGGATTGGCATTAGACTCCTCACTGTTAGAGCAATCCACACATATGTTGGTTTGACAATTCTGCCAGAAGTCAACAATATGACAAGATATTGTCTGAAACTACTATTTTTTTAGAGAGATGTCTTAAACAGAACTAGATAACCACTATGACTAAGTTACTTGTATCTACAAAGTTAGGGCCAGGTCTGGGACACATACACACACACACACACACACCTGTGCTTGGCAAAGACACTAAGTATTTAACTTGTGAAGGAAAAGAAAAAGCATTGGCAGAGGCAGGGGCCTTTCCCTCCTATCTCCCTTTAAAATTATAACCACAAAGTCAACTATGGCCAGAAACCACTATGACAATCTCCTCAGGAGGTTCTTCACTTGGGACGTTACATACTAATGAGATGATGTCCTAAGCCAGTTAGTAAGAAGAGCTGACAGTTGATAGGCACAGCGCTCTAGCTTTTGTCTTGCTTTTAGTTCTGAGGAAAGAAACCAGGGTTTCACATAACCTAGGCAATCACTCTGCCACTGAGCCCACCACACTCTGGATACACCCAGTCATACCTGATCTCCCCTAGCCCAGGCCCACCACACTCTGGACATACCCAGTCATATCTGACCTCAGAAGTGAAGCTAAGTTGGATGTGGTTAGCACATGAACGGGAGAACAGTTGACCCACACTAGCTGTACCAAGGACTCTCACCTAACTCTGTCATGGTTAAGCAGGAAGGTCGAGCTCTTCCTAAATTCATAGGCAAGGAAACTAAGGTGCAAAGAGCTGATGTGACAGAGCAGAACCGCACAGCCAGACTGACAGCCAGATCCACCTGTTTCCAAACCAGGAGCTTCCCCACCCTAGCCGGAGATAACTGTTGGGCACACGTCAGCAGGGGTCAGGGTGGCTGTGCACATGTCCCTCTCCTGAGACATCTATTCTGGGGACAGAACTAGCACATGACTCAGTACTGACAGAGAAATACATATGTTGCTTTGCAAATTTAGCCAGAGCCACAATAAAACATGTCTTTAAAGCAATTCATGGAAACAAAATGCTTAACAGTCTGGTTTCATGTGTCAAAAAAGAATGGAGTTGCAGGTAGGGTGGGTAGAGACGGAGTGTGGCTGGAGAAGATCTCACCCTACTCCATGCATTGCACTGAGCTCGGGATGAGCATGAGTGAGAAGGATGTGAGGTTCACACTCAACCAAGGTCCTCACTGGAAGGCAGGTGTTGTCACTTCAGGGAGTGCACTAACGCAGATGAGCTGCCATCTTCTTAGCTACAAAGGGAAGGACGAGCATCTCAAAGTGCCAGGGGAAAGAAGTCTTCATGAGCCAAATACAGTCCTAGAGCAGATGCTAGTCAACAAGCTGGTGTGGAAGACATGGGTTTACAATGGAGAAATCATTGGAAGATCTGCCATGTGTCCACTTCTCATCTTCTCCACACACAATACACATATCACATTACACACCACACACAAACATACACACATCACACTATAAACACACACACACACATGTACATACATACACCGCATGCACATACCACACACATACATATACCACACGCATACATATACCACACACATATACTACACATACACACTACACACAAATACATATACCATACACACATATACATACACCACACATCCATACCACACACACATACATATATATACCATAATATATCAAACACACATATACAAACACCACACATACATATACGCACCATACACCCACACATATACACCACACAGACACATACACCATGCACATATACCACATGCACACACACACACCACACACCACATATACACAATACGCACACAGATATATATGTGTATATATATCATGCATACACCACACACACCATACATCACACATACACACACCACACATACACACCACACACACACATACACACACACATGGCCTCTAACTATCCAACAAACCTTCCTGCAGTGGCCCCCATAGTACTCACCCTTTCTGTTCACAACAAAATCCACTTTAGCTTCTGAAAGGCCTGGGAACTCAGACACTAAGAGACAGATTTAACTATATAAAAACGTCAGCATGGAAAGCAGCCATAGCCAGTCCAGTCACACAAGGTCCCACACCAGAACAATGGGCCTTGCACTTAAGCTCAGTGCTGTGTCAGCCGCTGCCTCTGGCTGGGTGCGTCCCTGTGTCATTCCATAGACTAGGTCCTGGGGTCTTTGAGAACCATACCTACAGTGAACTTGTGCTGAAAGGGATTTAACACGGGAAATGGAAACAGAGATTTAAAGAGAGAGGGTGACCTTGAACTTCTGCCGCCTCCACCTTCAGAGTGCTGGCATTACAAGCACACATCACCATACCTGGTTTGTGTGGCACTGAGAATAAACCCACCGAGCCACATCCCAACCCCAGAGATTCTAAATGCACCTCTGACTTGCCCTGGATACCACAACAGGTAAACCTGTCTAGCACCAATAACAAGTTCCCACACACTATCCTGAGAAAAGAACTCTCCTATCAGCAGCCAGAAGGCTCTGTGGGGAGCCCATGCCCAGATCCTAGTCTACATCCACCATCCAATCCCACAGCATCCTTCCAAGATAGGCATGTCAGAGTCCATGAGAGCAGGTCGTTGGCTCTTTTCCCTTGGGTAACTGCCAAGGGCTGTGAGCTTTGTGGCTGCTAAACTTCATGAAAGAGGAAGGGCTTACTCAAGTATGACAGAGAGGAGGAGAGAGCCTGGGCCTCCAGGATGTTTCTGAGTTTCCAGATCAAACCTTATCTAAAGCTGCATCTTTAGGGCCATTCTAAAAAGAGTATTCTGGGTTTAAGGGTGAGGACCAATTACTTCCTTAGTTTGCTTCAGACATGTTTTATCCCCCAGTGATCCACATTGGAAAACGGGCACCTTTAAAAGGTGGGACCTAGTTGAGTCTCAGGTAAATTAGAAGCAAGCCTTTGAAAGAGACAAGTATTTCTCCCAGGACCCTGGTTCTTAAGAGGACTATTAAGTTAGACATTGTGATTCAGGGCAGGAAGATAGCTAGAAGCTAGGCTAGGTCACAAGAGACTCTGTCTCCAAAGTAAACAGGAAGACCTGCTATACAAGCCTGAGAGTACCTGACCCAGTCTCTCTGACTTCCCAAAGTGGTTACAGAATTACCAACTTACAGTATAATTTACATCAACATCACACTGTGTCCAACAGACACACAGTGTGCTGTGTCTGATACAGCTGATGGTTAAAAACTGCTTTCAAAGAACTCTATGCAGACCAGGCTGTGGTGGCACACGCCTTTAATCCCAGCACTCAGGAGGCAAAGGAAGGAAGATCTTGGAGTTCAAGGCCAACCTGGTCTAAAGAGCAAGTTCCAAAACAGCCAAGACTGCGCAAAGAAATCCTGACTCAAATTAAAAATAAATAAATAGATGAATGAATGAATGAATGAATGAGAACTCCATGCAAGAACTTTGGGGTCAGTATGAATGTGAATGGCCTTCTCGGGAAAGACAAACCTCATTTTGCATCTCAGCTCCACCACCTACTAGGTGGACGACCCTGAACAGGTGGCACAGTTGGCATGTCCTCTGTTACTTGTGAGTTAAAGGGTCTACCACCACCTGCTGCCTGCGATGTCACCAAGTCCTCAAACAACCTGCAGCCCCTCTGCCGTCAGAGACGTCCTTCAGCACAAGCCTCGTAGGCTGATACGAAAGCATCCCTGGCTCTCCTCTAAGATGAGAGAACAAATAATGCTCGCCATCTCTGGGGAACACACAAAGAGGTGCAAATGTCACCAGTCTAAATGCTAACTCTGGACAAAGACAGCATGTCATTCCAATTACTGTTCGCTGAGGGACAGGATTTTAAGGAACTGGGGTTATGATTACACAAAGGCCCCAGCGGAAACCAGCAGGCTCAGGCAACCCCAACAACCTCATGGATGTGGGGCAGTTGACAGTTTCTGTATCACGGGCTACAAGGGCTTTTTCTTTTCAATTCCTACCAAGAAGTGCTCCACACTCAGGTTTATTTCTGGCTCAGGGCCGCCATGGGAGGTGGGGAGAGGTTCTGTTCTCAGTACCTTGTCTTTGCCTGTGCCACATTAAGCTCAACACAAAAACTTTCTCCCCAAAAGCTAAAGCAGTTTCAGTTCCTCTAGATACTCTGAGAGAAAGCACTGCCTATGGGTCTGTGGAGATGGCCTGAGCTGACTGATTTTATTCAGAATGTAAATATTGTGGTTCTCTCTCTCTCTCTCTCTCTCTCTCTCTCTCTCTCTCTCTCTCTCTCTCTCTGGCTCTCACACTTTTCCAGGCAGATAACAGTTTCTTAAAAACACCCAGTGTCAGCCCATTGTTGCACACACAGATCCTACAAACTATCATTATAAATGTCTGTCACAGGCAACAGGGGAAAGCAGAGGCAGGCAGTCAAGGGCCTGGGTTCAAGCCCTGACCCTACCAGTACCATGCAGGATGGTCTTGAACAGGCTGTGATCCTGTGGGGCTTTATCTCCACCAGTGAGCCAGATATATTTGGCCTATTGTAGGTCCCAGAACCACGCCCTTGCAGGTCCAAAGCCTTCAAAGATCTGTCACCCAGTCACCTACGATGACAGCAAAATGATGGCCAGTCCCTCTGGAGACTGTGTTTCCCACATATACTTCAGAGAGCAGTGCCAAGTGTCTGTCTGCCTTGCCCCCTGCTGTGGTCTGTCATTTCTTACAGGAACAGCACTAAGTCAACAGCCACTGGGCCCCTCATAAGCACAGCCTGTGGAGGTGTCTTAGTTTTGCTCCCTACTGCTGTGATAAACGCCTTCACAAAAGAGACTCAAAGGGGAATGTTTAGCTCACAGTCCAGGTGACAGTCCCTGGATGTGTGGAAGTCAAGCTATGCGGAACTTGAAGCAGCCAGTCACAGTCGAGCCAGTCAGAGCAGAGAACAATACATGCTCACACTGCAAGACCCAAGCCACAATTAAGACAAGTCTTCCCACAACAATTAATGTCGAGATAGAGGTCCCTCCCCCAGGTGATTCTAGACCAGGTAGGGCAAGCTGACAGTAAAAACTGCCCATCACAGTAGGCTTCCTTCTAAACAGATGGCGTATCCAAGCATTTCTCTAGGAGATCAAATCTGAGACCCGGTGGTTATAAAACAATTAAAAGGATCGGGGGTACCTACCAAAGGGCCTTAGACTGTCCCCAAAACTCCCCCATCATACCCCAGGTCCTGACTTTCTGATTATGGCCTCAAAAACCATCAGGACAGAGAAGAATTCAGAACCATCACTTTAGCAGGAGAAAAAAAAAGATATAGAGTATAACACAATTTTAGCTATTACCCATAAAACTGTTTTAATGCAAGTTTCCCAACAGGCATGGCTACTAAATAAGTAATTTCAGCTAGACCCAAATGCTAATTTACTCAAAATCTGTGGGACATGACCAAGTTTCATGCTAAGAAAAGAAAAATGCACCTGCTGGTTCGGAAGCTGATGATATGCATGGATACATGCACACATGCACAGGCATGCACACGTGGGAAGATGCACAACACACTCCCATGGCCCAAATTTTACCTTTGTTTAGTTTTTTGTCTGAAGTGAGTATGATGGCAATTCGTGATTAATAATAGCAAGAAAGCAACAAGTGTAACTAATGCCTCGCTGTACCTTCTAGTAATCCCCCTCCATGAGGGTGGGAGGGAGCTATGTTCTAGAACTTTCCATGGGTACTGAAAGAAAGGCTAGATGGTACACCTAGCTTTTTTATGCAAGTACACAACTGTGATAAAGGTTAATTAATAAATAAGCAGAGTTTCTCCAAAAATATTTTAAAATTCTTATTGAAATTGCAGCTTCTACATGACATAAAGTCCACAAAGAATCAATAAAGTAAAAAAAAAAAAAATGTCATTTCTAGAATTTTTCCATGGCTGACCACAGGAAATAGAAACTAAGGAAAATGAAACCACAGACAAGAAAGAAGCCCCAGGAAGCACAGTAAGTAGTAAATGGGCCAGCATGAACCAAGCAAGAGCTGTGTCCTATACCAGGCTTTAGCCCCCAAGGACCTGGAGTGGTGGGGGAAGCAGGCAATACTGCTTCCTATGAGAATGAGACGCTCCCCAAACTCATCTGCCAGCTGGACTGCACTCTGCCAGAGACTGAACAAATCCACAGCACAGCACAGTTTAGGTGCATCCTGGAGGGTGGGTGCACTGCTAGCCTGCAGTTTACAACAGGTTCTGATTCTAAGACTCCTGGGCTGTATGCTGGACAAAACCAATGGTTCTGTGATAGGCTGCCAGGCTCTCCTACCTGCCAGAGGGCCTCCTGCAGCTACCATTGAAACTCTATGACTTGGCTGCCACGTTCTGGAAGATGGTGACCCCAGTACCCACCTGCAACCCTGGCTCACAGATGTGTTGCTCAAGGGCACTTCCAACACTAGGTAATGGAGAAGGTAAGTTATTATATTAGGTCAGCCACAAGGGGCCACCAATCCCTGAGCACAGTGTCAGGTACCAGGTCAAGTCCACAGCACACTACAGAACTATGTGCAATAACCAGGGGAACTGAGGCCTCTGCCGTGAGTCAGCAACTTCTTGCACTATTCCTTCCATCACCCATCTCACAGTGAGGCACTAAGGAGCGTGTCTACAATGATGCTGTGCCTGGCCTCATACCCCAGCTCCCACACTCTGCCCAACACACACAACTGCAGATGCTCTTTGGACAAGGTGATGATAAACAACTGTAGATATCTGGATCTCTGCAAAAATCAAGGCCTGTAGGCCAGGAGGAGGAGGAGCTTGACGCAGTAGGTAAAAGCGCTTGCTGTACAATCATGAAGACCTAAGCTCTGACATCCAGAACCTGTATAAAGTTGATGGAGCAGCACAAACATCGGTAACCCTGGTGCTGCTGTAGAACGACAGGTGGCAGAGACAGCAGGATCCTCAGAAGCTCACGGGCAGCTACCCTGGTATTCGCATATGAACAAGAAAAGAACATCTTCTCCAGATGGAGGCAAGGACTAACACCAAATGTGGTGCTCTGACCTCTACATATGTGCTGTGGCATGCATTCACACACATGAATACCCCCCACACACACGCACACACACACAGACAACGATATTGCTATTCAGGAAAATGTTTTAAGTCCAACAACGCTGGGCAAGGAGCGAAGGGATGATTCATATGTGTGCAAACACCTCTCCCCACCCTCAGTGACCTAACACATGCTTCTAATGAACCATGAACCAGCAGATGCAAAACACAAATAGGATAGATGCAGTCAGCACTCAGCCTGTACAAACTGAAAACTATACAAGCTCCTGCTTTCTGCACAGGACTGTGTGGAGGGCACAGGCCACTCTCTACTCATTTACGCCACTGAAAGAGGCAAATGCAAAAGCCATTGGCAGGACCAGGGCCAAGTAAGAGCCCAAATTATCTTGACCAAACATCACTACTCAGTTCCAGGGTGCGTTAAGCATGTAATATGCGAGGAGCTAGGACAGGGAAACCCAGAAGGGCAGAGTCCTCCATCATGTACAGCTGAAAACCATGCCCAAAAGCAACTTTGGGGAGGTAAGGGTTTACTGCAGGGAAGTCACTGAGGCAGGAGACTGAGTTGGCTGGCACACCACATCCATAGTCAAGAGCAGAGAGAAATGAACACACCTACCCTGCCTGCCTGGCTGCTCAGGCTCTGCCAGCTTTCTTCACTCCTACAGTTGAGGGGCCAGTCCATGAAAGGGCACTGCCCAATTCAGGGTAGATCCTCTACCTCAATTAACAATTGAGACAATCTACGACATGCCCACAGCCAACTGGATCTAAATAATTCCTCATTAAGACATTTCACAGGGGGTTCTATTATGTCAGGTACCAGCACAAAGATTTGGCTTAGAGGTGCACCGTCCCAGGGGCAGTCTGCCTGGAACCCACCCAGCCTCAGGAGCATGCCACTGTGTCTCTGCCATGGTATGGCTATGGTTTGTCACCCAAGAAAGTATGGTGGCATAGGGAGACCATGTAAAACCTTTAAGGGGTGAGACCTACTTAGAGTCCTTGTGATACTCGGGGAGCTATCCTCAGGTACAATTAAAGTAGCTCTTATGAGCCCACACTTCATGAGTCCTGAAGAAATGGCTCCCTGTTCACTGTGCTTCTGCCAGTGTCACCTGAGATGGCATAGCCGGAAGGGATGCTCACCAGAAGCTGTACCAAAACTGTGTACTAAAAAGATGTTTTATTATTTTTAAAGTTAGCCTGACTCAAGTGTTTGGTTTTATCAAAATAAGGGTTAATACAAATTCCATGCTAGGCCTTTGAAGGAGTTGCCCAACAGCTGAGAGGGAAGTTTGGAGCTGCTAGTGCCACACGGTGAAGAGCCTGCTGAGAGGAAGCCAGAACATGAAGCTGAAGTCAAAAGAATCAGGGATAGTGCTAGGCCATGCACCATTTTAGCACTGAGCTAATGTGAGCCAACCAACTCTACCTTTTGCTTTAGTAGTTGTAAGAAGTTTCTGGAAATGTTAAAAAAAAAAATATATAAGCCAGCCAATGGACGGAGACACATTGATGAAAATACAAGGATTAGCAGAGTCATGGCAGAAATGGACTTAGACGCAGAGGGCACCCAGGGGATAGGACTTTTTATCCAAGAAAGGGCTTCTATAAATAGCAAGATGGCTCGGTGAGTAAGGCCACATGCTGCTAAAGCCTTCAGTCTCTGGAATGCAGAGAACCAATTTCTGCACGTTGTCTTCTTGTCCTCTGACTTTCATAATTTTAGCATAGCACATGGCATGTGTGCATGTGCACATGCACACACACACACACACACACAGAGAGAGAAAATTTTTAAGAAAGAAAGAAAAATTAAAGACATCAAGTCATAAGATACTGAAGACGACTGAGCAGGTCCTGAGTCAAACCTAGACCTGTTACCTTGTTTGGTAAAAGAAAGGGCTTTGGAGGTAGAGACGCTTGGTCACCACAACGCTAGTACTCAAAATAGTCAGGGTTGTCAGCAGCTTATAACCCCACATCTGTGAGGCAGGGCAATAAGGACCCATGGGGCTTGTGGCCCAGCTAACCCAATCAAATCAGTGAGAGACTGTATCAAAAAGGAAGGTACAGAATGACTGAGAAAGACATTCAACATTGACCTCCGACCTCCACATGCATCAGAACACACATACGGGCCTGTACACACAGAAGGAAGGGGCAGAGAGCGGGAGAGAGGGAGGGACGGAGTTGATTTGGGATAGTTTGGGTTTTTCTTTAAAAAGGATCTCATTATGTCGCCTAGTGACCTTGGAATATAGATCCTCCTGCCTCAGCCTCCAGAACACTAAAGTCACCAAGCAAACATACCACACCTGGATATGGAGCACACACACCTGGAATCCTTGGGGACAGCTGAGAACAGATGCCTAAGAAAGAATACACAGCCCTTGACAATAAAATTCTCAGCCTCATTCTACATTCCTGTCCAACTCTTCCCAGGCACGCCTACTCGCACTCCTACTCTGACTGATCCTTACATCCAGACGGGGGGGGGGGGGGGGGAGTAACAAAAATTAAATTTGAATACAATCCCACTGATATATATGCAAATCTAATTCTTTTGTTCTCAGAAACAAAGAAAAAAGGAGGATGTCAACTTCAAATAAGATAATAAATAAGAACCAGAAAGTTCTTTCCTGTTGTAGGAAGCTGTTTGTTGGTTCCCAGCCACCCAGACTTGAAATAATTACACAGAAACTATATTATTTAAATCACTGCTTGGCTAATTACGTAAGCATATTGCTAACTAGCTCCTGTATCTTTTGTTAACCCATTTCCATCAATCTGTGTATTGTCATGTGGCTATGACTTACAGGGGAAAGTTCAGTCCAGCATCTGTCTCTGGTGGGGCTACATGGCTTCTAACTCTGTCTTCTCTCTCTCTCTCTCTCTCTCTCTCTCTCTCTCTCTCTCTCTCTCTCTCTCTCTGGAATATATATATTCCAGCCTGGCTATATTCTGTTAAACCATTGATTGAAAGCAGCTTCTTTATTCATTAACCAATGAAAGCTATATATATATATAGAAGGACTTCCCACACCACTTTCCAAATATTTAATTAATAAGTTTTATCTGCTTCAGCACTTGGGAACAATGGGCTACAGGTTGGGAAGAGCAAGTCTAAACCTTCACACTGGATTCATGGTGTTGTATGAGCTTGTCGCAACAGCTTGGTGTTACTTAAATACAGTTTTTTCTTGTTATTATGAATTAGGTTTTCCCTAACAGTCAGTATCAGAATTAACCTTTAGAGAAAAGCTGCCAGAATGTATGTAACTAATTTTTGTGAAGCACACCTTTCTAGATTACCTTGTATTGACTTCCATCATTCCTCTTCATCAGAGTTGCTCTGTCAAATTAAAACAGTTGGTAAGATGCAAGTGGGCATCTCCTGACATCCTACCATTGCCTGCTCTTGGGAGCTCCCTAACTGGTGCAATCACATAAGATGGAATGCCTAACATCAATGGAGACACCTGGGTTCTCATTCTCTCTCCCACTAGGGACCTGCAGAATTGGGATAAACTGCCAGTCAGTAGCCATTTCACACAGAAGACTAGGTAGTGTTCAGGAGAGTCCCTGTTTCTCTGCATCTTCACAGCCCTGTGAAGATACTGTTTTGGTATTCTATTGTACTATACTTACTGCTACAGGCCTGAGGCAGCAGAGCAGTCTGTGTCCTGGTTGAAACTTTGTAGCATTGGTTACTAATGCCCTAATTTCCCTAGGTGTTCTTCGTACTCTGTTGGCGGTGTTGACACTGAAGAAGCAGATATCTAGGTAGCTTGAGAAGCCTCAGTAATTTCCCAGATAAATGGGTTGCTTGGTCAGGAGGATGAGCTGTCAGCTCTAGGCTGCATTCACAACACTGTTTATTACCTGAGGAATTATGAAACGGGAAACGAGCTCAGCCTAGAGCATGGAGATCAACAAAGTGGGGTGGGGAGAGAATCAGGTAACGAACGGCTGAGATCAGAGTCTGCAGATAGGTTTTGCTCACATACTATGACTTAAAGAAAGAAAACAAAAAAAGCAAATACCTAAATACCAAGAGTGTTTTATGGTGATTCAGCCAAGCCAAGCCAGGACCACTCTCTGTGGATGCTCGTGTCTCACTCTCCATACTCCTATGGCCTCTGCCCCTCACCTCACCGCATGCCACTATGCTGCACCAGTGCCATACACCATTGTACCCCTGCCTTACAACATCCAAGGGGCCATGGTGACAGGCTACTTGATTTTTCAAGATTCAAAGAATGCTGCTCTCAGTGTACATGAATGAAATCTCAAAGCCCATGCTATATAGTCCTCAAGAAAGTAGAGAATAGCGGTAGTGTGATATAAAGATGGCCCTACTTGGTCTTTGCAGACCAATATTTTCTCAGAAGCCACTGAAAAGTAGAGGGAGTCTCCTAGACTCTCCTGTTAGTTTGCTCAACAATCGGTATATATTCAACTAGAAATACATAGAGGCAAATCTGAGAAACCCAAACCAAGATTAGTGGAGCATTTGTCAGCTGTGTGTGACACAGAAAGAAACTTGAAAACAGTACTCCTTGCTGTCAACAACCCCGGGAGGGAGGGCACTTCACACACACAGACTACAGCTCATTAAGACTGTACTCAAAACCAAGTCCACCTGGCTTCACGCCTGAGCTGCTCCAGCATTTCTCCACCACACAGCTCAGAGCCCAGGCATCTTCTGTGGTGACAGGACACCACAGTAATCAAGTAAGTCCCAAAGAGAGTTCTGTCCTTTCTAAGCATTCTTGCTGCTTCTTGGTTTGATATGCACCTGCTCTTGCCCTGCAGTGTCTGCCTTTGAGCCTTAATTAGCCTCCCCTTTCTTCTCCTTCCAACCAGATCTGACTAGAAAGGTACAATTGATCAGTATGTATCAAACTTGGCAGTTACTGTTCAAAAAGAGCAAAAGACACGTGCTTCCTTTATAAATATAAATATTTTAGGTAAAAAATGAAAGACAATTAAATAAAATATAAAACTGGTAGTAGTAGAAAATACATAGTTCTAATCATGGCCGTAGGTCTAGGATGCGTCAACATAAGGGAGAAACCAAAGGAGTGACTCAGAATGGCCTGCACAGCAGCATGCAGGACACCCAAGGACACATAAGCCTGCCACCTTCACTGCTGGACTCCCCTGCACTGTGCTATAGGGTAAGTCACAAAAGACCTGGAGTAAGCACAGTCTCCAGTGGCCCCTTCAGGGCCCGTCTCCCCTGCGATGACCGTTGATATCCATGGATCCGACACAGTGGAGAACACAGGCCTTGGCCAGGCTGATAGGAAAAGCTCCCCCTGCCAATAGGCTCCTTCCAGGGCCTCTGCTGAGACTAGAATGAACACTTACCCACCCTCTGAATATGGAGATGCCTAGGTCTGCTGGGGCTGTTTTTCTGGCTTGTAAAGGACTCAAGCTAGGAAAAAAGTCCACAGAAAGAAAAATTGAGCTGAAAGACACACAGAAACTTCCCAAGGCCTTGGCATACTCTTAAGTTTCCTCAGAAACCCCTGGACTGCCACACTTCTAGAAGCCACAAGAGTTGTTCTGTTGCACAGATTCCAAGGCCAAATTTATCAGAGGCCAAATTGGGCCAAAATTATCAGAGGGCCTGTACCTTGAGGCCTATAGGACAGAAAAAAGCCTGGCTCGAGTACTTTGAGGCCTGTAGGACAGAGAAGACCCTGGCTTGAGTTTGAGTGAGGATGACACAACAAAAATTAGGTAGATGCCCCTCCTGTCAGAGGAGGGGTTTGGCTACCTCTCATTGGATGGGGGTACCCCCACATCACACCATGTCACTTAAGCTATATAAGATGGCGCTCACAGTAATAAACCAAGTTCCTGCTTGACTCAACTCCCTGTAGCATCTGATTGTCCTGCGTGGTGGGGCTGTGGACCAGGCATCCTGAGTCGTGGGGCTGTGGAATGAGCAAATAGCGCACTCACCTTTCCCTGGAGAATAAGGAGGCCTAGCAATGACCAGGGGAAAACAGAGGTTTAAGAAGACTGGAGGCAAAAAAAAATAAAAAAAAAATAAAAAAAAAAAAAAAGAAGACTGGAGGCTTAAAGAAGCTAGCAGCCACTAATGTGAACCATGGCTGTGACATCCCTGGCTCCCTCTCCTTCTACCCCACCAATAACAGTAAATCATGCCTAGATTCCTTTGGAGCTGGTGGCAGTGGACATCTGTCTCCTGACATTTACGGCTTGAGTCCAAGTACTTCTGCCCCTGGGACCTATTTAATTGCTGCTCCCATCTGCTTTTTGGAGCTCACCTCCCAGAAGGAATTCACCACTGCTTCCAGCTTTCTCCAAGGCTCAACAATGGTCCCAGAAGACCATGCACATTCTGGCAGAATCCATATGTGCTTCGCAGACATGCCTGCCCTCCAGCCAGGTCTGTTCTAGGTATGGCATGGTTCCAAGAGGTAGCAGATGCTATGTCCCAACAACCTGTGTGACTTCCTGGCTTGTTCTCTCCAGCCTGCTCAGCCTAGGTTTAGGAGCTCCCTCCTTTGCTATGCAGAGGAAAAACTAGTGGTGTGACCCTGGTACTGAGACCAGGGGCCAAGGGGGTGTGGGGTGGGGAGAAGATAGATGCTAACTTTGGCCATAGGGCTAGAAAGCATGCTGATATCTTAACCCAGGCCGTGGTGCGGTGGGTGATAACAGGGGCCATCTTGAAGTCACTGTGAAACTGAGCCTAGCAGATGAAGGGTGATCTTACACTGCTGCGAGCACCTGGGCCTCCTGAAGGAGGGCAGTTGAGAAGGCTGAGAATTCTGACCTCGGTGCCGCTCCTGTCCCGCCTCCTTGTTCCTGGCTTGGCAGAGGCATGGATACAGAAGAGTACAATGGCCCTGCTTTCCCTGCTTTCCTGGTAAAGCTGAAGCTGCCGCAGGCCTCTGTGTGCACCTGCTGTAGCTAATGTATGCAGGTTTGCCAAAAAATTCCAACTGCCCTTTTATTTAAAGAAATAAGACAGAGCTCTGGTTAGATCAAGAAACTGCGTGTTTGGAAAGAATCATCTTGTTATGGTGTAGTCACCAGTCTAGTTTTCTAGGTGGATCCTTGGAAAGGGGCCTTATGAAGGATTAAGTGCCTGACATACAGTACTTGCTTCAGAGCATTCTAGAAGGGAAGCATGAGGAATCCATGATTCACACAGTCAGATAAACCCTGATTTGCAGTAGGGTTATATTCCACTACCCCATCAGATGTTGAAAATATTGAAGTTGAAAGTGTTATGTATCTCCACCTCTGAAAACAGTGCCTCCTGTAGGAACCACCCCACAGTGTCTGCCATCTCAGATAGATAGATAGATAGATAGATAGATAGATAGATAGATAGATAGATAGATAGACAGACAGACAGACAATAGACAGATAGAAGGGAGATTTATTACAGGCTGTGGTCCAGATGGACTAACAATGACTGCCTATCAGGAGAAGAACCAAGAATCCAGTAGTTGTTCAGTTCATGCAGCTGGATGTCTCAGCTGGTCTTCTGTGCACACAAGAATTCAGAAGAAGTAGGTTCTAATGTTTTGAAACAAACTCACAAAGCATCTATCATCTCCATCTTCTGAGTGGAGATAACAGATCAAGAGAACCATTTTCCCCTAATGTGGAAGTTATCAGGCCAACACATTTTTAAACAACAGGACCATTTGTAAAGTCATTGTCTAAGTCTCCAAACCAGGCAGAATCACCGATCTTCAATAAAGGCAGATCTTGAAGAAGACATGAAACACGAATCAGGACCCCACTAGGATCTCCTACCATTCATGACTTACCTACCCTAGGAAATGGGTCTTAGTTCCTGGCCAAAACTACCTCCACAGACATTTAATTTGCATCTGCATTTATGCCAAAAGTTCTTCTTGTGGATGGGACTGTTTTGTCACCCATGGTTCAGACAAAAGGAAAACCTTAGCACTCAACTGCTAGTTTTTCCCTTCAAGCTCCACTAGGCATCTATTCTATACCAGTCCTGGATACACATCAAAGCTGAGGTGAATGAGGATGTGGTTGATCTTATGGTAGATGCTATGATAGAATGAAGGTCTTTACGGCTGAGAAGGGGAGCATTCATATATTGATACATTCACAAATACTGAGCAAGTACACTAGAGACTGTTAAAAACCATCTCACACCCCTCCCCCACATTCCTTTAGTAATAAAAACCTGGTAAGTCAGGGCTGAACATAGGCCTACTAATTAAAGACATTTCCCAGATTACCTTGCAGCACTGTGTGGCCTCACATATTAAGACAATGGCGTGTAAAAGGCAGCTATATAGACAACATTTAGGTCAGATACACTTTTTAAATATTTTTTCTTAATTTTTATTTTATGTATATAGATGTTTTACCATGGTTGTGGGGTTCCCTGGAACTGTAATTACAGACAGTTGTGGGCACCATGTGGGTGCTGGAATTGAACCCAGGTCCTCCGGAAGAGTAGTTCAATGCTCTTAACCACTGAGCCATCTCTCCAGCTCCCCCCATTTACTAAATCTTTTTTTAAAGATTTTTATTATATA
>NW_026067891.1:13548093-13559567 GCF_014885135.2 Alexandromys fortis | reverse complement strand
ATATATAGTGTTCTGCCTGCAGGTATGCCTGTACACCAGAAGAGGGCACCAGATCTCATTACAGATGGTTGTGAGCCACCATGAGGTTGATGGGAATTGAACTTAGGACTTCAGAAGAACAACCAGTGCTCTTAACCTTTGAACCATCTCTCCAGCCCAGATACCTTTTTGGTGGACCTGCAGAACAATGAAATAGAAAGAAGCCGAATCCGGGGTCTCTTAGTAACCTCATGGAGAAGAGTCATCCAACCTCTTGCCAATACCTCTGAAAGCAAGGGCTCTTATTCTGTGCGTAGCTGAATTATAAGTTGTGTTAAGCTCAATAACACACTCATTGAAATGAACCCAACTTTTGACTGGTTCTTATCCTAGGTACCAGAGACACAGAAGTGATAATCAGTCTCCCTCCACAAAGCTCATATTCTAAATGAAGACAGACAACATCCAAGCATACAAGAAATTTAGGAACTCTGAAGGAAATAAACCTTGTGTAAACTTAAGAGACAAATTTATATGAGTTTGTGTGGTCTACAACACATTCTCAAGTTGCCCAGAGTCCATACTTAAAAGGCTAGGAATTCAGCGACCTTGGGGAAAATGCCCAGGCTCCCTGAACTGCAAGCCAACAGGCCTAAGATAGGTCTGGATGAAAGGTAACAAGGGTGCTGCCATCTAAAGAGCAAAGAGAAGGAGACAAGAAGGGAATCAGGGCTGAGGAGACAGCTCAATGGGCACAGTGCTTGCTAAACAAACACAAGGACCAGATTTTTGTTCCCCAGAACTCAGGATTGGGAGTACACACACAGGTGGATCTTGAACACACTGGCCAGCCAGTGCAGCTGAACAGTGTTATAGGTTTAACGAGGGTCTCTGTCTCAAAAAAAAAAAAAAAATGAGATTGAGAGTGACAGAAAGATACCTAACATTGGTTTCTGATCTCCACACACACATACTCAGGATGTGCACGCACACATGCACACACATACACACACACACACACTAAGGCATAGAATGGGAAGATATGTTTCAAACAAGAGAGGATGTATAAGCAAAGACAAAGGGTTTCCTCTGACCATCTACCTCTGGCCCCCTTGGGAATGGAATGTGATGAGAGCGGTCTTGATACCTTCTCACAACTAAAGGACTGAAAAGGTTCACACTCAGATCATTCAGGAAAACAGAAAGGACTCCCCAGTGCTCCAGTGGGTTTCAAATAAAAGGCTCAATTTTTCCCAGTATAGCCTGCCTCAGTCTTGAACGGCAAGCCTTCACATCTATCCTTCTTTCCCAAAGAAGCCCTACTCGACTCAATTACAAATTATATCTGGATTATGGTCCCCCAGGGAAGTCTCATCTCCTCCTTGCCTCCCCTGTCTTCCACAGGAGCTAGTTAGGAAAGAACACACCTCCCTGAGGGGCATGCACGGCTCACTCACAGTCATTCCCACTGAACTGATGTCTGAGTGGGTCTCTCCTATAGTAGAGCACTGCTCCTGAACCAGGACATCGCAGGTATCCCAGCCCCGCATGCCTTTCGAAGACAGCACACACAGACCTCACATATTTAAAATGGCCTATTCAGATGTGTCTGTGCTTTTGAAACTACCAACACAATCAAGATAGTAAAGACATCTATCACTCCCAAAGTTTCTTCAAAGACTCCTTGGCAATTTCATCCTCCCATGATGCATCCCAGACAACCAGTGATGCATTTCCTGTCAGTACAGAGTAGTTTGCAATTTCTAGAATTTTCTATCATCGGAACCACACAGCACATACTAGTTTGGGCCAGACTCATCAGCAGAATAACTACTTGGCAATCCATCATTACTGACAAGTGGTACACCATACAGACAAATCATGGTTCACATATTTAGGTCTTTCTAGTTTGAAGCTAATACAAATAAAGCTAGCAGTTTTCCAGGGTAAACTGTGATGCTGACATTGAGAGTCAAGGCAGGTTAGTACAGAGACTCTGTCTCGCCCAAACCCTGAACAAATGAAGCTGCTCTGACCGCTGGCACATGAGTCTTTGTATGGATGTGAGTTAGGCATGGAATGTTACCCTGCTCTGAAGGTGGGGTTGAGTCATCGGCCTGCTACATCACTTCCCCTGGCTCAAGGACTGAGATTGCTGTTTAGCAGTCTCTCCAGGGGCTGTGAAGGTGACTCATACACACACGCAGGGGCCTCTGTGACCACCATGGCCAGCAGAGCAGCGATCCACAAGAGGTAAGGAAGTTAGGTACAACAGGACTCATCAAACAGTGCCGGTTCAAACTTCAAGAGTCTGACCCCCAGGAATTTATTTTAGGAATATTTAAGCACAGCACAATGCCATGAAAAAATTCCTGATAATTAACTCAATATCATGTGCACAATAAAGCTTAAGACATGATTACATAGAAACTCTTTGTAAGATACATGTGATATGTTCCATAAAGATAGGTTCTATTGATTGACTGAGAAAACCAAGCTCGTGATAAGGGCCTAGGGAAGAGTCTGATGTGGTCTCAGCCACACAGATAATGCAAACAACACTAGGCTGTTAACCACCTCCTCTCCCAGCCTTCTGGGAGGAAAACATGTTATACATCTCTCCCTTTGAAGAGACAATCCTGTGTGTTTAATATTCCTGGTTCCTTAATGCTTATTTGTGAACACAAGGACCTATATGCCTCCTACACACATACACACATGCACGCATGCATGCATGCACATCTGTCCAAAAGTAGTACATGCATGACCTCTGCTACGAGATTACATTAGGGGCATAGGGAAGCCACTGCCACATCTACACCTATCTCTACTGCCTTCCCTGCTTGGTTTCCTGCCCTACTGTGTTTAACTCCAGAAAAGGAAAGCAACTATAGCCAGGCACAGAGCAGGGACTTTGGTTGACAGCTGAAGGACAGGCACAGGATTTCAGGCTAGTGACACACAACTACATCAGGCAGGAACTCTACGCTAATGCAGTCTCTGTCTCTGCTAATGGCACTAAGGGAAACCTTTCTGTCACCTCTCTCTTTGAATCAAGGTCCCTTAACTGTCCTCATGGGTTAGCAGTGTGCATATCTGGCCCACGAGTCTAGCTGGTCATGACCTGAGTTTCTCTGGCTCACTCTCGTTTCTACATGAAACAGACTTAATGGTCTTCTAATGGATTTTGACACAATGGGCAGCTTACATAATCTCACAAGTAGATGACTTCCTGGGATCCTTTGCTTTCGCTCATTAGATAAATAAATCTTTATACGTTGTCAAGACTCTCCAGCTGGGAAACTGATGGACTCGCCTTCCATTTGCTCTCATCCAGAAACACCACTCTGCATGCTGCAACAGCCCTTATCACAGAGGCGCTGCAGCAGCTCCCATCTCCATGTCTGATGTGTTCTTCTGACCACTGGTTATGCCAAGCAGCCACGGCAATGACCAGCACATAGTAAGCACTCACTGAGCACCTCCGGAGTAGGGCAAAACATGAAGCAGCATTGACAGCACCATCTACCCAGTAGGACTGCTCTGAAAATTAAAATAAGTTTCTGCAAGGGACCAGCGAATGCTGGGTTATGTTACTTACCCTGCAGAAACTATTTGGGGGATCACACACAACCCTCATCCTAAGATGAACCTGGGAATGACCTGTGTGCCCCTAAAAGGAAGTGACTAAAACAGTGACCAACCACAGTAATACAGAGTAGTAGCTGCAAGTCACAGAAACCATCTTGAGCAGACTTGGAAGCAGGCAAGCTGGTGGAAACAGAGGAAAAACAGAATCTCCTGTAGGGTGTGACCTACAGAGTGACTGTAAAACCAAATGAACAACACTCAGAGTGGAGGTAGTGTTGGCTCAGGGGTTCCAAGGTCAAGGCCATGGGGGAATGAGAACAAGGGAGCCTCCTGGTGGCAGCACTTTGCTGGCTGGTAGAAAACAGTGTCACCACTTCAAGGACCAGCACACCATGGCAGCACATACCAACTACACCCATGCATGACACAGGCCTCTGGGAGGAGAGCACTGTTCAGAATGACCTTGAGACAATTGCAGAATCCTCCAGGCTTCCAAGATGCAAGACTACTCAGGACCGTGCATGTCCCCCACACATTCTACCACCGGCAAATGTCTCACCCCTTCTTGATCTACATGCCTACACAGCAACTGTTTACACCTACAAGTTCCCTGACTCTGTACCAGACATGGCATAAAGGGCAAAGTCTTTACCTTGACCAGGCCTTGTAAGGCAGAGTACTCATGTCAATTCCCCACTCAGCAAACATAAAACAGGTGTAGTAGGAATCCGACTGCTCCTTGAACCTGTCATGATGTCAGGAACCGCACCCATGTGTTATACAGAGGACCCTGTCTGTGCATCCCAGGCTCTCACCCTCCAGGCGCATGGGTAGATAATCCCTCATCTTCATGATAGCACTCAGTTGGCATCACCCCTTGTGGAGTATGCAGCTGTCACTTGAAGAGGGAAATTTAGACCTGGCATTTTCCTCGTGAAAGGAAAGGTGCCTTTCCTTATGGAAGCCCTCCCGCTTACAGGGGTATCCCCTGAGGAGCCTGTTGGTAAGCTGCTCCAAGAGAAGCAGGCTGAGGCTGCGGAGAGAAGAAAGGCCTGACTGGGAACTCTCAGCTATGGCCAGAGCCAAGAATCCAGACTGGGTCTTACCTGGTATCATGCTGTGTTCTAACACTGCTCTGTTGCCCTCTGCAAGGGACTCCAGAACTCCTCCTGGGTCTCTGACTCACTTACCCCAAAGTTTTGATGAGCACAGAGCCAATCACTGTCCTATTTAAGGCTGACACCTGCAGTGAATCCAGGGGACAGCTCACCCCTCAGGTCTGCCCTTCCTTATTTTATTTGAAGATAGTAACTCTGGGGAAGAATCTGTAAAGTGATGGGAAAACCATGTGGAACACTTGCCTTTGTCCCAGAGGCCTTGCCTTCCAGTGGCCCAAGACAGCCAGCACCCTTTTCCTTAGATGCTACCTTTAATTTCTCCAGGAAGCAATGCAGAGGTGGAGGTGTGGGGCACGCTCTCAGAGATACTGCCACACTCAACCTCAGTCCTAAGAGAACAGGGATTTCAAAGGCTGTATAATACTCTTGTTCTTCAGTCCAAGATCCTGCTAATCCAGCAAACTCTAAATACACATTCAAAAGTTTGTTTCAAATTTCAGGTTACAGTTGCCACTACTCTGCCTAAAAGGACAGGTGATTCTACCAAATTTAAGTGGGAGCACTGTCCTTGTTTATGTGAAAACCAGGAACAATAAAGAAGAAACTGTCACTTGTCGTTACCCTGGCAAAGGTTCTCAGAGAGCAAATGAGTCCCATGCCAAAAGAAAGTCAAATAAATAAGGCGCTTGCTTTGGGTGTAACAGTGAGGTGAGTGACCCAAAGCCCATAAGGAAGAATAAGAATATTTTGTAAAGTAGTTTGAAAAAATAAAAATGAATGTCAAAGAATTATGATAAAAAATGCAAAGTTTCAAAGAGAGAACTGTGATGATAAGTCTTGATTGCCAGTGTGTTGAAGAATAGCAAGGTTCACCTCTTCATGTTTGTGGGAGGGACCCACCTGAATTCAGGAGGCACCGCCCAAAAGTCTGCAGAAGGAGGACTACATGCAGGGGTTGTCTTTCTGCTTCCTGGCCACCAGACTGTGAGATGCTCTGTTCCAGCATGCCCTGCCCGCACCATGCTTGGGGGAGACCATGAATGAGGCAGACTAACTCTCTCCTGTACTGGTCACAGCAACTGCACACCTGACTAAAGAGGGTTCTACTTTACTGAGTCCCTCTGCCTTGGGTACAGAGCTCAGCTCCACACCACTGTTCTTCCTCAAACTGCAAAATGTATTCAGAAATGCCAAGTGGCTTCCAAATGTGGCAGGGTCGCTCCTAAATAAACACAGCTGCCAGGACCGAGGCCTTTGGTGCTGTGCTGCTAGGTCTCTGGTTACCTAAGAGGGGCTCAGAGGATCAGCTTGACCCACTCCATTCCCATCACACAGGTCCAGCCCCATCTTGTTACCTGTCATCTTTGTTTAGACTTGTCAGGTGATTCTCTGACATCCACACAAAGGAGCAAATGGAGATCTGGGAAGATGGCTCAGCCATTAAGAGCACTTGCTCTTGCAGAGGGTCTAGGATCAATTCCCAGCACCAATATGACAGCTCACAGGCAGTCCCAGGAGACCTGTCTGCTGACCTGTGAGGGCACCAGGCACTTGCGAGGTGCACATGCATACTCACACAAAATACAATAAATTAATCAGAAGCAGCAGCTAATGAGCAGCCGGCAAACGGAATGTAGCAAATAAGCAAATTATTTGGGTTGCAAGACTATTATTATCTGAATTAAAATCAGTTTGCTAACAATTTAAAACTCAAGTTTAAAATAAAAACCATGGCTTGTTAACAAAGGAAGGTTTTTAGGGTAGCACACACATGCCTCACACAACAGAACCAGCCTCTGGCCCTGCCATGCGGGCCATCAAGATGCTGGAGTGTAGTGAACACAAGCAGCCACAGTGACAGATCCCAGTAGGTTTCTATCCAGCAGGGACACATGATGGCAAAGCAAATGAAATCTTCCTATTTTAGAACACAGCCAAGGTAAGTGAGACAAGGAAGGAATGGGGCAGCGCTGAAAAGACACTGCTATGGAACAGAGATTAGGAAAAGTGTCTAAAGGGTCAGGTATCAAAGTCAAGGCTCTTAGGTTCAAGGCAGGGAGCGCTGGGTAGCCAATGAGCTCCTGTCTCTGTCCTTGCCCTGCTTCAGTGCTGGGTACACAGGCCCGTACTGTCAGCCCAGCTTTGACACAGATGTTAGGGAACAAACCCAAATCCTCATGCTTGTGAAGATGGTACTCACCCACCGAAACCCCCCAGAACCCACTCCATCTTCTGCAGCATCCATTTACTAGTTTTTCATTCCTTTGCTTCCTCATCTATAAAACTGGCAAAACGATATTTACTCTGAAAGGACTGGCATGAGGACTAAATGAGAGAGCAGTACTCAGCAGTGAAATATTCTAGAAATACTGAGACCAGCACCAACACCTCCACCGCACCCTTCTGCATCGGCCATGCCATCATCACCTCCATCACCTCATCGCTATGATCTTCATAACTTCCTTCTCCATCCCCTCCTCTCTCTCCTCCATCTCCTACCACCATCCCCTCCATCCCCTCCTCCATCTCCTACCACCATCCCCTCCATCCCCTCCTCCTCCATCTCCTATCAATCACCATCTTCTTCATCACCTCCTCCTCTATCACCTTCCCTGCATTACTCTCTCACTATCATGCCCCGTCACCACCCACCACCCCCTATCACTTTCACACCTAACTCCATCACTGTATCACCTTCATCATCTCCCCTTCTACACCCCCATCACTGCTATCTCCTTCTCTATCACCTCGCCCTCCATTATCTCCTTATTCCATCCCTTCTTCCTCCATCAGTTCTAGAACCATTGCCTCCTGCACATCACCACAATATAAATTATACCCTTAGCGGAGGCTGCTCTAGATCGTGGCTCTGTCCTTGCCCCAAGCCACCCACACTCTTCCTTCCCAATGGAGACACTGTTTCCTGGCATATTGTCTTCTCACTTCCTTTAGGCTACTGAAGCATTTGCCACTTTTTAAAAACATATTCATATACATCTCTACTTCACAGTACACAGTACACTTCCCATCACTCTGCACAGGTGGGCACTGAGGGGTTAGTGTTTAGAGAACAGAACTCTTTACACTGCAATCCATCTGCTTTCCATTTTTGACACTCACCAGCTATGACATCATATATGAAGCACTTCTATATACACACTGCATGTGTAAGCTGCAAATCTAGTTTCCACAGATTTCAAATAATCAGAAAGCTGATAGAACCAGATTTTTTATAGTGTCACACTAAGATAAGTGATGTTCATAATTATGGCCCTGAGGCATGGCAAGCTCCTTAACTGCCTTCTAAATTATCGAAGATCAAATTATGTTCAGTTGCATTTTAGCACTAAGTGTATTTTAATTATATTCTCATTCTTGGAACATTAGTAACTCACATGGCTGAAATAGATGATCTAGGCAGCTTTGTGAATAAAACATTCTGGATAGGCTGAGATCTTTCGAATGTTCTCACAAACCACACTCTACAGACACTGTAGGTGAATGAATACAGTCGTGTATCAACAACTGAACCACAGGAATATTGCTATGCTACAGCATAGGCTACGAGAGTCAGGAAACAGATGAAGGTGACAAAGTTTGCACACCCGCTGAACAAGGGCCAATAATTCTGGTGAGCTTCCTAGAAGTCAGGCAGACGGTAATGTGAGGATTGCTCTAATGCGCAGACACTCGAAAGACACACCTCACGAGAACCAACCACATCAGAGAGAAACTATTCTTGTAAATAAATTAATCAACAACAGCCTTACAAACAGTACCAGAGAAAACAGTGATGGCTTGGGTGACAGAGACAGAAAGATGGCAAGTCTGAGGCCAGCCTGGGCTAAACAGCAAGACTCTGTTTTAAGAAGGGGAGGGGGAGGCGGGCTTTGGGTTTTGTTTGTGGCTCCATGATGGAGCTCTTGCCTACTTGTCCGCTATGTGCAACACTGTGGTTTGACCCCAAGCATGAGCAGAGGGGAGAGAGGGATAAAGGAGAAGGGACAGGGAAAAGACAGAAAACTATTTTTAGAATAGTGTATGTATGTACATCACTGTGTGAACATGTACATACTATGTATAAATGTGGTTGTGTATACATGTACAACTTGTGTGTATGTTGGTGTGTACAGATGTGCACACTATGTATAAGTATGCATACATGTACACACCTTGGGTATAGTGTGAATAGATGTACATAATATGTGTATATATAGGTGTATATACATGTAAACTGTATAGTTGCACTACTTTAGTGCATGAATACATGTATATATTCAGACATTCTATATATGTGTGTGTGCACATATAAGTGTGTATATATTTCCTTATACTTGTATCTCTAGCTCCTAACTCTTCTACAAGGGCGGAGTTTCAGATTTCTGACGACACTGAAAGAGGGTGGACATACTGGGGGAAGGGGAGAGACAATGGGGACAGTAGGTAGTTAAGGACGATAAACGTCAAGCTACACGTCTCAGCCATGACTTGGCTCCCAGGAAGCTGCTGTTGTGTAGGAATAGGAGCCTGGTGTTCATTTGCAAAACAGTTCTGACGAATCAAAGAGAAGTCAGGCCAGCAGGGACACCATGCACTTTGTCTCAGCTATGGGCAAAGGCAGGAGAAATGAATGCAAACCCTCTCTACTCTTAGACAATCCAGAGACCAGTCCCAGAGCCAAGGAATGGTGCCAATCACAGTGGGCTGGGTCTTCTCCCACAGACACACCCACAGGCCATGCAGATCTGGGACAGTCTCTCCTGGAGCCTGTCCTCTGTGTTTCAGGGTGTCAGCTGATAGCGAACACTAGCCACACAGGTTTGGTGATCACCGGAACCATTCAGAAGCTGTCCTCTGACCTTCACACACATGCTGTGGCACATGTGCACCCATACTCACGCATTATACATACACACAACAAAAATAAAAATAAGTTTAAAGGTATTATCTAACAGAACCTTTCCAAGCAGACAGAGCACAGATACTATGGTCTGAAAGTCCATAGGTCCCCAAAAGTCATACTGAAGTTCTAGCCCCTGAGCTGGCAGGAAGGAGGAAGGGGTTGACTATAAGACAAGTGGGGCTCCAGGAAGTGATTAGATCACAAAGACAGAGCCCTTATAAATGAGATTTTACTTAACAAATGGCTCTCAAAAGAGCCCTCTTGCCCCTACCCTCTGAGACCATGCAAGAAGGGCCCCCTGTGATCCAGAAATGGGCTGTCACAAGATACCGAATCTGTTCAAGCATGATCTTTCTGACCCCTGAAGCTCTGATAAATTGGTTTCTTCTGTTTCTATGGCAAACACTTTATGATTTTGATAAAACTGCTCAAACAAATCCAGCAGATGACACAGCAACAACAATGAGCAGGAAGCCATTGTCCTAGTTTCATTTCTGTTGCCATCACAAACACCCTGAGAGAAAGCTGCAGACAGAGGAAAGGGAGTTTCTGGCTTGGTTATAATTCATCACTGAGAAGTCAAGGCAGGAGTGCAAGCAGCCAGTCCCAGCAAATGCAGTCAGAAGCAGAGAGAAATGTGTGGCTCCCACATTGCTTGCTCTCTCAGCACCCAGCTGGCTTTCCCTACTCTAAGACAGTCCAGGGTCCAGCCTTGGGACAGTGCCACTCACATCTAGGACAATCGAGACAACCCCCCACAGAGATTTCCAAAAGCTAACCCGAAAGAGATAATCCCTCTAATTAATTCCTTCTCCCAAGGCTACATGACCACTGCCTGGCCTTTGTAGGAAGCGCTTTTCTAGCCTCACTGTCCTGTCTCCCCAGCTATCCCTATCTCAGATCACTGGGTAACACTGAGAGATTGCCAGGAACAGAACTTATGCACACACACTAGGCACTATCCTACAACATGTGCTTAGTGTTAGCATTCAGGCCTCTGCACTGGCCTGCCCTTGAGGTCCTGACAGGATGCGTCCTCAGCTGCAGTCACTAAGAGCACTCCCTGTGCACACTTACTACGTTCCCCTTTAAAAGGACCCTGCCCACCTCCTCTTCCTCCTACTTCTCTTCTCTCTCTCTCTCTCTCTCTCTCTCTCTCTCTCTCTCTCTCTCCTTCCCTCCCTCCCCCCACCCCCCATCCCGCCTCTCTATTCTCTTCTCTTCTGCTGCTCCCATCCCCACAGCATGGTATTCCCCTCTCCTTCCCCCTTTTATGTCCCCCTTCCTCTAATTTAAAAAAAAAAAAACCTCATGTGAGCTGTCACACAGTCTTTCTCTCTTGTGCTGTTTTTTAGATTTCAACACTTAGAACCATCATGTTCTAAGCAAACTGTTTTGTCTCCAATATGACCTCTACTGAAAACCCTTTGTGCAGGGTAGAGAGGAGGACGAAGAGCAGCACTAGTCAGACAAGGAAGAAATGATAGCACTGGCTGTCAAACAAACGCATGATGTATGTAAGTGTCGACTCTGAGAACGATGGAAATCTGCCAACGGGTTCATCCATTTGACTCTACTCCCAGAAAGGCATAAGCACATTGGCATTGCGCTGCTCACAGTGACTGGGCATTCTCCGAGCTTAGGACTCCACGGCTGAGGCTTCACTGCCTTTCAGCCGTCCAGCTGTCTAGAAGATGGCAGGCAATAAGGACATAAAGCAGGTGATTAGAGAAAACAAAAGTGCAGCGATGTGGTGATCATCCAGATGGATATGGGGAAAGACTTCCTAAAGGGTCACATTTAAGCTGAGGCCTGGAGGGGAATGAGAGAATGAGAGAGAGAGAGAGAGAGAGAGAGAGAGAGAGAGAGGGAGGGAGGGAGGG
>NW_026067891.1:13469093-13548022 GCF_014885135.2 Alexandromys fortis | reverse complement strand
GGAGAGAGGGAGGGAGGGGGGGAGGGAGGGAGGGAGGGAGGGAGGGAGGGACGGAGACTGCCCAGGGTCTGCTGATAGATGAAAGAACAGGGATTAGACTGATCCCCTGGTAGGCAGACAGACAGAGGGACCATGACTATATAATGAAGGTGGTGAAACCCACACAGACAGACACACACCAATTTAAGAAGAAAATGAACCACCTGGTGAGGGTTAAGCAGAGGCCGGCAGAGGGTAAGAAGCCATCAGAACTCAATTCAATCTCCTTCACTAAATAACCAGGGACTCTACCCAAAACAGGGCAAAGCTGCAGGTGTGCCGTGAGGGGTGGGGCATGTTAAAGCACGTGCCGTGAGGGTGGAGCATGTTAAAGCCTCATTAAGGGGAAGAGAAGCTTGTGAAAAGCATCTGTCACTGACCTAGGCACTCTGCACATATTGACAGTTGGGTAGCTTGGTCCTCTTATGGGATTACTAACAGCAGGAACAGCGGCTTCTCTGACTCTTTCACAGGCTTTTGGCACCCTACTCCTCATACTGGGTGGCCTTGCCCAGCTTTAATACATGGAGGTACTTAGTCTTCCTGCAACTTGCTATACCATGTTTTGTTGATGCTCATGGGAGACCTGCCCTTTCCTAAACAGAAACGAGAAGTAGATTGGGGATGGGAACAGAAAGGAGATGAGACAGAGGGACTGGGATGAGGGAGAGGGAACTGCAGCTGGGATGTAAACTAAATAAATAAAATTCCTTTTTAAAAAAGAAAATTAAGGTATGTATATCTGCCTTAAATGATAAATAAAAAACGTCAATGGAAAAATTAGAAATAAAGTTAACAGTATCCAAAAAAGAGAAAAAAAAGAAAGAAAAAGAGAGAAGAAAGAGAAAGCAAGGGAAGGAAGAGAAAGGAGGGAAGGGAAGGGAATGGAGGGAACGCAGCCCTGCCGCTCCTAATTCTACAATCCTCCTGAGTGAATGGCCAGGCCACCTAGCCTACCAGAGAAGGGGGCACAAGGCAAAGGCACAACTGGGTTGTTCTGTGTATTGCAGGACTCAGGACTAGTTACCTCAGGAGTGTCACTAGAACTCTCCCATAAAGTAATGAGACAAAGGGGAACACCCCCGCACAGCATATGCCCCTCCCAAAAGAGGGGAGAATGGTGCAGACATGTGACTGCTTCCTGCATCTGTAGAGGAGGCATTGGAAATGGTAATCCCTGTGGTTGAGGACATGGCCCAGCTGCTGGGGCCCTTGCTACATAGAGTTCTGGGTTTAAATCCCCATGGCAGCATCCAAGACTTTAGCTACACAGAGAGTGTGAGAATAGCCTGGGCTACAAGAGACCTCCTTGTCAAAGATGGAAGAGGGAGGGAAGAAAAAAGGGAGTGAGAGAAAGGGCTATCCCCAAGTTATAGTTAAGAAAGAGCTGAAGTGGCAGGGCCTGTACACATACCCAGAGCCCTGATGTCGGATCTTCCCATGACCAATGTAGGAACAAACCACAATCACTTGCAACATGAACACAGAATGTTTCCAAAGGAGAAAGGCTATGAGCTTCAAGTCTGGAATCTGACCCACCTTATCATTGAGCACTTAGGTGGCTTTAAACACTCTCAAACTTACAACGTCTCAGTTCCTCTATAAAAGAACTGTGCAGAGAGTATATACAACAAACTAGAGACATGAAGTACCCCAAAACACACCTGTAAACAAACACGGGGTAAATGCAGCCAGCCAGAAAGGCTCACCCAGAAAGATGTGCACAGCTCCTAAAGGAGCAGGAGCTGGCTGCTTTTGCTTTTCTTTTAAACTCACTCCAGCATGCCTCCAACGTGGATTAAACAAAAATTTTCAATTTGGCCTTTCTGCACAGCTACTGGGACAAAGTCATTAGCTGAGCTATATAATTCACTTGATGAATTTGCTTTGTAATAATCTGAGTCACTCCCAGCCCAACTCAGAACCCCGGTGCACCCAGTGAAGTCTTCTGGTGGAAGATAGCACAGACATTTCAGGGCCCTGGACGGTGACAGTTTTACAAAGACAAATGGATAAATGAACTAGGATGTGATGGGACCTCAGAACTAGGTCACTGTTCCACCATTCTAAGCCTCAGTTTCCACCCCTGCCCACTGTACTAGGTGGGTCTGAAGATCAGATGGCAGGCTCAGAGTGACAGTTGACGTATCAGGTACTTAGTGGGGAGTCTCAATGGGTTATTCTGGTGTACGGGACCTTAATACCAGCACTTGTGAAGCAGGGTCAAGTGGGCCTCTGTGAGTTCAAGGCCAGCCTGGTTTACACAGTGAGTTCCAGAATAGCCAGAGCTATGTAGTGAAATCTGTCTCAAAAAATTTAAAAGGTGGGGTGGGATAGGGATCCCGATCACTTTAGCTTAAATCATTCATCCATCCGTTCATTTATTTTGAGATGAGTGGGTCTCTGGTGAACACACCTGGGATGGTCAACCAAACCTCTGATCTTTGTAAAACCAAAGCCACTGTGCTTGTGTCAGTTCCGAGAACAGATGACAGAAGGTTTCAGAGCCGTCAGATAAACAACAGAAGCTTTCACTATCAGAAGCTCAGCCCAAGTCTGGGACTCACAGATCAAGGGCCATTTCTGAAGTGACAGGCACCTGAGGCAACACTTTTCCAAGTCAAATCTTGTCAACTACTCAAGCCAAAATCTCTGCCCACCCCCCAGGGCCCAGAGCAGGCACAAGCGTTTGGCACCACAGGCTTACCTGACAAATGAAATCCCCCTAGGGTCAGAAGGGAACAGCTGGCTGGCCTAAAAGGGAATTTCTACCTAGCGGCAGAGAACAGCCAGGAAGTGGGAGGGGGACAAGGAACACTTATGCCTGTGTTGGGCAGTAGTGAGGCAGAAAGAGTGGGGAAAGGGAATTCCCAACCAACCATTTTCAGGAAAAAGAAACATCAACCAGGGCTGAGAAGATGGCTAAGTCAGCAAAGTGCTTACCTTAGAAGCATGGGGACCCAAGTGTGACCCCAGAGCCTTTATATAACTTCCCAGCCAATCTAACAATATTGGTGATGTCCAGACCAATGAGAAGCCCTGTCTCATAGAGGCAGATTCACATGCACACAAACACACATGCATTAAAAAGAAACATTAGCTGTCATACCTAAAACATAAAAGACTCCTGAAAAATGAACAGGGGAGGGGCCGTGGAGGACTGGATGTGAGCCAGGAACGACAACACGGCTATGAAAATGCTGTGATAAACAACTCTTTTGTATGCTGACGTTTAAAAAAAAACTAAAAATACAATAAACCTTGCAACTAATGAACTGAAGGTGTTGTACCTGTCTCACTCCTGAGTCTATCAGCCCATCAGACTTGTAATGTTCTTCCTGCAACCTGGACTGCCCCTCTCCACCCTGGCTGACAGGACATACAAACCATCCCCCTCCGTGGCGAGGTCTCAGACACTGACACTGCCCACTTCTCTGCATTCGGTGACCATATGATGCTACGATCTGGATGAAGCACACTCTGCTGGTAGAACAGGGGCCCAAAAGTCCGGGAGGTTTATTCATCTGCCCATCTCATTTGTCCATTCATTCATTCACCGAGCGCTAACGTGAGTCTGAGCTGACTGTCTCCGAAGCATCCACTCCCCCTAGCGGTACACCCCAATCCCTAGTCTGTGTCCTAGACCAGATGAAGAGCAGGAGGGAAGTCTCAGCTGACTGCCAGTGTCAATGCAAAGCTTTGGCCAGGAATTAAAAGGCAAAGTCTTGTCTTTTCTGAATGTAACCCTGGAAGAAAACGTTTGCTCAGGGGGATAACAAGCATCTGGGGATGAAGGGGAAAGCTACCCAAAATCAACCCAGACATAACAGAGGCAAGGATGAAGAGAAATAGCAGCCATCCCAAGAGTCAGCTAGCTATATCCAACACCATCCTTTGTCCTCACTGAAGACAGTCAGGATAGGCTATGTTCTTCAGCAGCACCCAATTTCTCCCTGGCCGAACACACAAAATTCCACTCCTGCTTTTACAACGGTCACAGTGGGTCAGTGGCAAATCAGCAAAGCTCCCTTCAAAGCGGCAACTTGGGGACCAGAGTAGTGTCATCTTGTTACTGGGCTACACAGAATTCATAGCTCCCAGGGGTACCCTTTGAGGAAACAAGAACCAAGACACTCCCCAAGTCTTTCAACCTCCAGCCTAGATGGCCCTCATCAGTTCTCCTTAGATCCCAGTGACCCGAACAAGTCACATGGTCCCAACTTAGGCACAAAAAAACACTAGGAAATGCACCTCTCCATCTGTCCAGAAAGAAAAATGAGATAGGACTTAATAAATGAATGTACTGTGTCTGCCACAGCCAGTTTGGGCCAGCTTTCCTGTAGTCTTCATCAAAAACATTGTTGAAATGATAGTTAGCAGTCCAATGGCAGGGGTCCTGCTGCATGTCTGGCTATCACAGCATAATATGACAGCAAATGGGACAACCCCACAGCCATTCACTGGTTTTACAGCAGAGAGGACTTGGGGAGAGAAAGAACAAAATGAGAACACAGTCAAGGCAAATAAAGAGAAAACTGCCCCATACAAGACACAAAGGATGCTACAGGACACCTGAGGATTGAACCCCATTTGCAGAAGAGTAGAGGAATGGCCAGAGATTTCCAAGATGACTTTAATTTAAAAAAAAAAATGTTCACTAGCCCAGGCTAGCCTCAATGCCCCTACCCCAACCTCCCAGGTGCTGGGATTATTGACAGTCCCCACCACAGCCATCTTCAGATGAGATCTTAAAGGTGAAAAAGAAGTGAACAAGGAAAGATGAGGAGGGAAAGAAACGTGGAAAAAAAGAATAGGGGTCAAGTTAGAAAAGGTGTGCATCTGAGAAAATGACACAAGCTGGAAGGGAGGTGACAACCGTGCTGAAGAAGGCGGCAAGTGCCCCCGAGGGTTTACTAACACATCAGTGGCCTTCTGCCGCCCTGCAGAGCCCTCATCAGCACAGACTTTCATCATCCCACAACACCCCCCCCCCCCGCCCTCTCTGACATTTGCACAACTCCACACTTAAGCTGCAGCCATTTCAGGTCAGAGAAGGTCGACCACTCCTGTATTCACAACAACCCTGATCCTTCAGCAGGCAGAGCCAACACCAATGGACAGAACTGTATCTTCTGAACCTCTGAAAGCAAGGCCAGACAACCCCTGATACAGGTCCAGAAGAGCTTCAGGAAGCCACTTTCTGCCTAAAAGTGAGAAAGCAAACAAGTGCCCAAAATAGTGGAGAGCTGAGGAGCTGAAACCAGCCACTATAATTACAAGTATTTTTATCTGTTGCCCAAAAAGGAGTATTGGCTCATCTTCCAAGTGTGTCTCTATGGAAGTTCATCTGTTCATTCTCAAATGCTCCTGACTCCTAGGCCAGAGACAGCCCCAGACATAAGCCATCGGTACAGGAGATGGGATGTGCCATGAGAACAGCAGGTACCGCACCAGCCTCTGCTAGGAAACACTGCTCTGTGAAGCTGGAACCCAGTCCGGCTGGTACAGAAGACAGCTCAGCAAAGCCCATGCTCTAGAGCAGGGGCAGGAGAGTGAGCCCTGGGAACTGGGCAGGTGGTTCATCCCTTCCTGACCATAGTCTGTCTGTAGGGAGGCAGTGAGCATTAGAGAATCCAAACACTACATCAACACAAAGCCTAGAAACAGCGTGGACCTTCACTAGCTTCACTAGTGCAAAGCCTTTGTTCAACAACTTCCGGAACTAATGCTCCAGAATCAATCACCCAGGCTCAACTAAAGGCTTCGAGGGAATGAGGAGTAGAGGCAGGGAAAGACAGATGAAGAAACATTCAGACTAAACCAAATGGAAGAGATCTACCCACTAACTGCATGTGTGGGCCTTATTTGGATTCTTATTCAAATGTTACTTTGAACTGGAAATATGAACACTCACTAAGTATTTGACAAGATTAAGGAACTACTGTTAACTATGAAATTATAATTTTTTTCTCTTCTTTCCTTTGAAACAAGAATATTTTATTGCAAATAAACCCACATGTTTACAAAATTTTAACAAATGTTTACAACAAGACTGCTGAGGGCCTAGGAAGATGGCTAAGTCAGAAACACACTTGCCATGCCAGCACCAAGACTGGGTTCTTTCCCTAGCAGCCAGATAAGAAGCCAAGCGTGGTGGTATACAGTTGTAATCCCAGAGCTGGGGAGGTGGAGCTTGTTGGGCAGCCAGGCTCAGTGAGAGAACTCCCTCAAAATAAAACAGAGAGATGTAGAGAAAGACAACTGATGTTAGCCTCTGGCCTATATATGTATACATACACATGTGTGTATACACAGACACACAGAGTACCATATGGAACACAGCTGCTTTCTCCATCTTCAGGGAACTTCCCTGAGGAACTAGTGGTCACATGGCCTTGTGTCCCAATGACTAAGTCTCCAAGGAAGGGGTAAGTAGGCTGCTGACTGACAAGCCAGTCCATTCTGTGTAGGCATGGCTAGTTACACGCACTAACTGTCAATGGGTTTTCTAAATCTCAGGGTCTTTTTAATTTACTATATAAGTGTTGTTAGTCCCTGAATTTTGCTCACAGGTGAAATAAATGATGTGCTAATGACACTTCTTTCAATCATGATGCCAGGATTACCGCTAATGGTAAAGTCAGCTTAGGTATCCAGCTGGAACCAGGAACACACACATCCAAGAGCACCACACACTGCAAAGAAATGGGCATGTCAGGGCAGCAGCAGGTGGCAATTGAAGTTCAAGGTGTCAGCCCACGAGAAGGAAATTCTCTGATGGCTCAGTCTTGGGCGGGCAAGGCCCTGAGACCACAGACCCCGGAATGTCTTTTGCTTGGGCTGTGTCTTAGCATGTTTGCCGCTGCTGTCCTTCTCTGGTATCTACATCATGTGAATGGGTGTGGGGAGATCCCCACTGCCTGTAATGAAGTGTGTTTATCTCATGGAAACATCCTGTTCTACTGGGTATTCTACCTGTGGATTATTATGAAGATAATTCCTTCCTAAGCTGTACTGTCTGATTGATCATAATAAAGTTAGTTTAAATAGAGTTTCAGTGATAAAAATATAAACAAGGAGGTGTCACACAGCTAGAACCCATGAGTTTCTATTGAGAAGACGCATAGACTGTGGCTTAGGTTAATGATTAAGAAAAACAACTGAGTCCCAGTAGCCCAGATAGTTTAAATTCCTTTAATCTTAATGTTGGGAGAAGAGTTCACAGGTTTCAGAGTGCATTGTAGCTGAAACTAAGCTTTGAAAATAACAAAGTTAGACTAAGGAGTTTTTATTAAATAGCTTTGAGGTGAAAAACCCAAGAAGTCAATACAAAGTTTTAGAAAGACACAGAGTTGAGTGAGGAACCTGTTAAGGTCAGGGAACAAGAACAAAGCAGCCCAATTGTCATTGGCTGATGCGCCTTTCTTGCTAGGATTGGTCAGTGACCAATGTGATGATTAATTCCTTGTACCCATGTCTGCCCTCAATCTCCTGATATAAGAAACTATTGATGAATGGGTATGTGCACTACAGATTTAAAGTAGAGCTGATTGATTCCTTTTCATAAATAAAAGTTTAGGTTTGTGATTCCTTTTAAGATTATCTTTCAAGATAATCTTTGTAACTGCAAAACTCAGCCTGTGAGTAAAAGACCTGGCTGAGAAGAATAGCTTGTCTGCCCACACAATTAATCTAGAACAAGTTGCTTGGGTATAAATATATGTGAGTTCTGAGATAATTTGTTTTTCACCTGGAATATGTAAAATGTTTAGTCGTGTGAGGGAGATGGAAAACATGCTGTTTTACTGTTTGTTTTGTATTCATTGTAATCATTCACCTGAAAAACAGAATGTAACCACATTATAATTCCTATTTTGCTTGAAAAAACTTTGTTGGAGAATATAAGCTGTAGAAAAAAGGTATACAGTAGAAAGAACACGGGGCTGGAGAGATGGCTCAGAGGTTAAGAGCATCGCCTGCTCTTCCAAAGGTCCTGAGTTCAATTCCCAGCAACCACATGGTGGCTCACAACCATCTGTAATGAGGTCTGGTGCCCTCTTCTGGCTTTCAGGTATACATGCAGACAGAATATTGTATACATAATAAATAAATATTAAAAAAAAGACCCAGTAGAAAGAACATGGAAAGGACATAGAAGAATAAAGAAGGGAACCATCAAGAGAATGCAGGTGTCTTTTTTCGTGAAGAGTCTTAGTACACACTGACTCTATGGATTTCCCTTTGAGTACTGTGCTGCTTTGAGGCTGCCCCCCCCCAGGCAGGGATAAATATCACTTTAGTAAACTGAGATAGCTCCCCAAACAGCCGGGACCTCAGGCACATGAAGCCAACATTTGCTGGCATCGTTTCACAAGTCAGCAAGACAGGTTCTGATACTTCCCGAGTAGCCACTGGTCACTGTCGTAAAAGAGATTAAGCACGAGGACTCAGGAGAAAGAACCCCAAGCTGACATCAACATTACCCTGATGCTCCAAACGAAAAGCATGATGGGAAGATTTTGTTGTCTATTTTCAAGTCATGTGATGCCTAGTGTGTGAGACCCAGTTCCCACGTTACGTAAAAGGGAAAGAGTTTGTACATGCAGCACTACAAGACATACAAGAGGTGCCAAAAGCTGAGGTGTGAGTTCCCAATCAAGCAGACCCAGTCAGCAAGCACAAGAAAGGATCTGAGCATGGGTGCAGAGAGCAGAAAGGCCACAAAAGGACATGGCATCCACTGATCTTATGCATAAGGGACGTCTCTTATAACTGGGGCACTGGTGACAGATGAGAAATAGATTCTGTTGGAGCAGAAGGGATGGACTGGGTTGTGTTGTGGTGGTGGTGACTTTTGGTTCGTGCATGTGTGTACATGTGTATTGAGTACATGTGTTCCTATGGTTACATGTGTGAGTGCAGGTGTACATCCACATGTGTGCACATGTATGTAAGGCCAGAGGTCAATCTTAGGGATCATTTCTCCAGGAGCCAACTACCTTGCTTTTTGAGAACTCTCTCACTGGTCTCTCACTGGCCTGGTTAAATTAGGGTGGGAGATCTGGTGCCCTCTTCTGGTATACAGGAATACATGCTGGCAGAACACTGTATACATAATACATACACACATACATACACATACATACATACATACATACATACATACATACATACATACAAGATGAGCTGGAGAGTCAGTATTACTGCTGCTGACCGCTAAACTGGAGGCTACACTTCTGCACAACTCAGAATCCATGAAGCAAGAGAGGGCAGAGCACTTGTAACTCCACCAAGGCAGAGCCACAATGCCAGGGACAGATACAAGGAAGAGGTTCTGTTGACCCCCCCCCAGAGTAGCATTCAAGGGGGGCAACTGGTTGTATTCCATTGAGTTTAGAGAGACCCAACAAGAAGTGGAAAAGTGGAACTCCTCTGACATGTGGTGTCAAGTGTCCTCTAAGCCACCAGATTCCAAAAGCCAATGGCAAAAAGAAGAATGATCAAAGTCCAAACACTACCCACCTCTTACATTTCCTGGAGGCCAATGCCAGACTGGACTAATCAATTCTCAGATTGGGGACCACAGGAATTACACTTGAAAGAGGGGAAGAAGAGCTTAGATGTATCTTGGATGTAGCCAACATCTTTGAACTTCAAAACCTCTGGTAGGAACAAATCTGACGTTTCAGATCTTCAAGAGAGAGGGGAAGGTTTACAAAGAAAATTCTGAGCATCATCACTGGGGTCCCAAAGAAGGAGGGAGGAGCTACGTAAAACAGCTGTGGTGAGCTGCCAGCCTCTGCTGAGCTGCCTTCAAAGACTTGCTCCAGACAGTTCATGACTCCGCCTCTGCCCTGCAGCTTCCCCAGGATCACAAGGCTGGTCCCCACAGACATCTGTAAAAACTCTGCTGGTCTTGGAGTAATGAATGGCCTGCTCTCTCTTTACAGGTAAGCCATTTTGCAGAGAAAACAATGGGAGAATTCAATCTAGAGAAGTAAAGGCCATTGAAAAATTATCTAGGCCTCAGTCCCATCTTTACAACCACCAGCTCTATCAGAGGAGCAGGGGCACAAGAGTTTATGGGGGAGAAGACAGGATTAAGAAAAGCACAGTCTGGGTACTGACAAGTGTGCTAGCGCCTGCTGCTCTGGGTCCTCCCCAGGCTAAGTTCAGCATCCCCTGATCCTGTGCAATGCCTGCTGCTCTGGGCCCTCCAGCCCTACCTCCTCTGTGGGCTCGTGTTTCCTCCCAGAAGCATTTTCCTTCTTTTTACTCTTTATTTGTCATGCTAGGAATTGAATCTGGGGCCTCGATCACACCAGACAAGTACTCTCCCCTGAAGACATCTAACACTTACCATCAGAATCCGTATTTAGGACTTCTCTGTCACTCTAATCTGGGCTCCAGGACCCACACTCAATATTCTACCAGTACTTTACAAGGTACCTGAGTCTACTCATTAAATGTTGTGGGGAGCTGCGTCTACAGAACATTAAATGTATGCCGAAGCTGTGGTCAGCTACAAATATATGTCTAGAAAGGCTCTGTCCACATTAACCCTTATGAACGCCCAGCCTGGTCCACTCCAGGTCACCACAGGAGCATATAATAACATGGAATGTGTGCAAGACATATTGTTGCCCTCTTCTGGAGCAATGCCCTTCTCTTCCTCCTCCAAAACAAGAAAAATACACCTTGCAGGTTAAGGGTTCTGTCTGTGGTTAAGACAGTTATCAGTTCCTGTTTGTCCTACATTAAATACTTATAAGCTAAATATATCTCCTTACCCTTGCTCCTTCCCTGTCATTATATCTTTCTAACAATGTATAACAATGACTCTTTTGCCCCCGTAACACCTTATCTCTCCTATTGCCGGGTTCTCTGGCAGAAAGGGGGATGGGCAGAGTCAGACTCTCCCTGGGGCTGAGCAGGATGGTGAGCCCATAGAACCACCCAGCCCTCCCCTGGCTACCGGGAGAAACACACCCACCGAGTCAGGAGTCTGTCAAAGCAGGAACTCCTTTAATGCGCAGGAGCTTATATAGAGTTGTGATGGAGGTGGAGAAGCGTGGGATGGGTTGAGACAGAGTAAGGAACAAGGGCCAATAACATTCTGCCACGGCAGTGGTGGCTTAGCAGAGCCAGGCCTAGGCTGGGTAGCCAGAGACGGTTCTCCAAATTCAAGTTAGGCTCAGGAAGTTACACTGGGCCTCATGCCCAGGCTTCATGAGGCCCAACATCCTATGAAAAGGACCTCAAGAGTCTAGAAAGGCTGCTTTCTCAAATCCTGACTTAGGGTGAGACAGCTAGCTGGAGAGTCCCATGTGTACCCCAAAATATAGCCTGCTTTAACTGAACAACTAAACTGTGCTTTTCTCCTCACATTTAACACAGCACCCCAAACCCTGCACTGCACGGATGCTGTTGCGGCTGTGGCCTCTCCTATAGCATGTCTACCCCTCTACTCCCCACTCAGCTCTCTAGAATACTACCAGTGACTGTCCCTTCTGTCACATGAACCCTTTCTTTTCCTCAGTGAACTCAGCATCCCAGGGCACATGAAGAGCATACGTGTTTGTGATAAGATGCTCTCTTCTCTCTTGCTGAAAAATCTAGCAAATCGACTAACTTTGCAAAGTGGGGTCAGTAGCCAGAGAGCACTGAGTCTTCCTCAAGCAACTCTTTGGAAGCCATAAGTCATGGGCATGAAGCCTGCCCACTGCACGGAACCATAGGACACACTGGAGAGTCAGCTGCTCGTCACATGTTTTCCCCTGGCAGGTCATCCTCCAACTGTCACAGCCCTTCTTTTCTTCTCTATCAGGTTCTGATGACGAAATACCCCACCCCTTCACTCTATAGCCCCGCCCCACCCCTCCACTCTATAGCCCCACCCACCCCACCTTCACTCTATAGCCCCACCCACCTTCACTCTATAGCCCTTTTTCCCCTGGCTTATGGATTCTTTATTCATTGACTAAATGGACACAGCCCTGTCCGGGGGAATTTAAAAATACATTTACTCAAAGCTTGCTTATCACTTATTTGTCAATACAAAGTTCTTGACTTAGGCAGGACAAAGCTTCTGTCTTTAGGAATTTGGTATCCACTAGAAGACACCTGTGATGGCTATTGTTGGTTTTCAACTTAACAACACCTGGAATTAACCAAAACCCAAGTGACTAGGTACATCTGATGTGGGATTTCCCTCTGTATGCTGTGATTACCATTAATGAATTAAAAAAAAAACTGCCTTGGCCTGTTGATAGGGCAGAACTTATGAGGAGGGGGAAACTAAATGACATGCTGGGAGAAAGAAGGCAGAGTTAGGAGAGATGCCATGTAGCCCGCTGGACACTGACACCAGAACTTTACCCAATAAGCCACAGCCTTGTGGTAATATACAGATTACTAAAAATGGGTTAAATTAAGATATAAGAGTTAACCAATAAGAAAACTAGAGATAATGAGCCAAGCAGTGATTTAAATAATATAGTTTCTGTGTGATTATTTAGGGTCTGAGCTACCAAGCTGCCAGGAACCAACAAGTAGCCCTCCTCCAACATAGATACATCAAAGGGATTTTTCTTAATTAAATCATTTGAAATGGGAAGACCCACATTTAATCCAGATCTTTTGAGGTGGAAAGACCCACCTTGAATCTGGGCCACACCTCTGCTGGCAGACTATATGAAGACATGGAAGAAGGAAGCTTGCTCTCTTTGCCTGCTACTCGCTCTCACTGACAAGTCCATTCCTTTCCCTGGCATTAGAGCATGCTTCTTCAGCATTCCAGTGTCTACTGAAGACCAGCCGAGACATCCAGCCTCATGGCCTGAGCAACTATTGGATAGCTGGACTTTCCATTGGTAGACAGGCTTTGTTGGACTAGCTGGACCACAGCCTGTAAGCCACTCTAGTAAGTCTCAGACAGACAGACAGACTGATGATAGATTCATTCTATCAGGTCTGTTCCTCTAGGGAACGCTGACCTGCAGGCAGGAACTGTTTCTCACTCCACCACAGCTCTGGGGAACCAGTATTCAGGCACTGCCACCACCCAACACTGTCTCATGGCCCACTGAGAAGAGCAATTGAACAGAGCTCTCCTGGCCCTGGTTTCTGACCCTTTCTTACCAGTCCATCCTGTCAACCGCAGCTGACCTTCCCCTAACCTCATGGAGTTAGAACTCAAGTTATCTGTTCCATCACTGCTCTCCTCCTGCTTAGGAACCAAATTTAAAAAGCATAGTGAAAGTGGTGACCTGGAGCCTGAGGGTGGCTCAGTGGTGGAGCCATGCTGTGGCATGTGTACCTAGCCCCCTCCCCTGCACACACAAATAAACATAAAAAATAAACTCTTGATAAATTTAACACATGCAGAGACACATAAACACAATGACTCTTGATAAATGTTACACACACAAGCACAAGCACATGCGCACATGTACAAAAAATTCAAAGACTCTTGATGTTATTATTACCTAGGTGACTTGTAAGATGAATATTCTAATATTAAACCATCATTAGATGCTAACTTTGTAGGCAAGGATTGACCCTAGAGCCTGGCATATACTATTACACACTCTATCACAGAGCTATACCCCGACTTTTATAACTGTGAAATAGGGTTTCACTAAGTTGCCCAGACTGACTTTAGATTTGTGACCGTCCTGGATTACAGGTATGTGCTTCCGTGAGCACTGTTCCATTAAGATGTGACTGGACTCAACCAGGAATCTTCCCTAGACTGCATCTGAACATGTGTGCCTATGTGGCACATGGGCATGCTTCCCTCTGTTTATTACCTTTGTCAGGCTTCCCTCAGGGGAACACACACTTGAACCAAGACACAGGTAAGAGCAACCTCTTCAAGACAATGGCTAGCAAAGGTTCTCTGTGGAGTCCTCAGTTCCTGGCCATTACCAAAGCCTCTCTTTTTTACTCCACTTACATCTTCCATCAGCTGTGCTTGGTCCCCTCTGGCAGTCAGCTCATCCTCCACTAAATATGCACAGCATCTGACAATGGCCTACATTTACAAGAATGAGGTTGTACATGGATTCGTTCTTCTCTAAATCTTGCACATCTGAGGTTAGAGTCTTTTCATGTGTGTGTATACATACATGTGTGCAGATTTTGTGTTCATGTGTGTGGAAGCCAGAGGACAACCTTGGATGATATCTCTAGAAATCACATATACCTCATTAGACAGGTTCTCTCCTTGGCCTGGAGCTTATCTGGTCCTCTTGTCCCTGCCTCTATAGTACCGGATTATAAGAGTGAGTCACCATGTTTCTTTTACCATGAGTTTCAGGCTGCAGCCCCAAGTCTTCGGGCTCCCACAGCAAATGCTCTCTGACTGGATCTTCTCTAGTGTTATACACGCACGCTTTGACACACTCTTGCCACAGGAGCCAAGTGCTTCTAGCTAAGTAATGCTCTTCAGAGAACCCACTTTCCCTTCCTCATCCAGTGCTCTGAGTTTATCTTTTATCTTTATGTTTCGTCTTTCTGGATCTTGTACTGGCTAGTTGCCATGGCAGGCAGCCCTCACTTCAGTCAAGACAGAGCAGCCAGCATTAGGGATAACCACAGAATCAGGAATTGGGTCGTGGGACCCAACTGGGTCAGCCTTACCTCAATGAGCTTCCTCTCATAGGAGCTTGCTAGTTCCTCAGCAACTTCCCCAGGCTTCTGTTCAGGGACTGTAACTTCTCCATCAACATTCCAAAGACTGGGTACAACTTTAAGAAAAGAAACACACTCAGGTAAGTGTCTTAACATGAATCAAGAATTACTCTCCCTTCATTTTAATGCATGTATTTAATTCATTTAATATGTATGCACATGTGTATGCAAGGCTACAATTTCTCCAGTGAGAAAGCTCTTGATAAGGGAAAACAATACAATTAGTAATTACTTCATCACTACAAAACCCTTACAGTAGAACAAAGCAAGGGAGAATAAACAGTCTTCTGAAGGTATAAGGGTTACTGGGTTCTGCACGAGTATTTGGAGAGTGGCCTCATCACCCTGGAAGCCTTGGGGGAAAGTATAAACATCTCAGCAGGGCACAAGCTGATGCACACATCTTTAATATTGGCCAAACTTGTTCTGGGAGATGGTACCTGCTTACAGTTTGCTATGGAATAGTACTGGTACGAGGTCCCAGGCTGTGGTGGTTTGAATGAGAACAGCCTCCATAGGCTCCTATGTTTGAACACTTGGTCCCCTGTTGCTGGGACTGTTTGGGAAGGATTAAAAGGTATGGCCTATTTCAGGAGGTATGTCACTGAGGACCAATTTGAGTTCTCAGAAAACTCAAGTCATTCCCAGTGTTCTCTGATTGCTGATTGCAGATCCAGGTGTGAGTTTTCAGCTGCTCCTGTGTCATGCCTCTGCTCTGCCATCATGGACTCTAGCACTCTGTCTAAGATGCTTTAGTCAGGGTGTTTTAGGATAGCAATAGAAAAGCAACTAATGCAGAAGTAGAACCAAGAGCCATATGTAAAGATTCCTTAGAACAGTGATTCTCAATCTTCCTAATGTGACCCTTGAACGCATATCCTCATGGTATGGTGATCACAAATCATAAAATTATTTTTATTGCTACTTCATAACTGTAATTTTGCTACTGCTATGACTCATATGCAGGATACTGATATGTAACCTCTGTGAAAGGGGCCACGACCCACAGGTTGAGAACCATTGCCTTTGAAGGACATCCAACAGCCTTGGGAAAGCCTGTGAAACCAGCGCATCAAATCACTGCAAGACCATGCTATAGGAAACTGGCCCCCAGGTCATTACGCACAGGCATGGTCACCCATTAGTGCCTGTTCTGTATTAAAGACCAAATAATTAAAAACTCAGAATGAGCCAGGAAGCTCCAAAGCCACTAAGAGAACAAAGCCAAGATAGGAGCCTGGAAAAGGAAAAGCCCAGTGACATGCTTTACAAACATGGGCCAGGCTCCGTTTCCAGCAGGTGCTAGGAATACAAGTCCTGAATGCCTACTAACCATATGGGATTATACCAGGGCAAAAGAAAGGCCTGAGGCAGCCCCAGTGACAGGAAGGGGCCTCCAGAACTGCAGTGCAAGCACTGGGACCTTGGAAGCTGCATGCGACCATGGCTGAGTTTCAGGCAGTTCAGTAACCAGGTGGCCATCAGCCATAGCTGGGCAGCCTACAGGAGAAGTATGGCCTCTGGTGACAGTGAAACACCCAGGGCTCTGAAACACTGAGCTGACTCTAACCTCCAGTGAAACCTGTATAACACTCAAGATACTTAAAGAAAACTTAGACTCCAGTAAAAGATGATCCAAGTAGCATGTTAAATTCATTCCCTTTAAGATCTCATTAAAGTATATATTGGTTTTGCTCTAGAGAAAAGGAAAAGGTGTGGAAGAAATGAAACAACAAGATGTGTGGAAGCTGAGAATCAGACAGGCAGAAAAGAGAATTTCAGCCCTGAACACAGGGCTGACTGTTCAAGCTGACTTGAACAGAATGACTCAAGAAAGACTGTACACTGTGAGACACACACCAGCCTGGGAGGCAAACAGGGATGGAAGATACCAAGGGCAAGAAGTCCTGTGAGAAGTTGCAGTCAGAAGACTGGTCTGCTCTGAGAAGAAGCTATCAGTACATCTGGGCTGAGTTGAAAGTTAGGATGCATTACTGAAAACAGGGAGGTGAAGCTAATCCACAATGAGATTGTGAGATGTCCCAGTCTCCTCTCCTAACCCTACTTGCTCCCTGAATAGCAGGGACCCATCATGTATCTCCCAAGCAAGGTGACAGGAATTGGATCCTCCTAGGAATCCAAGGAGCTCAACCTGAGGAGACTCTGGTGGAACTGTCACCAGGAACAAGACAGTCAAGTAGACCTGTGGTGGTTGTGGTGGTGGTAGCAATGGTGGTGGTAGCAGTGGTGGTGGAAGCGGTAACAGTGGAGGTGGTGGAGGTGGTGAAGAAGGTGGAGGTGGTAGAGGTGGTGGTGGAGGTGGTGGTGGTGGTAGAGGTGGTGGTGGTAGAGGTGGTGGTGGTGGAGGTGCTGGTGGAGGAGGTGATGGTGATGGTGGTGGTGGAGGAGGTGATGGTAATGGTGGTGGTGGAGGAGGTGGTGGAGGAGGTGCTGGTGGAGGAGGTGGTGGTGATGGAGGAGGTGGTGGTGATAGAAGTGGAAGAGGTGGTGGTGGTAGAGGTGATGCTGGTGGTGGTAGTGGTGGTGAAGAAGGTGGTAGAGGAGGTGGTGGTGGAAGAGGTGATGGAGAAGGTGGTGGTAGAGGTGGAGGTGGTGGTGGAGGTGCTGGTGGAGGTATTTGAAACCCCTGGCTGCTTCCTGTGGACTTAAGCCAAACACCACCATGGAACCGTGCTGTGGACAGACTGGCACTTTAAGATTTGTCTCATTTGGTCAGAGAACGCTGCAGATGCACAAAAAGCCAGGTCCAAACCAAGAAAACCTCTAAACAGACACAGTATGCTTCAAAATATGCTTAGATGCTTGGGGGGGATAAGCTGGAGAGAAAACCTCTAAACAGACATAATATGTCTCTAAAATGTGCTAAGATGCTAGAGAAAAAAAGAAAATAGATATTGAAGTGATAGAAAAATAAATAGTTTAAAAATAATAAAGCAAAGTCTGTAAAGAGAGAGTAAAGTGATATAAAAAGAATTAGCCACATATGGATGGGAAATACCATTACACAGGGCATGTGGATCAGATAGAGTGCTTTGTAAACTTTAAATACTTTAAATGCTAATGAACAGAAAAATAGCTGCTGAGAGATGAAGAGGAAACAGGAGGTAGAGACAGAAGAAAGGTAATACCACATGACAGATCACAGACTAAAATAAATGGATTGATTAATTTAAGTTATAAGAGGTAATTGAGAACAAGCCTAAGCTAAGGCTGAGCTTTCATAATTAATAATAAGTCTACTGTCGTTATTTGTGAGCTGGCAGCACAAAGAAAATTCTAACTACACCCATCTGTATGTCGGATGCTTGCATTGTGATTCATTACAGTGGCAAGGTCACCACAACATGGGGATCTGTGTTGAAGGGTCAGAGCATTAGGATATTGAGAAGCACTGGCTTACAGACTGTCTCTCTGGACCTAAAGTCTATTCAGGCTTAAAAATGTACTCCTAGCCTCCTTGTCTTTGTGAACTTTGCTAAGCTTCAGCTATTTTGATAAGCTGAGTCATATAAGAAACTGTTAAATTCTATAATGGTATACTCTAAAAAAATCAGGAGAGTTCGCAGTCTCTTTGTGGACTATATCTATGAGTTAAAACTTTTATTTTGATAATAAAAGGAGATACAATTTGGAAATTATTTTTAAGGCACAAACGTAGCAGAGATAAGGCTTTAAAATATTAATCATATAAAAAGCTATCAATTTACTGTAAATTGTTAAAGATGATTAAGACACACAAATTAATGGATCAAATTATTTGATATGTTCAGAACTATACTTGTAGTCATACTAAATACTAATACAATTAATTATAGGAAAAAGTTTCATTGAGCTTCCTATGTGTGTGTTTTCAAGGTTAAACCTAATACAAGTAACTAGAAACAAGCAAAGGTGGTTTAGTGTAGATATACCTAATAGATAATGGTCCTCAAACTTGCCAGATATCAGCTGAATATAGAACTTAAAATGTTAAATGCAAAAAAGGTTACCATAACAGACAGAGAACCCCCAGTTCCTAGTGGTGACCACAAGGTCTCCAAAAAAAGATGATGGTTCACAAAGACTTCACCTGAATTGTGGTGACCCTTACCACTGGGCATAATTTCCCCAATGCCCTAACTGCTGCCAGGACCCTACCTGTACTGGCTTGTTTTGTGTGTCAGCTTGGTATGCATGGTACAGTCATCAGAGAGGAAGGAGCCTCAGTTGAGGAAATGCCTCCTTGAGATCCAGCTCTAAGTCTTTTTTTTTTCCCCAAACACATTTTATTATCAGTCCATCATGTTCAGTTTTAAAAATCCTTCTGGAAATTTTTTTTATTTATTTATTAAAGATTTCTGTCTCTTCCCCACCGCCGCCTCCCCTTTCCCTCCCCCTCCCCCAATCAAGTCCCTCTCCCTCGTCAGCCCAAAGAGCAATCAGGGTTCCCTGCCCTGTGGGAGTCCAAGGATCACCCACCTCCATCCAGGTCTAGTAAGGTGAGCATCCAAACTGCCTAGGCTCCCACGAAACCAATAGGTACAGTAGGATCAAAAACCCATTGCCATTGTTCTTGAGGTCTCAGTAGTCCTCATTGTCCGCAATGTTCAGCGAGTCTTTTTCTCAATTAGTGGTCAATGAGGGAGGGCTCAGCCCATGGTGGGTAGTACCATTCCTGGGCTGGTGATCCTGGGTTCTATAAGAACACAGGCTGGTCAATCCAGGGACACAAGCCAGTAAGCAGCACCCCTCCCTGGCCTCTGCACCAGCTTCTGCCTCCAGGTTCCTGCCCTGCTTGAGTTCCTGTCCTGACTTCCTTCAGTGATGAACAGCAATGTCAGAGTATAAGCTGAATAAACCCTTTCCTCCCCAACATACTTTATGGTCATGGTGTTTAATCACAGCAGTAGAAACCCTAAGACACCACCCAAACTGTGGACAAGCAGTACAAAGTGGATTGCGCCACTTTGCCTAGACAAAGTAATGACAGTCCCTCACATGCTCCTCCTCCACAGGAAAAGTCTCTCAGGTCTCCGTGGCCTGGTGGCCAAAGATTGATACTGCCCTAGTCGGTCCCCAACGATGCCATCAAGACCATAGGGGCCTCTGATAGCTGTCTAGATAGCAGATAAGTCTCTGTCATCTTAATTGATACACAGACCATTTGGATTATACTTCCTGTTATAATTTATCCTCAGATTTCTGATGGCACTGATAACTAAATTAACTGTAGCTTTGTCAGCTTGTCAGCAACAGGCAACCAGTTTCTTCCCTAGGACTGCAGCTACTATGTCAATTCATTTCATACATAAAAACCGGGCTTTGCTTTTTCTAGATCTACTAGGTCTCCTGTTGAGAAAAGGCAGACAGGTTTGCCTTGCTTACAGAGTTCATATTAAAGGATAAAAAGGAACTTGCTTTGCAATGACTGCTCTCCGTAATCAACCACTTATGGCAAATGATTACATAGAAAATGGTTTTAAGTTTATGCAAATTCTGAGGGTCTAAGAAAATGATTTAAGACATATCAAAAATGGGAAACATTTCAGATTTCTTCCCTCTTGTGCCATTGTAATACTACAAGTTCAAAGTTCAGAGTTTTAACCTTGATGGATGAAGTTCTGATGAGCCTGGTAAAGCACTGAATAGTCCAGCTGTTCTATAGACATCTATGAGCTGCTTTTTCTACAATATGGAGCTCAGTACTGTGGTGGTTTAAACAAAAATTGCCCTCATAGGCTCATAGGGAGTGGCACTATTAGGAAGTATGGCCTTCTTGAAGTAGGCGTGGCTTTGTTGGAGGAAGAATGTCACTGTAGGGATGGGATTTGAGGTCTCAGTAGCTCAAGCCATGTCCAGTGAGACAGTTCACTTCCTACTGCCTGCAGATCAAGATGTAGAACTCTCTCAGCTCCTTCTCCAGCACTGTCTGCTGCTGCCTTGCTTCCTACCATGACTAACATTGTCATTTCAAAACCCCCTGTGAAGATTCCCTGGAACTGCTTCAATACTAGGCTGTCTGTCCTACCATAGGCTCTTGGGTGTTGTACAGCTCACAAATGACAACAGAATACAGAAGGCACAGACGCTAGAAGCAAATGAGCCTGAGCTCGAATCTCGATTAGGAGACTTTCTACAGAGTACATGGCTGCCCTGGACACAGTGGTCTGCTGGGAAATAAATACTCCAAGTTAGCAGGGTAATGTTGAAGGGATCCAAACAGAAATGGGTGAGGCAATCAACAGGAAGCGTGGTTCAGAAAGCAAGCCTGTCTGCACTCGGTGACCTGACCATGAACAGAATATCAGGTTGTAATCTTGACATCCGCCCAAGTGAGAATTCCCATTTCTCTAAATCCTCAAGACAGGCAGATCGGGTGCCTTACTAAACAGCATCTCGGTACTGATCACATGAGCCACTATCACCTGCCTGGAGAGCTGACTACAGTGGACAACAAAGGCAGTGTGGCTGCTCCTCCCACACCTCCCAGCTACCGAGATCGTTTACTGCATGTGCATAAGTGAGCAAGCATTCTCAGCCTCCATTTCCATTTCTTTAAAGGAAAAAAAATGTACTTTTTCTTGTGGCTTTATATCTTTAAAAAGTTTATTTTCTTGGCTCATTTGGTAGCTCATGTGTGAAAACCAAAGATATGTTTTATGTTTTAATTACTGTGCCTATGAGTAATAAAAATGCCTCTAACCAAGAACAGACATTTCCTGAGGTGCCGGAGGCTGTTGTTCATATAAGATCACAAGCCTCCTGTTTTCACTTCCCTAGCCAAGTTTGGGTGACCCAACTTCACCAGATGTACTGGACCACACACAGGCGGGAGGGACATAGGCTGAAGCGTGCCACTATGTATACTCCCCCTAACTGGACAAAGGTAAAAGTAGAAGTGAGCCCCTGACTGACCTAACTCAGCGCCACTTTCAGGAGGCCCTGGAATGGAGCTGGCTAATATTTAATTAAAGCTTGCTTTAAATTTGGCTCACATTTGTGGCAGAGGTCGTATTCTTGAAAGTGGGATGAGCATGTTCTCAGGGACTGACAGAGGGAAGACAGTGAGGACTGAAGTACAGCCTGAGCTAGAGAGTGGGGCTTGACCTTAAAATAAAGAAAGATTAAAAATAATTTAAAAGTGCTTTTTTTAAGTAACAATTTTACTTCCAAAAGAAAATACTTTTTACATTTTTAGGCCTCAACTTGACATAGGCGAGAGAGCTGCAAAAAAAGGGTGGAATCCGAACCCCACCCAGCCTGTGAGTCAGAGGACCGCAGCATGGCTAGACAGCTCTTTCCTCAGAGCATCCTTTCTCACTTAGTCCATACAGCTCAAGAAGGTGGGCAACCAAGACGAAAAGGGAATGATGGCAGTTAGATTCACTGGGTGCTCACTACGTGTCTGGCACCACTGCAGACCCTAAAGACCTGAAACATTCCACCCTTGTTCCCTGATTCCACCATCTTTTCAACAATGTCCTGGGAAACAGGAAGTGATGTCACCATCACCATGAGCAGGGGTGAACCCATCAGAATGAATGATACGATGTCAGACAGTGGTGGCACTCACACATGTGTGGTGATACTAAATAGACACTAGACTGTATAGTCAAAGCTGACCCACTGGTGGCTACAGATTGTATGAATTATAACTATCATGAAAGCTTGGACACAGGATCACTCCTGGCCACACACTTGCCAATATGTCAACAAGTAAACACACATGAATACGTGCACCTTTTTTGCTTTACTTTTTCTACACAATACAATTGACCATGGTGTGGTGATGGAGGAAGGTCATTGGTTAAATAATAAAGAAACTGCTTGGCCCTGATAGGTTAAAACATAGGTGGGTGGAGTAAACAGAACAGAATGCTGGGAGGAAGAGGAAGTGAGCTCATACGCCTTAGCTCTGCTCTCTGGGGCAGACGCGATGAAGCTCCAACCCAGGATGGACATAGGCTAGAATCTTCCTGGTAAGCGCACCTTGGGGTGCTACACACATTATTAGAAATGGGCTAGTCCAGGTGCGAGAGCTAGCCGAGAAGAGGCTAGATATAATGGGCCAAGCGGTGTTTAAAGAATACAGTTTCTGTGTAATTATTTCGGATAAAGCTAGCCATGCGGGAGCCAGGGCAGCCGGAACGCAGCCCTGCCGCTCCTTCAACAGTGTGGCATAGTTCTCTCTGACTCCTAGCAGGCCTCGTCATTGCCACCTTCATTTGCTGTTGAAATAGGACCGGCAGGGCTGCGTCCCCGGCACCCGGCCGCCCGCATGGCTAGTTTATACCCAGAAATAATTACACGGAAACTGTATTCTTTCAAACACTGCCTGGCCCGGCTAGGTCCAGTTTCTTATTGGCTAGCTCTTACATATTGTTCTAACCCATTTCTAATATTCTGTGTAGCCCATGAGCTGGCTTACCAGAGAGGATCTTAACCTGCATCTGTCTGGAGTGGGAGCATCATGGCGACTCCTCCTCTAACCTTCTTTCTCCCAGAATTCTCTTCTGTATACTCCGCCTACCTAATTTTCTATCCAATAAAATGGGCCAAGGCAGTTTCTTTATTAGTAAGAAATCATTCCCACATCATTTCCCCTTTTTCCGTTTAAACAAAAAAGAAAGGCTTTAACTTTAGCATAGTAAAATTACATATAACAAAACAGTTATCAAGTAAGAATTACAGTTACAATATTTATATCTATTTTATCTCTTATCATAACTAAGGAAAACTATAACTATTTATTCTTCAACTCCATCAAAGACTCCAGAAGGATATAATATTATCTAAGTAAACAAGAAATAAGAAAACTCTAGAAATGACAGAGACATCTCGCTGCCTGGACAGTCACCCAAAGTTCCTCTGTACCGTTGGGGCATCCATCTTCGGCCTACAGGCCCATGGTATCCAGAGACATTTCCATGAAGCAGGAAATTTCAAAGACAGTTCAGTCATTTTCTGCTGTGTCCTGCAGAATGTCTCGCAGACTCTTTCATGAATCAGGAACCCCGAAAGACCATCTCACCTTTAGGCAAGTTCAGCAGTCCTCTCTCTGAGGGTTCTCTGTGTCCAGTTTATGCAACAGTCCAGGCAAGAGCAGTTTCTTGCCCAAATGACTATCCAACTCCATAAGGATCCTCTTCGATGCCCATCTTCCTCTTGAAGTAGCTGGTGCTGCCAGGAGCAGACGTGTCTCCTTGTCATGAAAAGTCCTAAGTTATTAAAATATTTTAAATGCCATATTCTGCAGTCTTTGAAAGATATGAAGAATGCCTATCTAACTGAAATATATCTCTATATATCTAGAAAATCTAATTAACATGACTACAAGCTTAACTATTAGCGATGATTATCCATTAACAACCTATATTTCCTAATTATACATTACATTTTTAAATGAACTACACAATCACAATACCTTAATCAAGATCAAAAATACATATACATATAACAAAATTGACCTTAAAATCCATACCAATGCAAATTATTCATATCTATATCATATCCCCCTTTAAATGTAAAAGAACATTTATAAACAATATTTGGGAACATGGGCGTAGTTTTTTCTCTCCAAACTGCTTCCTGCTGAATAGGGGCGTCGTTAATTAGGTCGTTCATGATATAACCTGTGTGCTAGTTTCATCTCAGTTGGCAATTGAGCGAAGCAATTTTTTGAGGGTGTTCACAGCAACCTTTCAGGAGGGCGTGGTCTATCATACCAAATCGGAATAGATGCAATCCACAGGGTCTCATCCTCTGCAAAAACAAAAGAAGACCCTCTCCAAAGCATCATATCCTTAGACCCAAATTCTGAAATCATAATACCCTCATGAAATCCATTTTGGTTTAGCTTAGCAGCCCATATAATGAAATGTCTCTCTGTACTTAGCTCCTTCACAGTCAAAAATTTTAAAGAAAACACAATGTACATAATCCAGACTCTCTGTGAATTTTCCATTTTTACGTGGCTTATTTTTCTTTATTTCTCTTAATCTATAACTATCTGTACTTCTGTACTCTGTCTCTTTAAAGACTTTACCCTTTTTCTTTTTAAGACATTAACTTTATTCTTTATATTCTTTTTCTTCTCTCTCCCAAGCCTACGTACATTCATCCAACAGTGTCTGAATCTGTTTTATTGTGAATCTGTAATTTTTTTACTATCCAGGAGCACTTTGTTTTGCGCCTTTAAATCACTAAGCGCTTAAGAATCTAAGCTGTGACATTCCTAGGTCAAAAACAGGTACTGTATGCTGGCCCCGCCCAGTCCAACATGGCGGAGCCGCTCGTGCCTCTGATCCTTGCACATTGCACCATTAGCATGGCGGAGCTGCTTGTGCCTCTGAGCTGCGGCACACAATGTCCCCCTTTTAGGCACACAGCAGTCTAGTTGCCATCAAACAAATCGTAGCACTTTAATCCAAATGCTCCATTCATAAGCTCTGTCTCCCGCCGGAGCCAGACAGAGATCACAATGGCGGCACAGCCCAGAAAGCCGGCATTTTAAAACAGCCAGTTTTTTCCTGCTGCCGAGTCAGGACAATTTCTTTGCGGCACGCAACCCAGAAACAGCAAAAAGCTGTTTTAAATTCTCTCTCTCTCCTTTTTAAGCCCTCTCAGGTTTTTAAGTGGATTTAGCCCATCACGTCTGGGCGCCATCTGTTGAAATAGGAGCGGCAGGGCTGCGTCCCCGGCACCCGGCCGCCCGCATGGCTAGTTTATACCCAGAAATAATTACACGGAAACTGTATTCTTTCAAACACTGCCTGGCCCGGCTAGGTCCAGTTTCTTATTGGCTAGCTCTTACATATTGTTCTAACCCATTTCTAATATTCTGTGTAGCCCATGAGCTGGCTTACCAGAGAGGATCTTAACCTGCGTCTGTCTGGAGTGGGAGCATCATGGCGACTCTCTCAGCTTCTTTTTCCCAGCACCCTCCTCTGTCTACTCCGCCCACCCAACCCTCCGTCCTATGAGGGCCGAGGCAGTTTCCTCATTATTACAAGACCCACCTCCATCAATTTGCTATAGTCTTAGCACACAAGTCTGGTCCCTTCTTTATCATAGCCACATTATACCTTGACCACAGTCTTACCATCCCAAGTCAAAGCCTTGCACCTTACCAGCTCTGTGCATGTGCAGAAATAACTGCAGGATCAATGGAGTGTTCTGTCATGGTGACCTACCATCCTGTCTCTGTGGGCCTCAGCTTCTATACCTAGTACCAACCCAAGTACAAGGCTCTCAGGTTCCATACTAGTGTTATAATTTTTGTTTTCATTTTTATTTTTATTCAAGGCCAGGGTTTCACTGTATAGGCCTGGCTAACCTGGAATTCACTATGTAGACCAGGCTGTACTCACAGAGATCTACCTGCCTCAGCCTCCCTGGTGCTAAGATTAAAGTTGTGTGCCACCATGTCCAGCTCACTGCCATGCATTTTCAAAACAAAATCTAGAGGAAACAAGACAAACTGACCAAACTGAGATGGCTGCATACTGAGCTCAGAACAAGTAATCCACCCAGTGGCTAGACTGAAAGGCCCAGAAAAACAGGCAAGAGAAGAAAGCCAGTACAAGTCTGAAGTGGCAGGACTTAGGCCCGGACCATGTGGTGGTGGCACACGCCTTTAATCCCAGCCCTTGGGAGGCAGAGGCAGGCAGATCTCTGTAAGTTCAAGGCCAGCCTGGTCTACAAGAGCTAGTTCCAGGATGGCTATGACTATTACACGTAGAAACCCTGTTTTGAAAAAAAAAAACAAGCAAACAAGCAAACAAACAAACAAACAAAAAAAAACAGAGGCTCAATGCCAGCTCAGCACAAGCCTGCAATTCCTAGAGACACTTTCCAGCCACAGGCAAGAAAAACCAACCACAAAAATATTAGGACAGTAAAGATGATTTTTGTTCAGAAAAAAAGGTGAGAAACCTTCACACAATTAATGTTGAAATTTTGAAATATGTCCAAGGGCCAGGGACCTTCAAGGACAAGTATCATGGATAAACTATAGAGATGCCTACAGCACAGAGAAGGAAAAAAAATAACATCCTTGAAACTCAAGATCATGGCAAAGTCTACTGCTTCAAGGCAAATGATACATTTAGAGCAAAAATCATGTTGAAAGCTCACTTCCTTATGATTTCTCAAGAATGACAAAGGATCAGGTCACAGTGAAAGGAAACAAGGCCACAGACCAGCACAAGACACCTCAATGTGAGTGGTCTTAAGAGGGGACTCAAGAAGAGAGCCAAGGAAAGTGGGTGCTCATGTGCAGAAAGCAATGCCAGGGAGGCCATATGGGATGGATGGGGTATTAAAATGCAGATGCCTGGGCCTTGTTTGCTGCAAATTAATTTGTGGATCTGAAAGAAGGTCTGAGAATCAGCATTTTATACTGAAAGTGATTTCTACATACAAAATAGTGTGAGGAGAAGAATGTGATTTTAAAAAAATCTAAATGCAAGAAAACTTAGAAGTACCCCTAGTCTTCATGACTCCAGAAGGAAGCACAGACTCGTGAGTCCAGGCAAGGCAGTGAGGCCTAGGACCTGAGCTGGAAGGAAGCTGGGCTATCTACCTGTGTCATGGACTCCTGGCTGCTTTGCAATGAAGCTGACTATCTTCCAGCTACTGTCTTCCAGAAACTCACCAGAGTGAATGAGGAAGGCAAATTTTATACTTTGTATAAGGTGTGTATGGCCACAGTTGTAGCTGATGCTCTGTGAGCAAATGAAGACTGGATGATCTACACTGCAGGTAGAAATGACAAACTTGGCTAAGTAAGGACACTCCTATTACCAAGAGAGAAGAGTAGAGAAATAAAACACAAAGAGAAGGGATGCACTGGGACGGCCAGATGTGTGTCCTTGACATGACAGACAACAAAAGAAACAGCAGAAAGGTGTCCGAGACACGCCCTGATGCCTGTGGCCCAAGGGGCTGGAAGACCAGCGACTGGAAAAGTAGCTCTGAAGAAGAGAGTGTCCACTGCAGGAGTTAGACTAGCAACACACCTCTAGGTGTGTCTATGAGGGGGTTTCCAGAGACAACTAGACTGTGAGGGCTTTGACCTCTCAGTGTATTGATCCCTTGATTTACTATTGACGGCATTTTTGGAAGGGAGTAAAAACAGAACGTGGCTCATCTGGCGGGAACAGATCACTGGTCTGTGACTCTAGGGCTGAACCTTATCCTGGCCCTTTTCTGTATCCCATCTCTCTGACACCATGTTGTGAGCCATTCTGTCCCGCCGTGCCTGCCTGCCAGGGACACTATGCACCTAAACACATGCTTCCTCCCGTAAGCTGCTGTGCTCCTGTACATGGTCACAGCAAAAGCTAAATACGTCCACCTACCTTCCTGTTGTGAGAAAGCTTGAGACCAGGGAGACCAGGGAGACAGAAAAAAACCAGGACTATGGTCCTGCACCTCTTCACCGCAGGTGTCCCACAATACAGACCACCACTGTGTGCAACAGTCAGGCTCAACCTAAACAGGATGTACATAGCACAGCCCTCTCCCAAGGCTCAGGGATCTCTGCTGAAGAGACTGAGGTAAGAAGACTGTAAGAGCCAGGATGGCTTCCAGAAAATTGCATTTGCCAGACAATAGTGAGCATCTGCACAAAACCTGCAAGAGTTCAAACCAGACAAAACCTGCCAGAGAGGGGAGAGGAGTCCTTCCTGTTTGACAGCAGCCAAGAGAGTCAGTTTTCTTCAATAGTGTGAATGCTGGTAGGTTAGCGACACCCTGGGCAGGTCCTAACCCCAAAAGGAGGCAAAGCAAATAGGACTTGATAATTGTTGGGTTTCTGGGGAGTGGGGTGGTTTGTTTTTTAAATTTTAGTCTTTAAAAGTTGAAGTTAGATGGGTAGGGAGGTGAGGGTGGATCAGAAGGAGTTGAAGAGTAAATATAATCAAAATACATTAAATGAAATTTTCAAAGAATTAATAAAAGTTTTTTTTTTAATCCAGCACTCAGGAGGCTGAGGCAAGAAGATCAGATTTGAGGCTACTCTGGGTTACACAGAGTGTTGGGGACCTCATGGTGAGGGGCACACCCCAAACCATCCAGCATAATTAAAGCTGATTACAACTAGAGGCAGGCAGAAAGAAGGGCTCCCTTGGCCTGTGTCACAACAAGCCAGGAGAGCCAACACAGCCCCCCTCAAAGCCAGGCAAATTCTGAATAGTCCCACATATACCAGAAGCTGAATGCATTTTTCTCCCTAGTAAGAAAAGGACTTTGACATATTGGGAACAATACCATGATAAATGGCAAGCCAGAGGCTATTTCAAAAAGTCCACAGAGATGTTCTGCCTTGACAACCTCCCTGAAAATCCTAATTATGTCTAGGAACCCAAACTTCAGTGCCATGGAGGAAGCAGACGGCAGGAAAAGGGGGAGTCTGGGGAGGGGTCCCGTTCACCACATCAGAAGCCACAGGACCGAGCCTGACTCTGTCCTCCTCCAGTTGCTTTTGGTCATGGTGCTTATCACAGCAACAGAAAACACACATTGGAGCAGACTGACGGCAAACTAGAGAGACAGGAGCTGCTCTCTGCAGGCAGGGCTGGCCCTGCTGAAAATTCCAGAAGTGATTCACACAAAGCCCCAACTGCAGCGGTAGAGGTCCCCGTGGATCTCCATCCCAGCAAAGGTAAAGGCACGTGTTTCAGTGTGGACCAAGTCCTCAGCAGCGGAACAAGGAGGCACATCACCAGCACAGGTGACAGGCTGGAAGGAAGTGTTGGCAGACATGGTCGATAAAGGCAGGTGGCAGCAGACCACATGGCACCTGGCAAAACAGAGCTGCATCTGCTTTTCTCAGGAGGGAGCAAGATCAGTAGGTCTCTGGGCAAAGTCATGTGACAGACTGGCACTCAAGGCAAGTGCAACACTGAGCTACATCCCATTTCTTTTTACTTCTAAGAAAGGCTCTAAGTTACACAGGCTGACCCTGTACATGCAATTTTCCTGCCTCCTTCCAAGTAGCTGGAACTATACCAAGCCCAGGTATGGTAGATTATCCAAAGAGTAACTGTCCTCGTCTTGTTCAGTACATCAGCACACTCGGTCCTGCTGTGAACTCTTCCCTCTAAAGTGAACTCTACACTCAGTTCAGAACCCCGACTCTCAGTGATGCCCCCAGTCCTTCTCTCTCTCTTTCGCCAACACTTCTTTTATCCCGTACTCAGTCCTGGATGGACCTTAACGCTCACTCTCCTGGAGGTCTCACTCTGCGGGGCTCCAGACACACTGCACTTGCAGCTCAGGATTCTACCCATGTGCCTCATTTCAACATAGGAAAACTGGACTCCACAGAGGTCAAGAGTCATAGAAGTGCTATGAGTTCTGAGGAGACAGGAAGGGCTGCCGGGCAGGAGCCAGAGCAAGATCCTGATGTTCTCAGGAGGACAAATGCTTTGGAGCTAGCAGAGGAGGGAGGTAAAGCCTCTTCTGAATCTATCACTTGGAAGTTGTAGAATGTGTCCTACACACTTGGTTTATTTTACAGATTTGGGAGAAGCTGGCAGGGACAGTGAGGCTGTGTGTGGTAATGAAGTGGTACTGGGAGGACAACACACCTCCATTTGGGGATTAGTCATGAGTTCTCATCTACTTGTGAAGCAATGACTTCTGCAACATCAAGGTCAGGGGAAACACCACACAGGGAATCAATGCAGCTCAGCTGACAGAGTGCTTACCCAGCAGCCCCCAGCACTGCAGAAATTACACATGGTTGTGCTCACCTGGAACCCTGGCATTCCAGCTTTTAATTAATTCTAACATTAAGGAGCAACTAGGTGCGTGGGGGGAGGGGGGTGTCGACATGTGACAGGACAAGACAGTGCAGAGGCTCCTATACTTGTGTTCTTGCTGAAGCCACTAGTTTAACTAGAATTTTATCTCCTTGATAGAGAATCCCATGGAAAATTACCTAACTCTGTCTAGCAACTCAAGGTCAAGATGCCCCAGCTAACTTACCTTAGCTTCTGTTGAACTACTTGCTTGTGCAAAACCTCCTTGCAACCACACCTCCATCTCTAATTCACTCAAAGTTGCTAAGGGATGTAGTTGCTACCAGAATGCAGTTTTTGTCTTAAAAAAAAAAAAAAACTATTCTGAACACTCAGGGATATACTTACATCTCAAACACCTGAATATAGTCCCAGCTGGCTGGAACACTTTCAATTGGCTATAAACTTTGTCTGAGTGGCCATCTCCAGTGGTCTCCCCAAAACAAATATTCCCTGTAAGGAAAACATGTCCACCTCCCTGTAGGGAAAGCATGCTCTCCTCCCTGTAAGGAAAGTATGCCATTGCTCAGTAAGGAAAGCGCGTCCATTGCCCTGTAAGGAAAGCACACCCATTGCCCTGTAAGGAAAGCACGCCCACACCTATTGCTCAGTAAGGAAAGCAGGCCCTCTCTGACTTATTCTGAAGCAGTGCAGGGGCACTTGGGCAGAGCCTAGCTGAAGCCCCATGCAGGAAGTGTTATAATTAGAGCCACACTAATAAACTGCCACAACAAATCTGGAAGGAGGAACGTGACTTTTCTCTGAGAACAGAAGACTATCATTTCAAATGAAGTAACAGTAACAAACGGTGAGAAATGTGATTAGGGAGTGACAAAGTCTATGTTCCAACATTCAGGAGAGTCCTCCCTGGTAATCCTCCTGCTGGGGCAGGTTCAGAGACACTACTCTCAGTAGAGGGAACTATCTCGATTTAGATAATGCCAGACCCCAAGTCTCCACTGAAAACTCACTCCCAGGAAACCCTCGATTCTGCACATATGGTTGACATATCAGTCAACACCAGAGCTGACAATGGCTAGTGAGACAGGGCAGTGGCTAAGGGTGCTTGCTGTCAAGTCTGATGACTGGAGTTCAGTCTCTGGGACCCACATAGGAGAGGGAGAGAACCAAATCCTGTAGGGTCCTCTGGCCTCCACATCCATGGTCTAGCATGCATAGTTCTCTCTCACAAGAATGAACAGATGTAATTAAAAATTTTCAAGAACTTTGGTCGGTGATGGCACACACCTTTAATCCCAGCATTCGGGAGGCAGAGTTTGAGGCCATCCTGGTCTACAAAGCTAGTTCCAGGACAGCCAAGGCTACACAGAGAACCTCTTCCTCCAAAAAAGAACTTTAAACAAACTCGAGAGTCAATGACAATTGTCTTTGGATCTCACTTGGCTCCAAGAGAGGTCAAGAATAAAAGCCACCATCTTGTTACAAGAACCTCAACAACCTGGTGTGCTCTTACTCTCCACTAGCAGATCTTACATGCAGCAAGTGATATGGCCAGCCATGAAGAGACTTTAGGCATATGAGAAAAGGACCTCAGGTGGCAGAGCAGTTGCAACAGGAGATCTGAGGGCAGCGAGGGCCACAGAAGTCATCTGCCTAGCACACACCAAAAAGCTGTGGGACAACCCATGCTAGGGGTCTGACCTCAGACACACGGGGCATGAAGGATAGAGAACAAACATTTCATTTGTTTGCAACTGCATGTGTAGACATGTATGTGTAACTACATGTGTAGATGTGTGCATGTATGGAGAGTTGTTATGTCTGTACCAAAAGGTACAGAGAAAAATACAAAGTGTCTCTCCCCACGTTCCATTCATAGAGCCTGTGCCCAGGATATATAAAGGTGTCAGGGGGACAGGGCTGCTAATCCCTGAGCATCTCACAGCCACATGCTTTTCCAAGAATGAGCTTACCAAACTGAGACAGACGCTAAGGTTGGCGTAGCAGGACATATATGTACAGGAATGAATGACGGAATGAAGGAAAGGTGGAGGGTTATTTTTTAAATCGTGCATGTGTGTTTTATATCTGAGTGACCATGGCATACATATGTATCACAACTTAAGTGTTGGTCCTTGGCTTCTACCTTTGAGATGGGATGTCTTTATGCTTGCTGCCGTATAGCAGACTTTGCTAGCTGATAACTCTGGGGGATTTCCTATCTCCACTTCCAGTCTCTCTTAGGAATACTGAGATTACTAATGCTGCCTTTCTATGAGTTCTGGGGATCTGACCTCAAGTCTTAATGTCTGCACACCAACACTTTACCCACTGAGCCATCTGCCCAGCCCAACATGTGGTTTTTAAAGAACATAGTTAAGTACCATCAGTCACTTCACCTGAGGTTGACTTCAAAGCCAACTGTTCTGGTGGTGGGCAAACCAGCACCTTCTAAATGGTACCTTGGCTATGGGATGGTCCAGTGTGTTTGGTTGGTGATTTTTTACCATCCATGCTGGAAAGAACCACACAAGAACAGGACAAGACAGGTTTATACAGTGACCTAAAGTCTTAATAGTGTCCTACATACCCACATGACTCTCCAGAATACTTGGAACAAGTGGTACTCCTGTTTGACAGAGAAGCACACTGGTGTTCATGGATACTGAATGGACCTGCTAGGGTTCCAGGAGGCCTTAATCAAGTCTGTGGACTCTTCTAAAGGAACCACCTGAGACTGAACCCCTGACTATTCAACCTGGTCCAATGCCCTGCACATGACGGGCCAAAATAAAGGACTTAAGTAAGGTACTAACATCCTTAAAAATACAAGAAGCCTCTATCTATCTTATATAAAGATACAGGAGTATTTGGGGGCTGCTTGTACATGTATGTGCATGTGGAGGCTAGAGGACAACCTTAGCTATCATTTTTCAGGCACCTTAATTCATTCATTCGTTCAAAAAAGGCATCTCTCAGTTGGCCTGTAGCTTACCAAGTACACTAGTGTGGCTGGCCAGGGAGCTCCAAAGATCTGCCTGTCTCTGACTCATTACTAGGATGACGAGCACATGCCAACTGGGTTGGCTATGCTCTGAGAATTAGACTTGTTCTCCTGATTGCAAGGAGATATTTCCTTTGCAATTTCATGTCCAACCTTTCTCTCCAGCCCATGAGTTTTCTCTTCAGTCCACTAAGCCCCAATCATGCAACCACTTACTCCAAGGTTGGCAAGACCTTTCTCAGGAAAGCAGAGCCATGTAAAACAAAGGGCTAGTAAAACACAAATAGACAAGAAAATAAACATGGAGATTAGCTCAATATTTTGATAAGTTGTTTTCATTAAACCTACCACATCAGGTTAGGAAGACACCTCAGTCAGTGCCATATAGGACAAAGGACCAGACTTAAGATCCCCAGAACCCACTTGAATGCCAGGCAGGTATGGTGGTTTGTCTGCCATCCAGTCTTGGAAGACAGAGACTGGGGGAGGGGTACTCCCAAAAATAAGCTGGCTATAGCCATATCAGCATTTGAATGAGAGACCTTCCCTCAATGAATAAGGTGGAAGAGCAAACAATGATGGTTCCCAACAACCTCAGACTTCTATATGCATTGCACACATGTACGTGCACGCCTCCACACACACAAAAAAAAACTGTAAAAAAAAATGAACCTATCATGTTAAAATAAACGCACTGCCTTGATCAAACCTGTTCTTCCTCCCCAAGCTTTCCTTCTTCATTAAAAAGGTATCAGCATAACTTTCAGCTGATGTCCAGCATGACCTGGCTCTGCAGTCACACTAACACACTATGTCTGTCTGCTCCTTTCTTGGCTGAAAGCAGCCAGTGCAGATGCAATCAAACAGGTAAGAATGCCCTCGCTTCCTGCTGGGCTAGATTTGATTTGGATTCACTAGTAATAAAAAAAGAAAAAAGAAAAAAAAAACAGCAAAATCAGATATAACAGAACTCCTGGGAGCCATGCTCTCCCCTGTGTGACTCAGCAGACTTGTGTTCTCTAACCATTGATGGAGAGAGAACCGCCATTTTCATGGTAAAACTCAGCTATACACTACCAGCATCAGCACTCTGGCCAGCTACTGATTCCCAGGGGAGCTGGAGGACTTGGAGACTGCCATTGGCTGGCAAGCAGGAGTTCCTCTCTCTCCTCCAAGCCTGAACTTGAACTAAGTACCATTACAATCAAGGCATGAAGGGAGGCAGACCCATCAGTGACAGCCCACATGGAGGAGACAGAAAAATAAAAACAAACAGATCCACAGACAGACTAGATTCTAATAACACGAAATTCCTGGTCAACCAGGATAAACTCGTATCAAATGCATCACGAAACACTCCTTTCATGCACAACAGTACTAGATGTTTGCAGGGCTTCTCTACTCAGTATTAAGTCACTTGTCTTGCTTTTTGTCTACAACAGTGAATTCTAAGGGACCAACAGACAGACAAGCCCTTGTGCTCAATAGCCATCAATCCTTTTTTTTTGTTTTGTTTTGTTTTGTTTTGTTTTTTCGAGACAGGATTTCTCTGTGGTTTTGGAGCCTGTCCTGGAACTAGCTCTTGTAGACCAGGCTGGTCTTGAACTCACAAAGATCCGCCTGCCTCTGCCTCCCAAGTGCTGGGATTAAAGGCGTGCGCCACCAAGAGTTAGTTCCAGGACAGGCTCCAAAACCACAGAGAAACCCTGTCTCAAAAAAAAAAAAAAAAAAAAAAAAAAAGAACCCAGGCAGTTTATGAAGTTGCAATTGGAATCCTGGCTAATTTTTTTAAAATCTGGCCTAATTGTAAAACTCATCTAGAAAATGAGAAACATTGCCATTAAAAAAATAAGAAAATAAACAGGAACTACTTCCAACACTCACAAATACTGCAAATGAAATAAATCACAAAAGAGCAAGATTTGATTAGGCAAAATAAAAAGAATTTTAGTTTAAAACTTGCACAAAAAATTAAGGGAGATATTTGCCACAAGAAATGGTATCATAAATAAAAAGTACATAACATAAATATCTAATTTAAAGTAGCATTTTTTTTAATGTACTAAGCATGATGGCACCCACATGTAATCCCAACACTTGTGAGGATAAATTAGAAAGGAGAGTTCAGGGCCAGCCTGGATTACATAATGAGATCCTGTCTCAAAATTTAAAAATCAACCAACTACTAATTGAATAACTAAAACTACCAATGAATAGACTCAACTATAAAACCCAAAACAGCAAGCATATAGTCAATATATTTATACAAACTCAAACACTGTAAAATAAAGCCAAATGTACAATTAAAAAACTGAAATAATGCACACAAAGCTTTGGAAGATGAAGCAAGCATGCCACATGTGGCTTCCATGCAGACTCCTTCTAGAAAGCCACTGATTTTCTTTGCAAAGAGCCCTGAAGTGCTTACTTGGTCTCTTCCAGGAGCTAACCCCAGAGAACCATCGTAAAGGGCAGGCATAGAGAGCCACTAGACCAGGACCAAGACTATAGCCATAAATAAAATGGGCAGAAGATAGCCACAGGGATGGTGGCCCAGTGCCCCACACCCCAGGAGGGCAGACAGGTGTGTGGTGGGCTATGGAGAGAAGAAGCTGAGTGGTTCACACACTGTGGAGAGAAGCGGGACTGAAGACACAAAGGCAGTAAGGAACACACTGATATGAGTGGTCTACATGGCCACCTGGGACCACGTGATGTCTGGGTCTGTGCTGCCACCAAAGGCCATGCCTGGGTCCATGGACCTACTGCACTTGGGATATGCCCATGGTATGGGCCATCACCTGAAGGAACATTGCCAAATTCTTTTTATGAGACTACAATTACCCTGATACCCAAACCACATAAAGACATTACTAAGAAAGAGAAATACAGACCAGTCTTACTCATGAATATTGATGCAAAAATACTAAATAAAATAATGGCAATTCAAATCCAAGAACACATCAGAACTATCATCCACCATGATCAAGACGGCTTCATCCCAGGGATGGTTCAACATACTAAAATCTGTCAATGTAATCCACCATATAAACAAACTGAAAAATAAAAATCACAAAATAGAACATCCCTTCCTGATAAAGATCTTAGAGAGAGCAGGGATACAATAAACATACCTAAACATAATAAAAGCAATATACGGCAAGCCAACAGACAACATCAAACTAAATGGAGAGAAACTCTCAGCGATCCACTGAGATCAGGGACAAAACAAGGCTGTCCACTCTCTCCATATCTATGCAATATAGTTCTTGAGGTCCTAGTTAGAGCAATAATACACAAAGGAGATCAAGGGGAAACAAATGAAAATAGAAGAAGTCAAACTCTCACTATTTGCTGATGATATGACAGTTTACATAAGTGACCCCAAAAATTCTACCAAGGAACTTCTACAACTCATAAACACTTTCAGTAATGTAGCAGGATACAAGATTAACTCAAAAAATCAGTATCCCTCTTGTACACAGATGATAAATGAGCTGAGAAAGAAACCAGAGAAACATCACCCTTCACAATAGCCACAAATAACATAAAATATCTTGGAATAAGTCTAATCAAACAAGTGGAAGACTTGTATGACAAGAACTTTAAATCTTTGAAGAAAGAAAGTGAAGAAGGTACCAGAAAGTGGAAAGATCTCCCACGCTCTTAGGTAGGTAGAATTAACAGTAAAAATGGCAATCTTACCAAAAGCAATCTACAGATTCAATGCATTGCCCATCAAAATCCCAGCAAAATTCTTCACAGACCTCAAAAGAACGATACTCAACTTCATATGGAAAAGCAAAAATCCCAGGATAGCCAAAAAATCCAGTACAATAAAAGAACTTCTAGAGACATCACAATCTCTGACTTCAAACTCTACTACAGAGCTACAGTACTAAAAACAGCCTGGTATTGGCATAAGAACAGATAGGAGGACCAATGGAACCGAATAGAAGACCTGGATATTAATCCACACATCTTCAAACACCTGATTTTTGACAAAGATGGGGAAAAAATAGAGAAAATGAAAGTATATTTAACAAATGGTGCTGGCATAACCAGATATCAACATGTAGAACGAATATAGATACATATCTATCACCATGCACAAAACTGATGTGGGATTTCGCTCTGTATGCTGTGATTACCATTAAAGAATAAAGAATCTACTTTGGACCTATAGCAGGGCAGAAGTTAGATAGGCAGGGAATACTAAACTGAATGCTGGGAGGAAGACAGCAGAGTCAGAGAGAAGCCATTTAGCCTCCACTGGAAACAGATGCCAGAACTTTAGCCAGTAAGCCACAGCCTAGTGGTGATACACAGATTAATAGAAATGGGTTAAATTCATATGTAAGAATTAGGAAATATGAAGCTAGAGCTAATGAAGCAGTGATTTAATTAATACAGTCTCTGTGTGATTATTTTAGGTCTGGGCAGCTCTATATTTTTGTATAGAAAGTGGCCCTCCTTTCTATACAAAAATAAAAACCAAATGGATCAAAGACCACCCTGAATCTCATAGAAGAGAAAGTGGAAAATATATTTGAACGCATTGGCACAGGAGACCACTTCCTAAATATAACCCCAGGAGCACAGACACTGAAAGCAACAATTAATAAATGGGACCTCCTGAGACTGAAAAGCAAACGACATGATCAACAAGACAAAATGACAGCCTACAGAATGTGAAAAGATCTTTAACCGCACATCAGACAGAGATCTTTTTTCCAAAATATACAAAGAACTCAAGAAATTGGTCATCAAAAGAACAAATAATTATTAAAAAATGGAGTAGATACCTAAACAGAGAACTCTCAACAGAGGACTCTAAAATGGCTGAAAGACACTTACAGAAATACTCAACATCCTCAGTCATCAGAGAAATGCAAATCAAAACAACTCTGAGATTCCATCTTACACCTGTAAGAATGGCCAAGATCAAAAACACTGATGGCAACTTATGCTGGAGAAGTTGTGAGGGAAAAGGTACACTCCTACACTGCTGGTGGGACATCCACTTTGGACATCAGAAACAGCCTTCCTCAAGACCCAGTAATAACACTTTTGGGTATATATCCAAAGGAAGCTCAATTGTGCCACAAGGATATGTGCTCAACTATGTTCATAGCAGCATTGTCTGTCATAGTCAGAATCTGGAAACAACCTAAATGCCCCTTGACTGAAGAATGGATAAGAAAAATGTGGTACATTTACACAATGGAGTACTACACAGCAGAAAAAATGACGACATCTTGAAGTTTTCAGGAAAATGGATGGAGCTAGAAAATGATGTAGGAATCCCCTCTGTGTATTGAGATTACCATAAATGAATAAAGAAACTGCCTTGGCCTTTTGATAGGGCAGAACTTAAGTAGGCAGGGAAGATGGAACTGAATGCTGGGAGGAAGAAAGCAGAGTCAGGGAGAGAAGCCATGGATTCTCTGCCTGACATGAACATCAGTTAGAATCTTGCCAGTAAGCCACTGCCACGTGGCAATATACAGATTAATGGAGATGGGTTAAACTAATATGTAAGAGTTAGCCAATAAGAAGTTAGAGCTAATGGCCAAGCAGTGTTTTAACTTAGCCAATAAGAAGTTAGAGCTAATGGCCAAGCAGTGTTTTAACTAATAAAGTTTCTGTATGGTTATTTCGGGTGTATGCTAGCTGGGCAGCCAGGACGAATAAGCAGGCCCTTCCCCTGCAACAAGAAAACATCATATTGAATAAGGTAACCCAGACCTAGAAAGACAATTATCACATGTACACTCATAAGTGGTTTTTAAACATAAAGCAAAGAAAACCAGTCTAGAAATCACAATCACAGAGAACCTAGACAACAATGAGAGCGCCTGAGTGGAGCACAGTAGCCAGGTACTCAGTCAATGAGATTTGTGTTAGCGTGATAAGGGGAAGGCAGAGATATAAAATCAAAACCTACAGTACTGGGAAATAAATATAAAAAGCAGTTCTGAGTCATGAGTATAAGCAGAGGCAGCATATATTAAAAAGAAAGTGAGAGACAGTGTTTTAAATCACATATATTCTGCCCCTCCAGGCAAGAACAATTCCCACAGGAACAGAAAATTGTACTTTTCCAATAACCCTAAATTGTTATTTATTTCTGAATCCTCACCTGTTACTATTTGGTTCCCTTAGGTTTCCACAATGCTGAGAGAGCTATGATTGTAAGTCAGAATCTATATTCCAAACGCACACAGGCACACACAGATCGAATCTACAGCCCATGTTGCCAGCCACCTTTTATTGGGTTTTCTGTTTTGAACACTGATTAATTTTCCTTTCAATAACAGAAGTGTGGCATGCCAACTCTCCACCCTTTCAGCATCCCTTTCCTCCCTATGCGGAGTCTTGGTCAGAAGCCTGAGAGTTGGACTGCTGGACTACAGAGAACCTCCAAGCTCTGCAGGTGGAAATCTACACTAAAGGAGGGACCTAAAACAGGAAGGAAGGGCAGAGATTGTGATTTCCATAACAACGCCCCTGAACCCCATCCAGCTCAAGATACAGTTTGCCTATACTGCTCCCCAAGCTGGAAATCCAAAACCACAAACCTTCAAAAAGAAACTGGATCATGCTTCCCTGCCAAACTTCAGATTAAGTTCTACAGCCCTGAGGACCATCTCCTGCACCCATGGAACTCAAGCTTGTAATTCCAGAGCTGGGGAGGTGTAGACAGGAGAATCTCTGAGGCCCCAGTGAGAAACCCATTAACAAAAAAAAAAAAATAATAACAAGGTAAAAGTTACTGGGTAGCAATGCCTAGGATGACCTCTGGGCTGGGCTCCAGACACATATGCATCCACACAGACATAAACATGTGAACACACATACAGTGAAAGGACTGGAGACAAGATCTGTAAATCATGTATCTAGTACCTGTGTTACATAAGTCCTACAAGTCAACAATAAAAAAGACACAAATAACATTTACAGCAATAACAAACATGACAACGTGCTCATTATGATGAACCAGACTGCCTCCATCTTAGGCTTAAAATCCATTTTATAGCAAAGACAAACTAGATTCATCCCTGTTTATGATTAACCCTTTGTTTCTCAAAGATAAGGCTATGCCCCACCCGAAACCTTAACTACAAACCTGCTCTGCTCTGTAGCCTTGCTATTTGTCAAATCCCCCACTTGGAAAGCCCCTGCCCCTGAGCTATAAAACCTTGTTTTCTCCATATCTGATGCTGATTTCTTGAACCTTGCTTAAATTTAGGGAGAGACAGACTGGATACACAAATAAAAAGCTTGCTTTGATCAAGTACTTGTTTTAATCAATTTGCCCATGATTATTTAGATCAGTGGTCTTTCTGCTCACATCTTTGGATGTGACAAATATGGTCAGTCACAAGAAAAATGCAAACCAAACCCAATGAGGTATTACGGATGCCTAAAAGAGGAAAGACAATAATAAGTGTGAGCATGGATGTGGGGTCCTCAGCCAAGCCCTCACTCACTGTTGGTGCAGAAGTGTGGCTGTTTGGGAGAGGTATGGTGGCATGCTCCATGGCTGACTGTAGTAACAGATGTATGATGCAATGAACATATTAAACCATCAGACTGTGTTCTTTATCCAGGTGAATCATACCATGTGAGAACTGTATCCTAGTAAAGATGGTTTTCTAAACTTCACAACATCTCCACAGCATAAAGAACTGTAGAGACCAGGGAGTACAGCCCATTTCCTCTCCCCCCCACCACCACCCAACTGGGCTGGGGCTCAAAGGGGCAAGGAGAGAGTGAGCACCTCCCAGCCAGGAGTAGGCAGATGAGGAAAGGCAAACAGCAGAGGGATTTCACCTATCTTACTTGCTGAGGGGCATCTGTGTTAGTTACTGTCTTATCTTCCCCTCTTCAGGTTCCCTCAAATCCCGGTAGGAGACCCTCACTTCCTATAGTGGTTTGAACGAGAATGGTCCCCATAGGCTCACAGATTTGAAAACATGGTCACTAAGAGGTGACACTATTTGAAAGGATTAGCTGGTTTGACTTTGTTAGAGGAAGTGTGTGTCACTGGAGGGTGAGCTTTGAGGTTTTAAAAAGCCCATTCCAAGTCTCTCTCTTCCTGCTGCCTGGGGATCCAGATGTAGAACTCACACCTCCTTTTCCAGCACAATGTCTACCTCCAGGCAGTCATGTTCCCTGCCATAATGGACTAAACCTCTGAAAATTGTAAGCCAGCCCCAATTAAATGCTTTCTTTTATAAGAGTCACCACACTCCGTGTCTCTTCGGAGCAACAGAACAGTGACTACAATACTTCTCTTCCGTGGTTTACATACAAAGGTACTTTAGGGATGAATGTGAGTCTACAGATGCCTATGAAAGAAGAGGGCAGTACAGTTTGAACATTTGGTCCCCAGCCAGCATAGCTACTGTTTCAGGAGGCTGTATGTATGACAAATGCAAGGCTTACAGCCTGGCCTGTGTCCAGCTGAGGCGGGACATACAAACCATGCTGCCCGTTCCCACGCGCAACCACAAGCCACTCTCATGGCCATGTCTTCCCCACAATCCAAGCCAACCCTTTAAAGCATTTGTCACACTGTGAAGAAGAAAGCAGTTGATACAGAGGGTCTTAGGGAGTAGAGGGAGCAGGAGCTACAGGTGATGTCACAGTGACCTCAGAACAGCATCATACATGTCTGCGGGTGGAGTCCACTATGCCCAAGGCTCTAGGTTTACTGCAGGGACTGTGTCACAGATCCCCAAAGCTCAGGGACCCAAACAGGGTGGCAGAGGCAACTGATGAGTGAATGCCAATACCCTGCCTTTGCCACTTACTAGTTACATAACTATGTATAGTCAATATATATGCTGTCTATCTAGACAACGACCCATGTTTGGGGAACTCACAAGTGACAAAGTGTCACAGACTCTGTATCTTCATCAGGTAACAGGGAAACTTTTTCTGAATATGCACCATGCCAGGTACCACCTGTGTGTGCACTAAGGCCCAAAGGTAAGAGGCTCACAGGGACCTCATCCTCAGAGCCTGACAGTTGGGTTGGGGATAGAAATGGAACACAAACAGCAACAATAACAGTAATGTGTCTGGGTAGGGATGAGACAAGAGTTTGCTTCTGTTTCATGGGAAAAGGGGCTCATATGAAGAAACCAAATAAAGATCTGCTGGGCCAGAGCAGAGAGGAGGGGGAAGAAGAGGGGGCTGGAAAGAGAGAGGGGCATCCTGTGGCAAGCTGACATCTGACTGATCACGAAGGGCCTGAAGCAGCACTGCAGTGACATAGTCTAACATACACCATGTAAAAAGCAAAAGCCACAGGATCAGTGATATTAACAGGCATTAGTCAGCCAGTGCTTTAGGTTATAGTTTATGAGAGTCATTTTTTGTTTTTTTTTTTAAATCACAAGAAAATAAATTGGTCAGGCAGTGGTGGCGCACGCCTTTAATCCCAGCACTTGGGAGACAGAGGCAGTAGAATCTCTGTGAGTTGGAAGCCAGCCTGGGCTACAAGAACTAGTTTCAGGTCAGGCTCCAAAGCTACAGAGAGACCCTGTCTTGAAAAACCATAATAGATAGATAGATAGATAGATAGATAGATAGATAGATAGATAGGTAGGTAGGTAGGTAGGTAGGTAGGTAGATAGATAGATAGATAGATAGATAGATAGATAGATAGATAGATAAAATTTGAAAGAAGTCTATGACCAAAGTGTGTAGTGTCTTCAGCAGCAGGTAACCAACTTGGTTCTGATTCCACTCCAAAGCAAGAAACATATGCCTGGGACTGTCTGTCTAGACAACTACCCATAGTTGGGAACTCACAAGCCCAAGGAGTGGGTGTACTATCATTATTTTGTTAAATGGACATAGCTGCCAAACTGTACCTTTATCCATAGATTAGTGTAGCTCTCAGACCTTATGGAAGAATTTCTTTGCACAGTGGACAGTAGTTAGGGTGGAGTCTCACAACTCCAAGTGTCAGCGGAGTACAGAGCCACACACAGGACATCCAAACCACTACCGGCCCCAAGGCTCAGCAAACAACATGAAGAGGGGTCTGAAAAACTGTAAACCTCAGAGTTTAGGAAAGACTGGGGTGAAACAACATCTTCTGGACATGACAGATCATTATACTCATGGACACAGCAGACATGCCTGCCTGTACAAGATTATGAACACAGTGCTGTGCCTGCCTGTACAGATGAACACAGTGCTGTGCCTGCCTGTACAAGGCATGCACAAGATCAAGCCAGTTAACATTCCAGCACAGAACAGGAAGGGGCTCATCAGCCTCTATTCTTATCTAAGGAGTTACTGTCAATCGATGGCTTTGGAGTAGGGAGTTAGTTTTCTCTGTGATCTGTGGTAGGTGGACCATATGCCACTGGATCACCTCACACTCAGAGGAGTTTAAGCATAGAAAAATTAGATTTGATAAGTTATTTTTATGAAAAAAAAAAGGATACAAAGTTGGAAGAGGTAAGGTGTGGGAAGAGTTGCTGGGGGGACTGGGAGTCTGCTCAAAATACACTGTATAAAATTCTCAAATAATTAATAAAATGGTATTAAAAATAGAAAAAATAATTGGAAAGTATGTTGCAGGTAAGAAATGACTGTATAAGCTCTAGGGACACCCACATAAGGTCCAAAACGAGGCAGAGGACTCCTGAACTTCAAGTCCTTCTATATTAATTTGGTTTCTACCACTGTGATACAATAGTCAGGAGCAAAAAGCAAAAAGTTCGTTTGGCTTCTATATCCCCATCACAATCTATCACTGGGGGAAGTCAGGCAGGAATTCCAGCACAGATTACAGAAAAATGCTGCATTCTGGCTTGTCCAGCTACCTTTCTCACACAGCCTAGGCACCCCCAGCCCAGGGGAGAGACCAACCAAGGCTGGCTAGGCCTCTCACATTATTCAGTAATTGATGTGGGAGTGTCATATATCAATCTGTTGATTTCATTGGTTAAGTAATAAACACACTGCTTGGCCTCATAGGTTAAAGCATTGGTGGGAGGAGTAAACAGAATAGAATTCTGGGCGGAAGAGGAAGTGAGGTCAGACTCTGCTCTGCTTCCAGAGGGACCGGACATCTCTGCTCTCTGGAGCAGAGATGCCATGCTCCGCTCTCCCGGGCAGATGCACGCAATGAAGCTCCTCCGACCCGCGATGGACTTAGGCTAGAATCTTCCCGGTAAGCGCATCTTGGGGTGCTTACACACATCATTAGAAATGGGCTAGTCCAGGTGCGAGAATTAGCCCTTAAGGGCTAGAGTTCATGGGCCAAGCAGTTCTTAAATGAATACAGTTTGTGTGTTGTTATTTCGGGCATAAGCTAGCCAAGCGGCCGGGGTGTTGGGGACGCAGCCCCGCCGCTCATATTTCAACAAGTAATCATGAAAATGTCTCACAGACATGTCCACAGCCCAGTCAATCCCTCAACTGACTCCTGCTCTTCCCACATATTTCTAAGTTTGTTAAAAATAAAACATACCTAACCAGCACACGTTCTGCGCCACAGACTTACTGGGTTTGGACTGTCTCATCTCCCTGATTGTCACGACACTCTCTAGACATGAGAAAATGGCCATGTCTATTTTTCAGACCAGGAATATCAAGTTCAGAGAAACAGCCTACTCAACCTGAAGTTCAGAAGAGGGCATGCCCAGCCAGCCTTACCTAAGAGAAGAGTTTCTGGTTTCCTACACACACACACACACACACACACACACAGAGCATGCATGCACATGTGTGTGCCAGGCCTCACCCAGAACGAGAAGGAAGGGACAGCTGTGAACTACCAGAGAAACCCTGGGCTTTAATTCACCATGAACAACCTTACCCTACCCTGTAAAGTGTGGAGAATTACATTCTCTTGAGCAGTCAGATTTCCTGAATTTTTGACTACCCACTGTGAAGCTCACGGGGAGATTAAAAAACAAAGCCATTCTTTGTTTAGCAAAGGAAACCTAAGCCTGGGACTCAAGCTCTTAAACAATATTCACTACTGAAGTAATTAAGCCATAGGAAAAGCATCAAGGGAGTTTTCACAGGACTACCAACACCATTCCTCTGTAAGAATCTTAAGCCCGTTAAGGCATTTTCAAAGACATACAGGCTTCAAAATTTGGATTGTTAAGGTGCCTGGGGTTGATGGCTGCCCACCAAGCCTGATGACCTGGGTTCAATTCCTGGAACTCATATGGTGGAAGGGGAAAAAACCACCAACTCCCACCTCTGATGTCCACATAGCTCTATGATGCCCCCACATGTACACATACACAGACTAAATAAATAAATGAACACCTCTTATAAAAGGTCCTCTAAAAAGTGTGTAGGCCAAACCTACGGCTAGAATGCAGAATAGAGGTGCATGGAAAGCAGAAGACTCTTCCTACTCACTGGAACTCGGACCACATCAAAGCCAACGGCCAGCACCGTGTACAAGACCTCAGATAAACCACACATGCTGGTGGGCACAGGCGCATGTTTGTGATCTCAACTGAGGCAGGAGGACTGAGCACTCATAGACCTGAGCTACACAGTGAGTGACATAGACGAGGGCAAGGAGGTGGGTAGCAAAAAAGGGGAAGGGAAAGAGTGGCAAGTGTGAGGTACAGAGTGGACCCTCAAAATGCCGGTGTTGTTGACAATATTCTAAATGACAAACTCTCACCAAGTAAACAGAAGGACTGCTAACAGATAGATACACAAATGCCTAAAATCAGCATGCCTCAAAAGCTTGGCAGGACTTCCCTCCTTCCTACCCGTACAAACATAGCAAACTATCTAATTCCCTAGCTCAAATGAACCTGTAACAAATCAAAGACCCAGGTATTGTGGCCCCAAGCCCCCTCCCAAACTCTAGCTTCCAGCTCACAAACTCCTACCCCCACAACATACCTCCTCAAAACTGGCAAGGCTCTCCTGCTTTTCTGCAGCTCTCTCTGGTACCCCACCCCGCCCCAGACAGCCACAGCAGTTTAAACTCTCAATAAGCCTTTCTTTCTACCCATGGAGTAGTCTAATTCTGGTGTCTAATCCTTGCTTATGACAAGGAGGGGAAAAAGATGTATGGAGGGGGAAGAAACAGGAAAAATATGTATCAAAAAAGAACAAGTAATTCACTAAGACAAAATTCCATTCATAAAGAGAGAAAAGTCCACAGTAACTCAGAAATAGGAACTAGAAATACAAAGGGGTAGGCTTTTTCCTACTGGCTTTACATAGTAACGCAGCCTGTAGATGTGGTGAGAGCAGCCAGCAGCCCTGCTCGTAGGCAGCGCTTCAGAAGCACACAAGGCTGAAATCTATAGCGGAAGTGAGCAAGGCTGCAGCCTTCACCTGTCCCTTCTGCATTTGAAGCCACATCCCTCTAAATCGCTAGATGTATTGCAGGGGCTCTGCATGCAGGGCATTTCCTACAATATTTGTCAGCCAAAAAAAGAGTACAACAGAGTCTAACAAAGGAAACAGGATAAGAAAACTCTTCATAAAGCCCCAAGGCTTTTAATTATCACGCAGGCCACAGAGCAACAGAAAAGGCTTCATGACAGACAGGGAGAAAAGCAGGACAATTATGATCACTGTGTGGACAGAGGCGTCTGCAGCCCAGGTCATCTGGAGGAGCCCTGCGCCCTCGACCTTCTCTAGGGAGCTGGTATGACAGAAATAGGCGTTGACACTGACTGCAAGTGAACTCAACACCCTACTCAACCAGGATGTGCCACAGCCAATTTACATTTCAACGTAAGAGGAAAAATGAGTTTCCCTTTCTTTTTGAGTCTTTTACTCATTTTTCTTTTTTATCTATATTTAACATGCATAATAAAAACATAAGTATATATGTTAATGGAATATATCATATGTTTCAATACAGAAATGTGTTCTAGGTGCTTAAATCAGGATATATATCAACTCTAATAATGTTTATCATTTCTTTTGGAAGGGTTCAAGACAGAATTTCTCTATGTCTCTCTGGCTGTCCTGGAACTCAGTCTGAAGCCCTGACTGACCTTGAACTCAAAGATCCACCTGCCTCTGCCTCCCTAGTGCTGGGATTAAAGGCCACTAAACCCGGCTGTTATCATCTTCTAACATAACATCTCAAATCATTTCCTCTGGTTTTTTAAATGCACAGTGCATTACTAGGGTCTATTTCACCCCCCACCTCGACCTTTCTCCTTCTCTCCCTCCCCTTCTCAGCCTCTTGACTTCTCTGAGATCAAATATTAATATCACATGACTAAGAAGACATAATACTCATCATACTGTGCCTGACATATTTCACTTAATATTCTCTGGTTCTGTCCATGCTGTCACATCAGGATTTCATCCTTTTATATGGCTAAATAGTAAAATGGTAATTCATTGTGAATACATGCATTTTATCTACCCATTTATCAATTGATAGACACAAGGGTTGTGACCATTTATTAGTTATTTTGACCAGGGCTGGAATGAGTATGGAATAGAAGATGTCTCTTCAACATATAGATTTTTATCTAGAAACCCAGAAGTGGGGCTGCTAAATCATATCATAATTACACTTTTCATTCTTGTGAAACTTTCATAATGATTTCCATATAGATAGAGATTTACAACCCCCGCAACTTCTCCTCTAAATCCTCACTAGAACTACCAGTGTCAGGGAGCTAGTTCAGTGTGGTTTTTATTTCCATTTAATGATGAATGACTGTCCTAGGGTTTCTCCTGCTGTGAAGACACCATGACTACGACAACTCTTATAAAGGAAAACATTTCATTGGGGTGGCTCGCTTATAGCTCAGAGGTTCCCATCATGGTGGGAAGCAAGGCAGCACGCAGACAGACAGGGCGCTAGAGCAGAAACTGAGAGTCCTTACATCTTGCCTCACAGGCAATAGGAAGCGGTCTGTCTCACTGTGCATGGCTTGAGCATATATGAGCCCTCAAAACCCACCCCATCGTGACATACTTCCTCCAATAAGGCCATACCTATTCCAACAAGACCACACCTCCTAATAAGTGCCACTCTCTTTGAAAACCACCACAATTTTTTTTTCATATATTTGTTAGACATTTCAATTTTGCTTGTTGGTTTGGGACAGCTTCAGACCCAATCTAGCCTTCAAATTATGAGCCTTCGGTCTCTGCCTCCCAAGTGCTAGCTTTACTGGAATATGCCACTATGCCTGACTTATGGTTTCCTTTGAGCCTATGGAGTCTATTCTATGGCCTCTATTCAAGTTTACTGCCTGGATTTTAACCAGGGTTATTTACTTTGCTATTGACCTTTTAAAGCTCTTCATATGCGCTGGATATTGAAGTCTAGTCAGAAGTATGGCTTCCATACACTTTCTCCATCCTTCATGCTGTCTCTTCACACTGCTGTTCCCTTTATCACCCAGAATCTACTCAGTGTGTGATGCAATCTCACTGCCTGCTTTTGCCTTGTATACTGTATTTTTGGGGTCTTATTTTAAAAATCCTTGCAGTATTAACTCTGTCCATTCCCATGTCCTACTCTTATGGTTTCACATTTATGTCCTTAATCCATTTTGAGATGAATTTTGAAACTGGTGAGAACAGGAATCTAGTTTCACTCTTCTGCACTTAGATACTGAATTTGCCCAGCACCATTTATTAACAAGACTGCCCTTTCTCTATCTAGGTGTTCTCGGCACTTGCTGGACATCAGTAGGTTCTACATGTGGCTCACATCTGGGCTCTGGACTCTTCTCCGTTGGTCCATTATGTCAATACATCATTGTACTATTTCAAAGTCAAGAAGTAGAGTGTCTTCTGCTTTGGTATTTTTCTCAAGATGGATTTGGCTATTCAGTTTTCTGTTGTTCTGTGTAAATGTTAGCATTGGCTGATGTCACATTAGCATTTGGATAGATGTTAAGGTTCACATAAGAACATTTAACAGTGTGAACTCCTTGAGGTAGGAGCGTGCTCTACCTCAGCTCTGAAAGTGGAGATGCAGGCTTGAGCCACCATAATCACATCAATTCTTCTGGTCTGTGTGTGTCTGTGTGTGTCTCTGTATGAATGCCCACTGTGCTTCATCAATGCTTTGAAATTTACACTACAGAGATTGCTCACTAAATCCTTATTCTTAGACACAAGTACTACCTGCTTGCAGCTTATATCAATCTACTTTCTGTTGCTGTAATAAACACTATGATCACATGCAATTTAACAGAGGAAAGGGTTTACTTGGCTTTCACTTCCCAGGTTACAATCCATAGTTGAAGTCAGGATGGGAGCTCAAGCAGGAACTGAAGCAGAGACCACAAAAGAACGCTGTTTAACTGGCTTGCTCTCTGGCTTGAATCTAGCCTTTTCAGATATACCAGGCCTAGAGACACCAGTCAAGAATATCTCTCCTAGACATGGACATTCCCTGATGACTCCTAGGTTAGTATCAAGTTGACGATAAAAACTAAGATGGTGGGTGGTGGTGCACGCCTCTAATCCCAGTACTCAGGAGGCAGAGGCAGTGAGTTCCAGGACAGCCAGGGCTACACAGAGAAACCCTGTCTGGAAAAACCAAGCCAAACCAAAACAACCCCCCTCCCCCAAAAAAAACCTAAGACACAGTCCAAATCAATTTGAAGTAGTTAAGCTGTCAACTCATTTTGAATAAGGGTTTGCAATTTTTCCAACTTTATGCTAAGAAAGGTCACTCACACACTCAAGGTCTATCGCTTGCACATTAGCTCACAAACCTATTAAAACTGTTCATTTTAGGGGCTGGGGAAATTTCTCCATGGTTAAGAGAACTTACTGTTCTTACAGAGGCCCTGTGTTCAGATCCCAGCATCCACAGAGCAACTCAAAACTAACTCCAGTCCCAAGAGATCCAGTGGCCTATTTAAATAAAGTTGTTAGATTATTAAAATCGTCCACTTTGCAACTTGATTTGATCTGCCTCAATGTGTGCTGGAACTTCTGCTGTGGCTGAGTGCACACCTCTAGCCCTCTGCGAGGGCAAGGAGCCATGTGCTAAGCAGGCTGAAAGATGGACAATGGATGGAAGCAATCTAACTTTTACACTGCTTTTGTTTTCCTTTTAATTTGGAAGACCTCCAGCAGGAGTATATAAACTACAGCCTTTGAGTAAAATCTGGGCTAATGCCAGTTTTTATTGATGAAGTTTTGCTGGCACACAGTTACACTTACTCGTTAACATAGTGCTGGGGTCTTTAACAACAAGGGTTTAGAAACTGACAGAGACCTGACTGGCCAACTAAGCCAGAAACACCTGCTATGAGTCCATTTTAGACAATATTAGTTGGACACTGTCCTAGAAAAAAAGTGAAGGCATTTCCCTGAGTTGCCCCATGGAGCCAATAAGCTCACTGTGAGGGAGCCCAGGGCTACCTGAGACATCAGCCAGCTCTCCAGTAAAGACAGAGCTGCAGAGCTGACCAGCACAGGACATGGAGATGGTGTGTCCACCACCCTCACTTCACAGGATGTTAAATTTCCACAGTGAAAGGGCACTAAGAACACAGAATATATTTTAATTGATAAAACATCACATGACCTTCTAAAAGAACATCATTTCTCAAAGGGAATTTCCAAGATTTTTAAATGGTATCAAGAAGATTTGTCTAGGTCATGTGATCCATTTGATGTAGCACATCCGTGTAAGAGCAGACTCACTCTGGGTCCCACTGGTCACTTGACCCTGGGAGATGAAGCTCCTCTTGGCTTACTGTGAATATATGCATGTTCATAGTGTAACATGGACACAGGCAATGTGCTCCCACGTCAAAGCAGGGTCTTGTCCCTACTCCCATCATTCCGAAATACAAGTATATGGTCAAACCATATTTACTGCACACACTGTTCAAGGCACAGCTCTGGTACTGATTGCAGGCACCAACAAATGGGGATCCTGCCACCATGGAGCTCACAGACTAAGAGCCTGAAAAACAGTCAAAGAATAAATTAAAGTAACTAAAGATGAGTGATGAGAACAGGAAGCAAAAACTGGCTGTTCAGAGTAAAATGGACCAGATTCTTTCCTGACTAAAAGCTGGAAATTCCCTCAAAGTGTCCAGGGCTCATCCCTGCCAGAGGCCAGAGATGCCAGAAGTATCTCTGGTTTTATCATGGCCAGAAGGTAGATACCAGGAAGGCAGTCTGGTCTCCTTTATCTCTATTCCCCAGAGGAGTAGTCTTTCCTGGAATCTATGCTGTAGAAACCTAAAGAACAGTAGACTGAGCAGCTCAATCCCGTGCCGACTCCAGGTCTTCCTGCTCTACAGGAACCCTGCCTTCTTTCTTTCCCAGCCTTGATGCCAGTTGAGTTTCCGGGACCTGAGTCTCTCAAGCTAAGCACTATAGACTGAGAAAGGCTCCTATGCTCCCAAAGACACCCCAGTATTCCCATGCCATTATAACAGGTGCAACAGAGAACACAGCTAAGAGGCTGGAAGAAGGAACTGTCAGAGGCTACTGCCATGGGGAGGTCTCTGTGAGGTGACATAGCCATGTTCAGCCCTAAGTAATGAGGAAGAACTAGTATGGCAAGACCTTCAGGGTTGGGGAGTGGTGAGCACCCACAGACAGGGGAAGAACATGGAGCACCAAGGACTCACTGGAGGCCCTGTAGTCCATTGTGAGGAAGTAACTTATATAGCAGGCCAGGCGAAAGAAGTCTTTCTCCCCATAGCCTCAGAAGATTGGATGTATTTATTTTTGGTATATGCAGGCCAAGGAGCAACCTTGATTGTCATCCCTCAGTTACTACTCACCTTGGTGTTTTGAGACAGCCCCTTGCTAGGACCTGGGACTTACCAATTAGGCTAGGCTCGGGGCTCTGTCTGGATCCACCTGCCTAGCACTAGAATTATAAGTGGAATTTATATAAAATTGTTCACTTTTTTAGATTTAATTATTTTATGTGTATGGAAGTTTTCCCTACATGTATGTATATCAGTGTGCATGCCTAATGCCTATGGAGGCCAGCAGAGGGAATCACATCCCCTGTGACTAGAATTCCAGACGTGTGTGGACCTCCATGTGGATGCCGGGAATTAAACCCAGATTCTCTGCAAGAGCAAAAAATATTCTTAATTACCAAATCAATTCTCCAGCCCCATTTTTTTAAACGTAGGAGCCAGAGATTGAATTTAGACCTTTGTATCTGAAAGACAAGCATTTTTTTCAGCTGAGTTATCTTCCAATTCCAGATCAACTTTCTGTGCTCCAAGCTCTCTCCCAAGGGTGATTATGAGGAGATAAGGACTTAGATTTGTCCAGTCCAAGGGTAGGAAAAGCAGGCCGTGCTCCCAGAATTAAAATGAAGTGATGCAACAGAGAGGAGGCAAGGTCAAAAAAGAGACAGAGACGGGCAGGGCCCCTAAGGTGAGCAGGAGACAAGCCCGGTACAATCTTGCAAATTTGGATTCTATTTGGAAAGCAACAGGGGGCCACTGACGGGCATTAAGAAAAGAATAGGTATGGCCATATTTGCATTAACACACTATTGCAGAGGAGTGGGGCTGAGGGTGTTGTGGTACTGGAATCAGAGCCAGGATGCTGATAGCAGAGGTTGACAGTGACTGACCTTGATCTCTAGCACCTACTCCATCCGGTACTACACTCTTGTGAGCCATCACCTGGAACACTGTGCTAAGAAAAGTTTGCAAGTGTAAACAGGGACTCTGGGAAAGGGATCCTGATTGGTTAGTAATGCCTGCATGAACCCAGGAGGAAGCAGAAGCATTTACATCTCTCCTAACCCTGCTAACAGAAACTTCACGTATCTAGTGCCTCTTAGACTTCCACTACAACACACCCAGCACGCAGGGTGGGACCCAAGCATCTGTAAGTGTAATAAGTTCCCAGAAAGCCTGCTGACACTGATGGTCCAAAACCCTCACCATGAACAACAGCAAGTAGCAAGAGAATTTACTTTTTCTCTCAGCTCCCAGGACCTAACACAGAAAGGTCACTTGACAAATGCTAACTGAAGTAAGTTGGTCATTTTTACATGTGTGAGCAACATAGCAAGCGGCACAGTCTACCCTCTGTAGGTTGGTTCACTGCTGCCAAGCTCAAAATCATTTGGTGGGCAGCAAGCACCAAGAAACCGAGGAAATGTCCTGAAAGGTGAGGGATGTGCATCACACAACGGACAACGGTGGGGTCATCGCCTGACCTCTTAGCTTTGCAAGACAGCAGGAAAAATACAAGAAATTAAAAAGAATAGCACCCACTGATGGCTCCTAGCAGGCAGAGTTATGAGAAGAATATATGCTTGAATGAAACCACAAAGCAGAGAACCCCAGAGTCCTAGTGCCCTATCCCAGTATACCTAAGCATCTCCCAAGAGTAGCTTACCTTCTCAGACACACTGAACTCAGCTCTGAACTAAGGACCACAGTCAGACTCAGCTACCCGAAGACACAATCCACTGGTGGGAGTCCTCAATGTTAAGACACACTGCCCAAACCAGAGGCACAATCTGTACATTCAATTTCCTGAACCAGTCCCCCAAACCAAGGGTCTCACTGTGAAGCTCTGGCAAGCCTTCAACCTCCAATCTTCCCAACTCAGCCTCCCAAGTGCTGAGAACACAGGTGTATGCTGGCTTCTAAGCCCCTTTCTAGAGTAAACACCATCGTGTGGCTCCATGCAGACCCAGTAAGCCCCAGGATTGCTGCCTGTCACTCACACAGCCCTTGTATTCTTCTCTCTCCTTTTTGAACTCACAGAATTACAAAACATGTCAAGTTTTAAAGAGTTTACCTTAGTAGCACACATTCATTTCCAAGCAGCCATTAAAAAATCATGAGCACACACTCCTACTGCAGTGAGTCATGCTCCTGGCAACATATGCCTCACCTCTGGGCCTCTGGCTACAGCATCCCAAACTCCCAGGCATTATGGATTCAACCTATTGTACACCATTGTTTGTGGCTGCACATTAACCTTAAGCATGCATAACACTTTGAGATGTCCTCAATGTTGTACAAGGCTGTTCTTCAGATAATGTATAAGCAAAGAGATGGAGAGATTGGTTGATTGATTGACTGATTGTCATCACTGGGATTAATTGCCAGGAGTAAGTGGGGTGGTAGAGAAATTAATGGTATACAAGGGAGCCACTGAGTCTTTAGATGTGTTCCTATAGAATACGCAAAAGGGAGGCCAGTTGGAGACTGGAAAGTTTTGCAGGGCAAAACCAGAGCCTGACTCCTCTATCCATCTCCAGGTTAGTTAAGGGGCAAGAGGGCCTCTTCACTAACGCAAGCAAATGACTACCACTACGCTATCTAGGGCAAGGGCAGTACAGCAAATTGGGGTTGGTCCCCACAAAATGATGCAGTTCACATAGTTCTGGTTGACCTGGAACTGGCTTTGAAGCTGGCCTTGAACTCACAGAAATCCTCCTGCCTCTATCTTGATACAGCTAGAATTAAAAGCATGCACCACCATGCCTTACTTAATAGATCTAATTTTTTAACAGAGGACAAAGATTTGATGAGTTCAGAAACAAAACAAATTCCTATATCAACATCTTAAATCTTCCAAATAGCTCAAGAAAGACCTCAACTTCCCAAACTGCCTGGGTCCTGCAGCTCACACCTGTGCTGACCTGGATGCCACTGTGATTCTCACTCAGAGCCAAGCCTAGTCAAGGTCTTATTACGTAGCTTTAGCTGGCCTGGTGCTTGCTATGTGGACTCACAAGCATCTGCCTAAATCACAGAGACTGCACTCTGCTGTGCAACTCCCAACCCATCTGTGAGCTTTGGACACTGGGTCTCAGGTCTGCATCCTGCATCAGGATGGGGCCTGGGCCATAATGAGAAGCAAAGAAGACAAGAGGAAGAAAGGGAGGGAGCCAGGGAGAGTACACTTGCCACATGTACTCAAATTCCAGAAGACCGATTGCTCTGAAGCTGTGGCATGGGGGTGCTGGGTGGAGGAAGGAGCTGCTTTCCTGGTCAAGAGGTAAAAGCTCTGGAGTGCAGTGTGGGGCCCAGTCAGAGCTTTAGCAGCTGCTGGACCTCTCAGAACTGTGAGGCAACACCAGAAAGCACTATGGTGTGGATGCCAGCAACTCCTGACGGGAAGTGCTGAGCCACAGTGAAGAGGAAGCAAAAGGAGCATGATAAGACCATGGCAGCAGGTGAGGAGGGTCCCCTCTGGGCCTAACTCCAGGGACCTCCTCACCCTAGCCTCGTCACACTGAGGAAGTATGTGGCAAACCACTGCTCACCACCTGCAGAGCCTTAGGTTTTGTGCTCTCAAAGAGAAGAGGATATCTATAGCTTGGCTCTAGTTTGCTTCCTGTGGCTGTAATAAACACCATGACTTACACTTCCAGGTCACAGTCCATCACTGAGGTAAGGAGCAGGATCTCAAGCAGAAACCATGGAAGGACACTGCTTGTCAGCTCACTCCCTGACTCACACTTAGCTAGCTTTCTTACATGGCTCAGCACCACCTGCCTAAAGACGGCACCAGTGACAGGCTGTGGAGCTCTTCCACATCAATCATTAATCAACACAGGCTCTTGGAGATATGTGCACAGGCCAAACTGATCTAAGCAATCCCTCAATTGGAAAGCCTTCAGATGACTCTAGGCTGCATCAAGTTGACAGCTGAAACTAGCAAGGACAATCAGTGGCCTGAAAAGGCTGGTCAAGCATCTATAAGACAGCGTTCTACCAATCATAAGACTTCAACCAGATCTGGGCAACCAGCCCTGCTCCTCTCCCACCGGCAGAGGAAGCTGGGAGGGGCCACCCCAAGTCAATATCAGCTCAACATAAAAGTCCAGTCCAGTCGCCACACTGTCACATGGTCTTTCTGCAAATTACAGAAGAAAACACTGGAAAGTCAACAACCCTCGGGTGAAAGGCACTGGACCCCAGATGACCATTCTACTAGGAGGTAAGAGTCCTCAGATGGCAAGGGATAGTAGGAGGAAGTCACTCTCGAGATATGATTGAGACCCTGTTATTTCCTCCTGCTTCCTGACTGCTCTGATGTTAGTGGGGTCCTTCATGTGTGCTCCATACTCTGATGGTCTACCCTACTGAAGCACAGCATGAAAGAAAGAGTCAACTGACCACAGACTAAAACCTCTGAAACCGTGAGCAAAGGGCTCTTTCTTCCTGCAGGCTGACTTAGGTGCAGTATTACTGGAGGGAGCTGACGAACACAGCCACCCTGATACGGTGCTGTCTGTAAAGGTTCCAGAGGAGCAGTGTGATCAGGCACACCAAGAACAGAAGAATGGGGTGGGGCAAGTAGCAAACAGAAGGGACTCCAGGTGAATCCACACGAATTAAGAAGACACACTAACTGAACTGAACAAAACTAAAGCACAACAAGGACAGCCAGGCTTTAACCCTTCCTTCACGTGTATACAGGTACATGTGTGAGCAGTGCATGGGTGTTGTATATACGTACATACATGCATGTGGAGGCCAGGGGACAATTTCGACTCTCCTTCATTAGGTGCCATCCCCTGTGATTTTAGATGGAACCTCTCATTGGCCTGGAACTAGTCAGCAAGCCCCAGGAACCTGCCTGTCTCAGCCATCCTAGGCCAGGATGACAGGCACATGTATATCATTATGCCCAGCTTTCTCCACATGGATTTGGGGACTGAAATCAAGACCTGTGCTTATAAAGCAGGCACTTCACTGACTGAAACAGCTCCCATCGGAGTTTTATTTTTTTCTAAAAGCAACGGCTTAATAGTAACAATTGTCTGTAACATGGCTTGATATACCATATACCACAGGTGCAAACCTAATCTGGAGCTACACATGGCTTTGTACGAGGGATGGAGAAGGAGGATGAGTAGGGAAACAGGAGAAAGAATGCAGAGGAAGCAGAGACCAATGGAAAGCCTAAACTCACGCCTGGACCTTTGGGAAAAATATTTGCCAACCTCTGGCCTTTGGTCCCCAGGTGTAACAGAGATCACACGATGACACAGAGTCATCTGGAGACATAGTGAGGTTCGTGCACCCTCTGCAAGAAAATCACACAGGTCAGGAGACTGTGATCTACCGCAAGCTCATGACATGTCATAAGACAGTGCAGAATTCACCTACATGTCTTGGACTAACACAAACAGGACAGAGTCCAAATAAATAACAAATGGGCTGCAGATGTAGCTCAGTCGGCAGACACCTGCCTACCGTACATGAATCTCTTAATTTTGATTCCCAGCACTGCATGAAATAGTATAGCAGTGCATGCTTGTGACCCCAGCATTTAGGAGATGCAGATAAGAATTCCAGGTCATCTTCTGCTACGAAGGAACTTTGGAGTCAACGTGGGATCCACAAGACCTGTCTGAAAGAAGGAGGGGAGGAAAGAATGAATGAACTAACGAAGGAGAAGCTTGTGCTTGTGGGCTGTGATTTTGTGGAAAACCCTGGACATGAAGGTTTGAGCACTCTTTTGAAGGGCAAACAAAGCACTTCCCCCACACCAATCTATCACCAGCCCCCAAGAAACTTGACACTATTGTCTCACTTCCTAATCTGCTGTGTGACTTTAGCTAAATTCTGTTTCCTCCTTGGATGAATGAAGATCATCATCACACCTAGCAATTCAGGAAAAACATAAAGCTTAAATAAGCATACACTTCTTAGAGCTGAGCCTGGCAGCTGGCATGCTGAAACGTTAGTCTCCATCATTTTCATTGGCCTCTCTATTTATTAAATGGTCTTATTAAATGGTTCAGGTCAAAACTGGGAAGATGGGAGAGCTGACCCCCAACATTGCCAGTGAGTGGATCTGAGAGTGCTGAGCCAGAGGTAGCACCCGCAGTAACTAGCTCACCTCTTCTTGGGGGCTTTAAGGAGAAGCATGTGAAGACCTGTATGGAATTGAATGGTGGAACAAGGTACAGAGCCTGGACAAGCAAAGAACTGGCAGCATGACACCACAGTGAGTTGGATGGGTGCTCCCTCCTCGTTTCTGCACATTCCCCACAATGATACCAAGAGAAGTCCAGGCACAGTAGTACAGACTTGTCATCTAAGCTACTCAGGAAACTAAGGCAGGATTTCAAGTTCAAAATCAGCCTGGACTATAGAACAAGTCTGAGAACAACCTAGACAACTTTGTGAAACTTGCCCCAAAATAAAAGTGCAAAGACGGCTACGGTTGAATCTGTGGTGAATGCTTGCCAAGTACAAGTGTGGTCCTGACTTCATCTCCAATTCTGAAAAGCAAAAAAGTGAACCTAAGCCAGGCATAGTGAGATGCCTAGAATCTCAGATAACCAGGAGATTGAGACAGGAGAGTCACAAGTTCAAGGACAGTCAAAGATATACAGAACCTTAGAGAAGGTACAAGATAAAATCCAAGAAATCAGGTGGTCCCCATGAGCCTCGAATCTGAGCCTTAGCTGTGCTGTGGTCCCATTAACTCAGGTGGTTGCCCCAGCCCCACCCCAGGACCCTACTTCCTGCTCTATCTCTCCCTTCCTTACACAGCGCTATCTGTGTTAGCGACAAGCCTGCCATTCTCCACAAATATCTGAGATTACTACCGTATGCCTCACAGAAAATGCTGAGTGAACAAAACTAAAGGGGAAAAAAACTTCTCCATCCCACGATTCATATATGGGCAAGAGCGACACGCAAGTCAGCCGCTGCTGTTCCTTTGCTCCCAGGGAAGAGTGGCTGAGCAGCAAGGCAGACTGTCCGGGAGGCATGCCTGCTGTGCACACAAGCACAAATTTATTCATTTTTAGAAAGCCTGCAGTGCCCCCCTTTTCCCATGAAACCTGACCATCCTACTCAGCTGCTATTCCTGTCCCTTGCTCATTTGCGTAATTTTAACACTGCAGAATATAGCTAGCCTAAGAATATTTTTTATAATTACACCCATCACAGGAACTGTCAGTATCTAATGAAGGATAATTTCAGCTATTATAAGACGCTTAAAAGATCATTTTCATGAATAATTCGTAATATGAATCATTAAATTCAAACAATGTCAGAAATTTAAAAAAAAAAAAAACAGAAAGAAAAGAAAAATATTTTAGGTGCCTAAAAGTCACGGTCCCTTTAAAGGCAGAATTCCGTTTCTTGTGTGCTCGGAAACAACCTAAGATGCGGGGTTCAATGGCACTGCAGAGGAAGCAACATGGAAGTTGAATTGGGCCATTTCTTCTGACTCTTCTTTCTCTCCAGCTCAGCTCAGTCACCTCTGCTCCTACCACTGCAGAGCCCATGCAAGCCCTAAGTTCTAGGGCTTCTACGTGACTGTACCTGCCCTCCCCGCCTCTCCTGCCTGACAGGAAACACCTGGTCTGGAAACAGAATGAATGTATACAATGCTGGCTCTCCTGGCACACACACCCAATCATCTCTGCACCCCAGGCTTTTTGGTTCCAGAAACACCACACGTCCTTGTTACTATCAGCTGGTTTCAACTGTCTGCTAAAGTTGGGGAAGTTGTTACTATAATAAAATTGCAGGCCTCAACAGACCTTTCTAATAGGAGAACCACAGTTCTCATGTCTGGTCTGGGCCAAAGCCAAGGAAGCAGAGTGCAGGCTGGCAGGTGGGATGGTAGGTGTGCACCAGTGCTGGTGGAGGGATGATCAAGATGTGGATACACACACACCCACTTCCAAGGAAGGTCTGTCCCTGTAGGAGGCACAGAGGTTGCTGCTGACCCCTACCTGCCAGCCGGCACTCTGCAGTGCTCAGCCCATCGGCACCTGCAGAGAATGAGTTGTGAACAGACAGTATTCCTATGGTGATTCCAATAATCTGACACAGAAAGGCTGACCCAGAGAAGTTCTGTTGAGGGACAATGTTACCTGGAAAGGCAAGGCAGGTCTGGGCCTCTAACTCCCTCCAAATGTCAGGTGATAACTATTTTGGAGTGTAAGGACCCCCTGGTCTCTGCTGGAGCTATTCAGCTCTATTACAGTCTCATGAAAACAGGTATCAGTGATACAACAAATGGGTATGGGAATGTCCCAACAGAACGGGAAGGAATGGAGAAACAGTTCAGTGACTAAGAGCACTCACTGCTCTTTAGAGGACCCCAGTTCAAATTCCAGCACCCAGATATCAGCTGACCACTCAAAACTCTCGTGCCAGGGAAATCAACACCCTCTTCCAGCCTCTATGAGTATCGTGAGTGCATGTGCTACAGACATACATGCAAGCAAACACACAAAATACATTTTAAAAACCATACAAACCTGAATTTATAAGCAAGGCTGTCTGTCCAAAGCCAAGCTGGTCACATTGGGGGAATGCAGAGCAGGCATGCATGTGATTAGGACATGAGGTTTGCATACGCTTACATGCATCATTCAGGTCTGGTTACCTAAGAGGCGGCACTGGGAGAGATGGGTGATGTGCATCATCATATTACAATAAATTCCATTCTGTCTTCCTGAAGACAAGCCAACAACATAGACAGGGTCGTTTAATATTGTTCCCCAGGTCTGTGGCCCACTGTTAACTGAGCTGGCGTCAGGTTTTATGGGGAGGAGATGGGGTGGGATAGCGTTGGCTGAGTCTGTGTCCCTTCCAAATGACACAACAGCAGGCCTTGGGCCTGAAGAGTTTCATCAGACCACTGATAAACAAGACATAGGCCAAGGTCAGTCCAACCCTCTGTGACACCAATGCACACTAGACAAGGACAGCTGGCCACTAAGCACAAAGAGAAGGACACCTCTTGTTACCCAGTGAGCCAGTCACCTGAAAATCCCACAGTACTGAATGGAGACTGTCTTTCTATTCTTGTTGTCTCCATCAAAGCCACAGCACTGCTCATGGAACTTGGTTGCTGAGGCCCATAGCAGAGATGACCGGTATTTCCATACAGCTGTTCTTCATTCCGTGGGGTTGTACACCAAGGCAGGTGACATAAAACACAGGTGCTGCTTCCCAGACATCCTTGTAGCAAAGTGACTACATGACAATGCCATGGGCAAACCACAGAACTTTTAGGGGTAACTTGAGCCAGGTGAGACATATACCTGTAATCACAGGGATTACAGCAGGGGAGTTCTGAGGCAGGAGGATGGTAGTTTTGAAGCCATCCCAGGATACAAAGTAAGACAGATAAACAAACGAACTTGAAGTCTTAGCTTAGAAGTGATTCCAAATGAAACAGCATGGGGCGGAGGTGGGTAATGATATGGGGCATGCTGGGTAATGTGCTAGTGAAAGACAGCATTAGAACTTTCTGCACCAAACCCGCAGACTCAACAGCCTCAACGCTCATGCTACAACCTTTCCAGCCAGGCTACATAATGAATGAAGTGGTCAGCTTGCCACCACCTTCATCTGCTGGGACTGTCTGCCACGTGTCTCACTGGCGGCTAGCAGACACTTGACATTACTAGCCTTCATACCTTATATACCACGACCCGACTTCAATATTAAAATACCTATCAACTATTTGTTGAGTTGTTGTACCATCAGCTTTCTTCACACCCACATAAAAATTGTACTTATCAAGAAGGGAGTGGTCACAGGCAGAGGGCATTTACTCCAGAGAACTGGTACAGCACAAAGCCAGAGCCAGATCTTGAAGCTGCCTTCCACAACAGTAAGAAAGCTGGAAGGGTAAAGAACCGTTCCCTTATCCTTTGTGTGTCTCTTCTTTCTTCCCAGTGTTCCTGCTGCCGTTGTTTGTGACAGGGTCTCACTTTGTATCCCTGACTATCCGGGAACTCACTCGGTAGCCCAGGATTCTGAGTTGGCTTCAAACTCAAGCTCTTCCTGCCTTGGCCTTCCCACTGCTGGGGTCATGGATGTATGCCACCAGAGATGACATTTTTATTCATTTTCTATAAAACATTAGCTTTGTGGATTTGGTTTTGTTTGTATTTTCCAACAAGGAAAGAAATCACAAACTGTTTTTGTGATGACAAAGGCATAGAAGTTCAGGAGGCAGCTTTTGGCTCACAGGTAAGCATCCCTCTGCTGTCTACTCTGAATCCTTCATTTTACACAGGTGGCAGCCAAAAGGAGAGGCAAGACCACCCAACAGCACCAGGTCATCCTAACCACCCAGAAATGGAAGCCACATGCTGCTAACAGTGTTAAAATGAGACAATCCCAATATACAATGCAGGCAAGAATAATTCAAGGCAATGTGTGCCAGGCCTGACCTCATCTGGAAGAGTTTAGAGAGACTGGATCCCTATGATGAGGAAGCTTGGCTTCAGCCTAGGCCTGGAATGCCTGGCCCAAGTGTGATCAGTGCTAGCAAACAGCATGTCCCTCATCTCGTCTGTCACTCAGGCCATGGGCAGACACCAGTACACTCACTTCCCACTTCCCATCTGGGTGTCTGCCTAGAACCCAGCTCTAACACTCCAAGTGTACTTGTACACTTGGGCAGACATTTGATAACACAACCTAAAACATACACACAAGGCAAGAAGAAGACTTGAGCACAGGCTGGCTCACTGTTCACACCGGCTCTACCTTCAGCAGCTTCTGCATCCCCGCCAAGGACCCAAAGACCAGAACAGGCTGCACAAGGCAGGAATATTGACTGTGCAGACCTAGCAAAGATCCTGGCAGACAGGACTTGCTTCACGCTGACTCCTTTAAAATGCTCTTTAGTCAATGTGCACTCATGTTTCCTCCCTAAATCCCAGCAAAGTCCCCCACAGGCACTCATACAGGAAGATGCCAAACCAAGTCAGGGGCTTCACTCAGTAGAATACTTGCTGAACCTGGACTCAATCCCTGATAGCACAACAACAAAAATCTAAACAATACCAACAGGTCAGTCTCTGTTTCCATCTTGGCAAATGTTTCTTGAATATGTCGACAAGAAAAACAAACAAGAATTTTAACACATCACTGTGCAGGCCCCAGAGAAATGCCCAGTGATTAGAGTGCTTTGTGCACTGGACGCCCCTGTTCCACCAGAGGCCAGCCAGCAATCAGAAGTCCAATTCCCAGCTTGGGTGGGGACCTTCTACTCAAATGCAAGCCCCTCCAGCAAGAAGACCAGAGGGGAAACAGAAACCAAGGAATAAAACACTTATCCAACAAAGACAAACCCAGAAATCAGCATCTAGACCTGTGATCACCCCAAACCCAATGTAAGAACACAAGAACAGCGAGGACAATATGCCACCACCAGAGCTGACTATCGCACCACAGTCATCCCTGAATATCTCGGGACATCTGGAACACAGGAAAATGACTTTAAACCAGCTTTATAAAAATGATAATAGAGACTCTTAAAGAGGAAACAAACAAATCCCTTAAAGAAATCAAGGAAGAAACAAAGAGAACAATGGAGGACAAATATAAATCCTTTAAAGAAAGCCAAGAAAAAAACAAACAGTTGAAGGAAACAAATAAAACTGTTCAAGACCTGAAAATAGAAATAGAAGCAATAAAGAAAACGCAAACAGGGAATTCTGGAAATGGAAAATCTAGGTAAGTAAACAGGAACTACGGATACAAATATCACCAACAGAATACAAGAGATGGAAGAGAAAATCTCAAATGTTAAAGATACAATAGAAGAAACACATCCATCAGACAAAAAAAATGTTAAAGCAAGTCTCAAAAGGGACAAGAAAATTGAAGTGACCTCTACATCCTATCAGACAACCACAGATTAAAGCTGGATTTCAACAACAAAAAGCCTACAAACTCATGGAAACTCAACAACTCTTTACTGAATGGCCACCGGGTCAAGAAAGAAAATTAAATCAAGATCAAATAAATAAATTAAATAGACCTATTTAAAAAAAACCCTATGGAAACAGAAGCAGTCATTAAAAGTATCTCAACCAACAAAGGTCCAGGGACAGGTGGTTTAGTGCAGAATTCTACCAGGATTTCAAAGAAGAGCTAATACTAACACTCTTCAAATTATTCCAAGACATAGAAACAGAAGGAGCATTGTCAAATTCATTTTGTGAGGCCACAATCACCCTGATACCAAACTATACAAGGATTAATCAAAGAAAAAGAATTACAGACTCATAACTGTGGAGCAGGGGCTAACTACCTCTGACCCTTTTGTCTGCTTTTGGGACCCTTTTCCTACTACTGGGTTGCAAGTCCAGCCTTAATATGAGGGGATATGCCTAGTTTTACTATACCTTGACATGCCATGTTTGGTTGATACCCCTGGGAGGCCTGCCCTTTTCTATAGGAAAGGGAAGAGAACTGGATTTGGAGAAGAAGGGTTGGTGAGGGAGGAAGGAGGAGGAAATCATGGTTGTGATGTAATATGAGAGGGGGGGGGGTCGATTCCCAGCACCTACACAGTGGTTCACAACTGCCAGTAACTGCAGTTCCAGGGAGGTTGATGTCATGCATACACGTGATGCACATAGACAGGCACACACATATAAATTTTTTAAAAATTATGTATCAACTGGGCAGTAAGATCAAACTTCTGAGAATGAAAAACTGGAGAAAATGGCAACAGAGACATCAGGGAGCACCTGTTGGGGAGGGACCACCTGCCTGGAGGTCAGGGGTGCCAGACAGGAGGAAGGTTCTAGAGGGAAGGGGGTGGGCTGTGGACCTCAAGTGCAGAGGACAGGGATAAGAGCACAAGCTCGAAGTAACCTAGCCAGGGACCACTGCATCTCTTCAGGAAATGGTCTCCAGTCTTCCCGAGGAAAGCAATCAGACAGGCCACTCTGCTGAGGCACTGGAGTCTGTCCACCCATTCAAGCACAGCAAAATGACCAGTTGCCTCAGGAAAGCTGTAATCAGAAACTAAAGCAGAGTGGTGTTTCAAAACCAAAGTGGCATTTAACAAAACAAGCCAGGGGGAGGCTGACTGACAGGCTGCAGACACCAGTCAAACTGGCAAATACGGAGGGGTGAGCATGCTAAACAAGGACCTTTGTTTCTTACAAATCATAAAAAGGAGCAGAACCCAATGGATCCTGGATATTTCCAGGCAACTGTTTCTGCTGTGGTTTGGGAGAGGAAAGCGTCCTGCTGGGGCTGAATTCAATACAGCAAATAAAATATCACCCTCTCCCCAGTCACCAGGACACTTAGGTAGGTCACTTCTGAAAGTAGGAGCTGGATTCCTCTGCAACTATGACCATGAGTCTTTGCTGAAAATTTTCCCTGACGTAGTGGCACAAAAAGTGGCTTGGAGCAAGGTCCCACCCCTCACAAACAACTTCCATCAGACACCCCAAACCTACCAGAGGCAAGGATGCTGGCTGGCCTTCCCATCTCTTTCTTCCACCTGCCAGGAATATGGATGTGATAGCAGAGCCGCAGCCACCTGACAGGTGACATGAGGCAGTCATAGAGTAAAAGACATGCATCAAGAATAAGAAGAGATGCAGCTGGAGTGCCTGTGGCCAGAAAATACCCACACTAGCCCAAGCTACTTCCAGACAGCGCATGCAAGAGAAAAACTATGGGAGCTACTGTGGTTTCAGTTTTCCTTTCGATACAGCCAAGCCTCGTCCAACCCAACATGGTATCCCAAAGCCAATGAAGGGCATGCTATGACAATGAGGTCGAGATAGTCCTGCACACATCCTCCAGCAAACATCTAACCTCCTAACAAAAATGCAGAGTCAACTGAGTACCTGCTGCCATCCACCCTGACAGAATCTGTCCCTTTGTTTCTGAGCCTCACATTGCCTGTGCTCAGCCCAGTCAGTGTGTTGCTGTGGGGCTACTCCCATCCCATGTGAGCCTGACTTGACCACATCCTAACCGCCCTCTGTTAAGCGACAAATCTCTCCACCGATACAAATAATCCCAACCAGACCAAATCAGACTGAATTAGAAGATGTCCATGTTTAATGGCTGCCAGCACTCCTGGGTGGCCCCCCAGAAAAACATGGAGAGTAAAACAGAGAACCAAAAGACCATGGGAAACAGGGAGACCACCAGAGAGAAAAAAAGGGGAGACCACGTGTTCATTCTCTGGGGAGAGGGGGCAGTTTAAATAACCTGTGGGAATGGTCTTGACCTTCCCTGGGGAGGGGTCACCATTTGGAGGGTTTTCTTGGAGATGGAGTTTCTACTGAGGCAACTCTCAGGGGAGGGAGCTTATGCCAGGAGTTAGGGTGAAGCCCCCAGCTAAACATTCCAGACTTTTTTGGATAAGGATGTTAGGGGCTGAGGTGATGCTTTTAACTAAACATTTTTAGACTCCTTGTATATATGGATGCCGGGGGGGTGGGGTAAAGCTCCCGGCCAAACACCCTCTCCAACTTCACCAGGTCCCAGTGTTAAGTAAGGGATATACAGCATCTGAGGAGGACCAGAGTTGGCCTGGCACATCTGCTAGTACAACCCAGAGGGCATTTTCCATGACACTTTGAATTTTCAATTCGGTGATAGTGAGTTTGTGTCAACTTGACGTGAACTAGAGTCGCCTGGGAAGAGGGACACTCAACAGAACTACCTCCACTAGACTGCCTGCAGGTATGTCTGCAGGGCATTTTCTTTTCTTTGTGTGGGGAGGAGGGAGCTCAAGATGGGGTTTCTCTATATATCCCTAGTTATCATGGAATCACTCTGTAGATCAAGCTATCCTCGGACTCACAGAGATCTGCCTGCTTCTGCCTCCCCAGTGCTGGGGTGTGCGCCACTATTGCGCGGCTTTTTCTTTATGGCTGATTAACATGGGAGGCCCAGCTCCTGCAGCAGGTAATCCAGGGTTATATAAGCAAGTCATGAAAAGTGGGCTAGGAAGCAGCACTGTTCCATGCATGGTCTCTCTTGCATCTCCTGCCTGCAGGTTCCCACTTGACTTCCTGCTCCGACTTCACTCAGTGATGGACATGGAAGTGTAAGCCAAATCAACCATTTCTTCCCCAAGTGGCTTTTGGGCAGTGTTTTATCACAGCAGCAGAAATCTAACTATAATAAATCCTTTTTTAATAAAATCTGAAATATGTATGGAAAAATATAAAGGTGTTAATCCTCAGAGGTGAATATGGAGAGTATTAGCTATATTACTCTCTAGGCCTTTCCAATAAATTCAATCTAAAAAAAAAAAGCAACCCTTTGATGTCTGGGAACAGAATTCAGTAAAATGCAAGGAGTGAGTGCAGTGGCACATGCTTGTAATTCCAGCACTGAGGAAGCCGGAGCAGGAGGCTCCCCAGGGCTTGCTTGTCAGTCAGTCTAACCAAATCAGCTCTATTTCAATGAGAGAGCCATTCTCAAAAACTAAGGCGGATGGCAGGTGGTGTGGGTCAGCAGGTAAGGACACTTGCTGAGCAAGCCTGGCAACTGGAGCTCCATCCTTGGAACCCACATGAAGATGAAAGGGAATAACTGACTCTACAAAACTGTGCTCTGACCTCCACACATGTCAAGGCACACACCCCACACCTATACACAAAGCAATAACAAAAGGTTTAACAATAAAGCAGGGTGCACACATATATCAACCCTTTAAGTAGATGTGCCACTTGGAGACTAAGGCAAAAGGATCAGTTGAACCCAGATTCACAATCAGCATGGGTGATTACAATATAATATCACCCCTTTCTCTCTGTCTCTCTGTCTGTCTGTCTGTGTGTGTGTCTGTCTCTCTCTCTGTCTGTGTGTGTGTGTGTCTGTCTGTCTGTCTGTCTGTCTGTCTGTCTGTGTATATTCTCTGATCCATGGCAGCTGCTAGGACTTCAACACTTCGGGCAGGCACTAGAACCCCTTTCCTGGGTTTTATTTACAAGACAGAAAGCTATTTCCTCACCCAGATACTATTTTATCAGGATAATGGCTGCAAAGCTTTCAGAGAGGTTCACTATACAATTATCACCATAATCGCTCACCTTTTACAAACTAATAGACAGGTGTCTGCTAATTTGTCTTGACCCTCAACTTGGATCTTCAAAACATCACCAACCCTATTTATAATGAAAATTGTCTGCTATTTGACATGTCCCATCACTTGTTCCATGCACGCAAGTCCACAAAGTCACTGTTATTATCCTCAGCCCCCAAATTAGCATCAGAAACTTTGAAATAACTTCCAGCAAGAACACAGCCATTAAATGCAACCAGTGCAGAGATTCAAGCCACAGCCCTCAGGCTGCCTTGCCTTTCTCAAGGATCATGATTTCTCCAGGTTCCCTCCCCAGTGGTATCTCTTTACCAAGGGAAGAGAAGGATTCTCAGGAGGAGGAAAGGGCATGACTATGCTACACTCACCACCACCCATAGCAAGCATGTCTGCTCAAACATCATGCTAAAAAGTGTTGAGCTGAAGGGTCTGATGTCTGCTCCAGGAGGTCTCCTACCCTGTTTCCCACTAGCAGACAGCACACAACTAGTTCAGGCTATCCAGAAAGAGGATGCCCTCCCCCTTTCATGTCTTTTTCTCAGAACAAAGTTGAGTAGTAAGGTGAAACAGCAGAGCAGCCTACCAGCAGAGACTGAACGCCCAGACCAGCACTTCAGCGAGCTCAGCACACAACATCCAGGCTGGGGACCCATACATCTCATGATCTAGAAGCCGATCAAACTTGGAGGAAAAGAGTAAGTGCTGGACCTAGTAGGTGAGAGCAGGAATCTTTGTTTTGTTTTGTTTGTTTGTTTCTCAAGACAGGGTTTCTCTGTGTAGCACTGGCTGTCCTGAGACTTGTTCTGTAAACCAGGATGGCCTCAAACTTACAGAGATCCACCTGACTCTGTCTCCCAAGTGCTGGGATTAAAGGTGTGCACCACCACCAGCAGCTACAGGCAGAAATCTTGATTCCTACTTTCTGGACAGTGGCAATGATGGTTATTTTTATGTCTCAATGGTGACTGACAATATGACTGGAACCTGGAATGCAGATATTGATCAAATACTAATCTAAATGTCAACTGTGAATGTCTTTGTCAGCCTGTATAGTATAACTGGATTTCACTCAGTCGAAGGCCTTAAGGTGGAAGAAAAGAGAAGGTCCATGAAAAAGATGTATCGGAGGATTCGAGGTCAGCTGTGACATCAACTCTTCCCAGGTGTCTAGTCTGCAGGACACATTACAGATGATGGAGCTGAAGAACTTCCACAACCACATGAGCCAGTTTCCTAAAATAATTCCTGCATACACACACAGTCAGTATGTATCACTGTGGAACCCTGGTGCGTGTGTGTGTATGTGTGCGTGCGTGTGTGTGTGTGTGTGTGTGTGTGTGTGTGTGTGCATCCACCTTTGGGGCTTTGCTTCTATGTGGGTACAGAATGACAACAGCACCAGGGGAAGACCCTGGCTGAGGGTTTAACTATCTATCGATATTTGACCTAAGAACGTCTCACTGCACTAGAGATTACCAAATTAGCTAGTCTGGCTGGCTAGTAAGACTGAGGAATCCCCTTGTATCTCACCTTGGCTGGATTTCAAGTGTATGTCACCACAACCAGCTCTGTAAGTCAGGGTCTAGGCACTGAGCTCAGATCCTCAAGCTCACGGGGCATTTCCTCACAGAGCATGGCCCCAGCTCCCAGGCCATATACACATCTTGGTGCAGGACTTGAGCAACATGCCAGAGGGGAAATCAAAAGCATGGGGAGTCAACGCCTGCTTTCTAGTCATACATGAAACTGTTTGACACTGGTTCCCTGCAGAGGCAGGACCTCCTTAACCACAGAGCGGTGGCACTTCTACTACCGCTGTAACAGTGCAGGATGAACACAAAGGTGACATCAGAACAAGAGCTGAAGCAAAGGCAGGGACAAGCTTTCACAGACCTCTGTCCCGGCTAGGAGCCACCAAAGGCTTCCTAACAAGTGAGGAAGACACCCCAAATTCTACTCCACATTCCAGCTTCACAGAAACAGGGGGAGAGTGGAAACTCTGATCTGTACCTGTAAATTTAAAGGTTGTTGACACTATATTTTAAAAGTTAATATTATGTTGTTTATTTTTAAAACCTGGAGGAATGTGTCCATAACAAGAACATAAGGACAAAGGTGAAAGTCCCAGGAGAGCCCTGAAGACTACTGCCAACTGCAAAGCTCGGGGAGCTAAAAAGATTCCCAGTCTCTTCCCTCTAGTGAGCTCACAGCTGTCTAAGTCAGTGTTGACAAGGACTAAAAGACACTTTATGCTTACGCTATGAAAATGTGTTCTCAGTTCCCTCCTATAACTCAGGAATTCAGACATTGCTGTGTCCATCCCTGATACCAGAAGCCAGGGGCCATCGTTAATCCGATGGCAAAGCAGCCTTCCTTCAGGTTCCATGAGCCTGCAGGCACCAGGGCCAGGCAGTGAAGAGGTGGAGAGTAGGGCTAGAGCAGGAGTCCCGACCTCTCAGAAGGAGGATCAGAGCTTGGGCAGAAAGCTGCTATGCAGCTTTGGAAAGTACTGCCTTTTACAAAAACAAACACATCAACACACACACTTATGGAGCATCACGTAAGTATTCATTACGTACCTACATGTGTGTAATTTGCAATGCCAAAATCAGTGGAAAAGACTGGATGCTAGGAACAGTGTCTCGCTATAAAGCTCAGGTTAGCTTTGAACTAACAAACTATTGGCCCTAGTTTTGAGTGTAAGGCTGTCTTCATGGTGCTGGCACTGGCTGGTGCTCCTTGATAATTGTAGCTAAAAGGAGAGAACCGCAGGACGCCATAAGCAGCAACAGGGCAGCTGATGTGTGCCCACTACTGAGCTCAGCCCTGACCACCCGCAATGTGAGAGGACGCGTTGGAGAGCGCGGAAAGCGGCTGCCACTACTTGTCATCTCACTGCAAGTCAGCAAGGGTGATCACATGTGCATGCTGAAAAAGCTTACACCAGCTCTGCTTCAGAGCACTCAGGCTGCCGTGTAAGAAATGGAACTTCTGCTGCAATCTGTAGACCACAGGTTCTGCTTCTGCGTTTGGGGAAAGTGCTCCAAAACTCCTGGCTCAGAAATGCATCTCAGAGTGCTGTGCTTTCTAAAAGCAAGCCCAAGGGCTGGGGCAATGGTGCAGCTGGAAAAGTGCCTGCCATGCATGCACGAGGGAGGATCTGGCATCCCCAGCAGCTGTGTCAAAAAAACCTGGCACCATGATATATGCTTGTAACCCAGGTTCAGTGAGATACCATGACTCTAATAATAAACACCATAGAGGTTGGACTCTGGCCTCCATATGCAAATGCTGTGGGTCCATAAACGTAGGAGGATACTAGCTGGAAAGACAGGGGTTTTCAGGAATGAGAGGGTAAGAGAGAGGAGCAAGAGTGAATACGATCCCAACACATTGCACATATGCATAAAACTGTCAAAGTTAAAATATTAAATAATACCAACAGCCAAGCATTACCTATTGGCTATTCACATCAACTCAAGTGGCAGGGAAGCCTGTCCCTGCAATGGGCAGATACTCCCTGAGTAAACTCTGTAAATTCTCAAGGCAAGTTTCCATTCAGGCCATAAGTTTCTTTCCTTAATGACCCTAATGGCTTTAAGGGCCATTCATTCCCAATGCTATAGTAGAAGAGTAGCTGGGCCCCACCCAAAAAAAAAAAAAAAAACCCTCACCCAATCCCTGAGCTTGAGCTTGCCAAGATCAGGCCACATAATTCCTCCAATCCCATGCCACCTGGAAACTCCCCCTCCCTGCAAGAAACCCAATATAAACCCTATGTTCTGCTCAGTTCTCTGCTGTTTCTCGCCTGAACAGAGGCAGCCACCCTCCTGGTTTTTCCCTCCCAATAAATCTCATGTGTGATGTTTGTTGTGCGTTGTGACTTTGTGGTATTCCTTGGCTCCCGACTGCCAGGATGCATTTCCATCCGAGCTGTACCATTTGCATTACCCAGTACCTGTCCTGTGCCAATCCTTACGCTACTATACCTCGTGCCTCGCAAAGCAAGTACTGCCAACTACCCCATTTTACAGATGAGAAAACTGATAGGGACGTTAAAAAACTACAAGAGGGGTCGGATTGCAGCCCGGCAACTCTAAGTCCCGGGAGGTCTGGTTCTTCACCCTGCCTACTCTCTGCTGCTTACATCCCTGGTCTCATGAGAATCAGCCATTCCATAAGGCTCGCAATAATCCACCTAAAGTCCATAAAAGTGTCCAAATCATACAACTGTTGCTAAGTCTAGTGAGCCCTAGTTTTCATTTAGCAAAAATCCACAGCAGGGTTTTCTGTTTCACTCTGTTTTCTGGAAGCCCACCAGCACCGTTTTTCTACTCAGTGGAGTATGTGTTCATCCACTCCTGGAGCCTGCCCATCCAACAGTCAGTCCCTCCCCCATGCTCCACCTCACCTTCTGCTGTTTGACCTTCTCTTTTCAGCATCTGGACAGCTCCTACATATTTCTTCAGCTGGACTTTGAGCACCTCGTTTTCTCTGCAGGTATAAGAATGTTTAAAAAAAAACAAATTTAAAAACTGACACCTTCCACCCTAAGCAGGGGAGGGATCTGTGTGAGGAAAAGACACAGCTGTGTCTTGTCAATGCTAATGTGCGGTCCTGTATCACAGCACTGAAAATGACGGGGCATACTTCTGGGGCTTTCTTTTGGGAATGTTGGTGAATGCCAACTGGTCCCTGTGCCTACAGACTTGGAATGCAAGCATATGCTATGTGAACCCACCAAACTACCAGGTGCCATCCTGGGTTAGGCCCTTGATAGTGTTTTCTCCAATGGCAGGCACACACTACACACAATTCACCTGCACCAACTACTGTGTGTTGCATGACTTGTGTAATGCTAAGTGTTCATATATGATCCCAGGAACTAGCACAACTCCTACTTTGGGACACCAGGGGGAAAACCATGACCAAATCCATCCCCAACCCCATTGTCTTACAATGTAGATACACACTGGGCTATAACCACACCCTACTTCCCAAATCCATTCCCCAGGTACACTGGCTGGTCATATGACAAAGCTCCAGAAAAAGAACCTGACATTTCATTACCATCAACCATATATAGCTTAGCCCTTGGACATGTCAGCTCACCAAATCACACATGCATGCATTCATCCATTATATCTATCACATAGATCACATAGTTTGCACCCATATAAGCTCACTGAACCACATACAAGCACTTTCTTCCACCCAACATTTGTGGAAAAATCACAATGGACCTGGATCTGTCGCAGTCTCCCAGTTCGGTAAGAGAGGAATTTTGACAGATAATGTCTCTGAACAAGATCACATGGCCAAGGTCTCCAGTAACCCCCAGGTCTCTCTGTCTCAAGACAGACTTTCCTGTGTCCTTCTAGAGACCAAGGTTTAGTCTCTCACCAGCTACACCACAAGAGGGTCCTTGCCCACATTCTATTTCTCCCTTTCACTTCCCACCCCAGGTCTCCAGTGTATTGTTAAACACACTCAAATGTTCTGTCTTCACAATAAAAAGGGCTCAAACCGGATTTCTTCTATGACTATACAAATAAAGACTCACTGCAGAATATCCCAGCAGTTAGAACACATTTAAGAAGGGCACTTAGATGAAAACACAGCACCTTGAAAGAAAGCCCATCAACACTCTCCTCTCTCCTGTCACACTCAGGGCATGTGCAAACGAGAATGCTTTATGGAAGAAAAACACATGTTCCCTTAACATTTTTGGCTAGAAGGAAATCATGTTCCTATTCGTTTTCTCCAGCTCTCCCCGCTTCAGGGAAAACGGCAAACCTGGTGTGCACTGCCATGCCCTACAGCATGCACAGCTAACCACTACAAACCACGCACACTCCTACAGAGTCCAGCGTATGGTGCAGGACCACAGTGTACACTTTCTGCAACCAAGCTGTTTTCTTCAACTGCACCACAGCAAGCACTAACTCAGACTATTGACAGAAAGAGGTTCCTTGGTGTAATGCTACACACATACTTAGCTGTGTGTTTCCAGTGCCCCACACCACAATGCAGTCTATAAAGACAGCACTTCCCTTTGGGGACAGAGAATATAAGGGTCAAATCCAGGAAGCACCAGGTGCTTAGGAATTGCCATGGTGAACATATCAGCTCACTGGATGGATATCTTCGGCAGCTGCCAGTTTAATCCAGCCGGCTTTGCCCTGGTGGGAAATTAACACTTTCACACCTCTGGGGCCTGAAAAATCTCAAGCGAGAATGTGTTCTTACTTTTTTTGGAAAGGATAAAGGCCTGGTGTGCTGGCCAGGGGGGTGCTGGCCACTGATCCCTAGGAACAACCAAACTGAGTTATTGTTTTAAATTTTTATTTTGAAATAGCTAAAGATTTGCAGAAAGTTAGAAGACAGCAAGAGGCCCTGCACAGCCTTGGCCCAACTTTTCCCAGTGGGTACACCTTACATAGCCACAGGGCAAATGCCATCACACCCAGATACCCACTAGGAACACAGTGTATGATGAGAGCATCTTCATTATTCTAACTAGCCTTGAACATGAGGTGAGCCCTGAGCCTTTGCCTCCTGAGTATTGGAACCACACACACAGCTCATAGTGTGACTCTGAAGAGAGACAGAGACTTCAGTGACCACAGCAGTAGATAGGTTGTGCCAGTTAAAGAAGCCAGGTAAGTATTAGGGACTCAGGGAAGGTGGCAATCAAAGGAGTTCTTGCCACTGATGTCCTCCACAGGCCTGGCTCTATTGAGAGGTAGTGGAAATTAGCATCTAGGGCAGTGGTTCTCAACTGTCCTAACGTTGGGATCCTTTAATATAGTTCCTCATGTGTGGTGTCCCCAACCCCAAAATTATTTAAGCACTACTTCATGACTGTAATCTTACTACAGTTATAAATTATAATGTAAATATATGAAATGCAACCCCTGTAAAAAGTTCATTCAACCCCCAAGAGGTAGAGATCCACAGTAGAGACCCATTGACCTAGCAGGTCTTCATCACTAGCTGAGTGCCCTTGAAGGAGGCAGTGGGATCTGGCAGCCCCATCTGTCCTCTTCCTCTTCTCCTGGCCCTACAGTGATCGACTTTGCCCCACCAGGGAATGATTCCTCACTACAGATTCAAAAGCAGCCAAAAAACCACGGACTTAAAGCCTAACAGAACTGTGAGACCAAACACTTTTCTCTTCTTTGCTGACTGTCTCGGCTTTTTGTGACAGTCACAGAAATCTGGCTCATTTAAAAGGTGCCTTTTCTGCTTTTTCTTTTTTCTTTTAAACTTCACATATCACTAGCCCAGGAAAACAATACTCATAGTTTGGACAACTAATTAGCAAAAAAATTTAAAAACTGAATAATTTTAAATTTTTATAACATTTAATTGTTTACTTGTGTGTGTGTAGATGTGTGAGGGCACACACCGACATTGGACACCACCAGCAATTCCCTGAGCTATCATGTCCGTCATAAGGAAGGCCTTACCTTGTAGTCAGAGAAGTCATTTAGAATGTATATTCTCCTCACTACATAATCCATATTACGATTATAATATATTAATACCTGACACTTGACTACCAGTGGCACTGAAGTGCATTAATGCCAGCCATCCTGGGGTTCGAATCTCAGCTCCTGTTCTGACCAGCTCTCAAATGGTGACAGTGACCTTAGCTCCTGCTCTTACCAGTTCTCAGACCCTTAGCTTAGCGGTGACAGCAACCTCAGCTCCTGCTCTCAGACACTTAGCAATGACAGTGACAACAGCTCTCCCCCATTTTCACTTGTCGCTCACTGACTGTCAAGTGATAATTCAAGTGATTCACAAATGTCTCACCCTGTTAACAACTGTAATATTTGCTTCCTGGGGTCAACTGGACTTCTTCACTCACTCTAGTGGCAGAAGTGTCACGTGTCACTTCTGGGATCAATTACAAGAAGACTACAACAGTATCTTTCTCTAAAAGATTCCCATCTCTTATTCCCAGCCAGCATGTGAGAAGCCACAGAGCAGAAAAGAGGCCACCTGGCAGCTTCGTGAGTGAGCCTGGAAGAACACCATCAAGCCTTGAGTAGTGACTAGAACTCCAACCAACACTCTGGTTAACCTCACATGACCCTGGCTAGAAGGACCAGCTAAGCCCTCCCCAGGCCTCTGACCCTCTGAAACGATGAGGAATTGGGAAAGGCAGTACCTAGATTGAACCTAGGATCTCAGATGCCAGGTGAGCATGTTACTGCTAAGCACAAGCTACAGTGCCAGCCTAATTAACTAAATTTAAACTGATCCAAGCAACTTTATGTGCATTCATTCACTTTATCCCTATGGTAATCCTATGAGGCATTTTTACTCCTGATGCTGAGCCTAGGAGCGGAATATAGGAAACAGAGGTAAGACTTTCAGAGGTCAAATAGCTTGCCCAAGGGGGCTGGAGAGATGGCTCAGAGGTTAAGAGCACTGGCTGCTCTTCCACAGGTCCTGCATTCAATTCCCAGAAACCACATGGTGGCTCACAACCATCTATAATAAGATCTGGTGCCTTCTTCTGGCCTGCAGGAATACATGCAGACAAAACACCGTATATATAATAAATAAATAAAAATCTTTTAAAAAAAATAGCTTGCCCAAGGTAATGAACTTTCTCTGACCTCCACCCTTCGTTAAAGTGAAGGTCAAAGCCCTATTTACATCCAGCTGAGCACAGCGGAGGCCCTCTCTGCACCTCACTTCACTTCCCTAAATAGCAGAACTCAAGCTCTGAGGATTGGCACAGCATGCACAATTCTTCCAACAACCACTTCTCTGGACTTCACACGGGTGCTGAGCATCATCAGACACATGATGTATGGGCACAGGACAGAATGGGTCTCCCCATCCTCACAGAGGTGGGATTCACAAAAGAGCTGTAACCTTACAGGTCAGCAAACAGGTAGCAGAGTTCCAGACCATACCGCATCTTATAAAAATGAAGGGGGGTAGGAAGGAGGGAATAGGGTGGTGGAATGTTTTATAGAGGGTCTACAGGGCTGTTCTGAAGCTGACAAACCTGAAGGAGGTTTAAGATTCCTGCTTCCAGAATCAGGATGAAGGACAGGGTGAAAGTAAGTCACCTGCACAGCTGTTAAAATGCAAATTTGATTCAGAGCAAGGGAGCAGAGCCTGGAAACCTGCATTTTTAAGTGTTCCATGCAGGCTGCTAGACCCAAGACTAGACCAGAGGGAAGGGCTGGGAAAGCCCCAGGAAGCTGGAGAGACTAGAACCAGGCACAAGTCATGAATACCCCTGAGCCAGGGCAAGGACCGAGAGCACCCAAGGAATGGTGTGAGGGGGACACAAGGGCCATGTGACCTTCTAGAAGGCAGCCATTGCAGTCAACCAGCCAAGAAATGATGGTGGTCAGGACTGGAAGGCCTGGCAAGTAGCCACAGAGGAGGAGAAAAATCCACAGCATTTCTACAGGAGTCCAGGCTGCCAGCCCTGATCCGCCTGCTGGCCACCCTGCAGGTTCCTTTGAAAGCTCAGGAAAGATGTAAATCATGGAGTAGGTGGCAGCAAGTGCTTCTCCCACAGCTTCCAGTGACTGCAGTAATTAATGTGCGCAAGTCAAAGCAATTACGCCTGTGGATGTCAGAATAAACAACCAGCAGCCCCAGACAGCACCATTCAAACGATAATTACTCAAAACAAAACCAACGAACCTGTTAAGTGCATTTGGTAATTCACAGGCATCAAAAAACCACCATAAGACACACCTACAAAACTCTGTTCTCCTGGGCCGGTGAAAGCTTGGCCTAGGGTACCTCAACTCTACTAGCCACTGATACTCAGTAAACATGGCATCTAGCTACACCAAACTTCTAGAAGATGGTCTCATAAAGCCATGAGAACTACCTAAAGAAGGTAGTAATGGACCAGCCTGCCTCCATTTTGGGATTAAAAGCCATCTTATGGGAAAGACAAACTAAGATCATTGCTCTTTATAATTAAAGCTCTGTTTCCCAAGGACTGGGCTTAACTAAAAATGGTTCTGCACTGCCTGTTCCGGGAAAGAGCAACCATGCTTTGTTCAAACCATTATTTTGGTCACCTGTTGTTGTGACCACCTTAAGACTACCTTGCAACCACATCTTTGTTTCAAAAAGCTGTAATGACCACCTTGTTATGTCCTGCTCCTGTAACCCAGCCTACTGTACCCACCAAATTTCCCACCTGGAAGCCCCCCCACACACCGAGCTAGAGAAAACTTGTCTTCCTCACATCCAGTGCAAGCCTCTTAGGACACCTTAGGGAGAGGTGACCTGTGCACATGAACAAAACAGCTGGCTTTGATTAATTTGGCCACGATGGTTTGGGTAAGCGATCTTTCTCCTTCCAGTTTTGGGATTAACAGCAGGAACAAAAGGTTTAAACAAAAAATCAGGTCATTAAACAAAAGTTTAATGGTATTGAAAGCTGTTGAAATAGGAGCGGCAGGGCTGAGTCCCCGGCACCCGGCCGCCCGCATGGCTAGGTTATGCCCGAAATAATTACACGGAAACTGTATTCTTTCAAACACTGCCTGGCCCGGCTAGTTCCAGCTTCTTATTGGCTAGCTCTTACATATTGTTCTAACCCATTTCTAATATTCTGTGTAGCCCACGAGCTGGCTTACCAG
>NW_026067891.1:13465869-13466932 GCF_014885135.2 Alexandromys fortis | reverse complement strand
ATCTCCGCTGGCCTCCTCAGGGCTCATTTGACCCCGATGTCTTACGTGAGTTAGCTAATTTTTGTCATCGCTCAACAAAATGGAAAGAGTTAATGTATATAATGGGATTTTTTTACATGGCTCTAAAGACTGATCCGTCTACGGTTTCTCACTGTTCACCCGCCCATATGTTCTTGGCACTGTCCTCACAAGATCCTCCTTCCCGACAGGTGCTCTCCTCTCTGGCTACCGCCATGGACCCGGCAGACGAGCCTCCTCCCCCCAGGCCTCGTGGGACCGCCCCTTCCCGCCCCCCTCGGCCGCGCGACATCTCACCCGCCCCTCTTCCTTCTACAGATCCTATCTCGTTCCCCATCTCGTTCCCCGCCGATGCGCAGACATTTTAACATTTCTGCCCGCAGGTCCTCCTCTCGTTCCCCGTCGCTTCACAGACATTTTCCCAGATCCAGGTCTCTTTCCCCGAGGAGCTTCCGCTCTCGCCGATGTTCTGGTTCTTTGTCCAGTTCCAACCCACCCTCACCTCACTCTTCCCGCAGACGCAACTGCGAACATTTAATGGTTTCTTTCAGCCACAGACAGCAGAAAGAGCTTTCAGATTCATCTCGGTCTCCTTCACCCCCTCCTGGTCCCTCACGGCACAAACCGCCCTCAGGCACTAAATCCACCCGCAGTCTGGCTCCGACCTTCACCCCGCCCCTCACTTGTTTGAGGGCCGTAGCGGGGACTGACCCAGGTCAAATTGAGTCAGCTACAGTTCTACCCTTGAGGGAGGTGGCCGGCACGGAAGGTCTAATAAAGGTTCATGTACCATTTGCCTTATCAGAGCTCTCTCAGGTCTCAAAATTGCTCGGGTCATATACTGCTAATCCCACCAATTTCATAAGGGAATTCCAATTCCTGGTTCAGTCCTACGACCTCACTTTCCACGACGTACAAACCATATTATTTAATAACTTGCTCCCCGAGGAACGCAGACGTGTCTGGGAACAGGCGAGGCAGTACGCCGACGAGGTACACCAAACTCTCGCCTCCCACCCTCCCGGGGCGGAGGCGGTGCCTGACC
>NW_026067891.1:13412689-13460976 GCF_014885135.2 Alexandromys fortis | reverse complement strand
ACGAGGTCTCGCTCTCTCTCACCCCCTACCCTTGTGTGTCTCGCACATCCCATCCCTTATTGTGTTTCCCTCTCCCCATTAAAGCGCACCCACGTGGGAGCCGCATGTCTCGTCTTCTTCTTTGCGCGTGTCTCGCCTATCCTGTGTTTGTCCACACACCCACGCCGCCATTTTTAAAGGAATAATAACATGACTACAAGCTTTACTATCATCGATGATTATCCATTAGCAACCTATATTTCCTAATTATACATTACATTTTAAAATGAACTACACAATCACAATACCTTAATCAAGATCAAAAATACATATACATATAACAAAATTGACCTTAAAATCCATACTAATGTAAATTATTCATATCTATATCAGAAAGCAACTCCTAAAGCCTCAAGATCACTATAAAATGTACTATCAAAGCTATCTGCATATCTCCTAGTCTCCTCCTACCCTCCCCTCTTGTGGAGGCTTTCTACCCTGGAATCTACTGTTACTCTAAGTGTAACACATGTTTGTAGTTCTCTACAGAACACTGCTGCAGTCCAAGTTCCTACAACAAGCAAGGGCTGCTATGGGAGAAGGGCTATAGAGGCTTTGTCAATACTCACAGACTTAAGTGCTCAAAGAGAAGCCACATAATTTCCCTAGCAAATGACAAGCGCTAGGATTCAAACCTTGTAGTGGGATTCCAGAGTCAGAAGGGGACCAGTCTTCCACACTGCCTTTATACTATAAAGAACAGTTCTGTGGGTCAAGGATTCCCACCAGGCTCCACGGCAGTGAGAAGATCACCAGCAGTATAGGAAGCTACTACACCTTCCTCCATAAATGTACTCTTCAGGTTGGACCCTCACATTTCCTGTCTTGCAGCTGTCAGGGCTCCCAGGGATGCTCAGCCAATCATCCAGTTCAATCCCTACACTGCTGTAGAGTTTAACTTACCACGGTCCCTTCCTGTGGCATGCCTTCTGACACCCTGTGCCATTATTACGGCTGACCTGATTTTCTGTCTGCGTTCAACACCTTGACAAACATCTATGAAGTGCCCAGATATCACCCCAGGAAAGATACTCAGAACAAGGACATCCAAGAATGGACCTGAGATGTCTGGATCTCAGCAATTCAACCCGTCCAACTCCTGTGAGGAGTGGAGCAGGGAGCAGGGTCTTCCCTTCCTGAACTATTCAGTTCTGAGGCCAGTAGTGGCAAATCACTTAAAGGAGAACTGATCAAATAGCCAAATGTAGCTGGGTAGTGGTGGCCTATGCATTTAATCCCAGCACTCAGGAAGCAGAAACAGGTCAGTCTCTGAGTTTGAGGCCAGCCTGGTCAACAGAGTGAGCTCCAGTTCAGCCATAGCTACACAGAGAAAACCTGCCTCAAAAGAAAAAAAGAAAAAATAATAATTAAAAGAATAACCAAACTCATCAGACAAATTTATTCAGGAGCCAGACTCTTGCTACTGAAGAAATATGTAAGGGAAAACTGGGAAGGTCAAAATTCAAGAGATTGCTTTGACCTCATGAGACCATCCCCAAGGGACACAGTAGCACCCCCACTGGGCAAAGCTGGGGCAATCTGACCACTGAAATAGTGAAAGAAATTACTTATGAGATAGTGAATGAAACAGAAATGGTTAATATAAAAATTAACCAATGAAAAATTAATTACAGAAGAATATCCATAACTCCAAAATCTTCTTCACAAAATACCATTTGCAAAGGGGCAAAGAGCAGCTTCAGCAGAGAACTTGAACTGAGTGTGGATGTTAAGCTCTTCGGAGACAGGAGGAAGTGCAACACCACCTACAGAGGTGTGCAGAGGATCTGACTCACCTAAATGATAACCCTACCAAAGATGCACAAACTGAATCTAATCATGAGGAGACAACAAATAAAAGCAGCAGGACATTTTGCAAAGTAAACAGGTGTCATCTCCTAAAATGTCAAGGTCATAAGGGTGAAGGCTAAGGAGATATAACTATTGCACACAACAACGATGGGTCAGTCACTCTGGTGTTCATCATTCTGCAGGCCAGGAAACGTCTAGGACAAATGGTGAGGGCGGGCACGGCATGAGGCTATGAGCAGCCAAGTGTGAGTATTGGCTTCTGACTGCCGCCCCTGCACTGCAGTACCAAGGAGAAGGCCCTGCCCGTGGGACGCACACGCTAGTGTATGAAGGACCATGTTAGAAGGAGTAAGCAGATTTCCAGACCCTCTCGGGAATCACATCCCCTGGAGTAGGACCTGGAGTCTGCACTTTAATAAACCACCAGGGCACTCTGCCATCCACTCACAGCACTGTGTCCTCCTGCCATACCATGGTGGTGACAGAGACCCAGCAGGGGCAATGCTCTTCTTCAACTGCTGCCCCAACACAGTAGGGCCTGCTCAGACATAACAAGTTTGGGGCCAATTTCTTTTCTCTCCAGTTCCCTCAAATAAGACAACATCCAAGAGCTGCCAGGGGATTTGAACTTCTCCCGCTGCTCTGTGGTAGAGATATGGAACAGCATCTCCAGTTTGGGGATACTGGGGAGAGCCATCTCCCTATCGTTCTTATAAACTCCACCTGGTAAATTCTACTCAGAATGTCATGCTGGGGCCTACATTTCAGATCCCAGGCAAGGAAACAGACCACAAGGTTCCAGGAACAGATAGAGGTAATGAATGGTCAAAGACATACCTCGGAATATCCTGAGCACAATGGGAAAACCACAGGCTCTCTCAGCTCAAGAGCTGAAACCATACTTCACTTACTTCCAGCCCCCAGAAGTCACTTACTAAAGGCATTCAGATAGCAACCTGACAGCTGACTTCTTACTTCAGGCAAGACCATGTGAATGCTGGTCTTCTTTCTGTGTCCCCTTGGCCATGTAAATAAGAATCAACATATCACTTTCATTCATATTGGTACCGCACTGGTACTCACTTCCCGTTGTTACATCCATACTGCATTCATGATAATACCGTACTGGTGTTCACTTCCCGTTGTTACATCCATACTACTTCATAATACCGCACTGGTGTTCACTTCCTGTATGCTACAACCATACTGCATTCATGATAATACCGTACTGGCGCTTACTTCCTTATGTTATATCCATACTCATAATAGTATTGCACCGGTGCTCACTTCCTGTCACACTTTAGTCAAAGTGTTCAAGGACAAAACATCGTGATACTTGCTTTTAACTTAACTACATGCACTAAAAAAGAGCTTATGTATATAAATAAAACAGAGATATGTAGACAGATAAATGTGTCCCAAAGATACTTTACTATCTTTATTATTCTATAAGTCTAAAATTACTACACAACATAAAATTTAAAAAATATATTCCTTGACTCAGAATATGGCTTAGTTTGTAAAGGGCTTGCACACAAGCAGAAGGACGTGCTTCAGTCCCCAGAGTAACACAAAAAGCTGGATGTAGGAGCAGGCACCTGCAACTACAGGAGCGGGAAGGCAGAGACAGGTAGACCCCAGAAGTTTGCTGTCCAGACATTCTACCCAAATCGGTGAGCTCCTGGCTCAGTGATATGGAGAACAACCAAGGAAGACCCCTGATATGACCCTCAGGCTTCCACACACATGCACACTGAAGCTCACAAACACAGCTCCCTTGGGAAAAGAAACACCACTGCCCCCACTGCTACCCCTCTTGCTCCTCAAAAAGGAGGTTTATAACAATGGTTTAAACAGAAGAACTTGGAGATGAATGGAATATCTTATAATATACTAAAAAGGATGTTTGCTTGGCAAATATAAGCACAGAGTAACAAACTTTAGGTGGAGTCAGGGAATACGACCCAGGTTCAAAGCTCTATGACAATACGGGTTGAACCATTCTAACAGAATCTGGAAACCCTACGTAGCAATTGGGAGGTTGGACTGCCCTTCTTATTTTGCAACCTGCACTTGAGAAATGGGGAAAGGGACAGCAGGCTAGGGATGCAGGCTTCTGTAGGTGTTGGTACTGATGCAGTGTGGGCAGACTGAGACACAGTATCTGAATAACAAGCCTCTTGAGACCACAGCAGCAGACTGGACTGTGAATGAAGGAAGAATTTTAAAACAGTAACCATAACAAGATGCAACAAAGGAGGCCACAAAGCAAAGACACAGAAATGCCACAGAAGAGAGCAGATTATTACAGCTCATGAATTGGAACTGTGGACTAAAGGTTCCCAGGCTTACGGAAGCCTCAGACAGAGCATGGAGTTTCCAAGTAGGTGCAAACAATTCAAGGCTACTTCACTTAAAGGTCTAGGTTCCTCCTGAAAAAGCCAAGAGGAAGAATTGCCTTGGAAGCCTTGCAATGACCCTGGGTCAGTACAAAGTGATTACTGCCCCTTTAGACAAGGAAAGCGCTTCCTACTTCCTTTATCTCTCACACTCAGACAGTGCCTCACTTCTTGTTGTTGTTGTTGTTTCCGAGACAGGGTTTCTCTGTGGCTTTGGAGCCTGTCGTCCTGGAACTAGCTCTGTAGACCAGGCTGGTCTCGAACTCACAGAAACCCGCCTGCCTCTGCCTCCCAAGTGCTGGGATTAAAGGCATGCGCCACCATCGCCCAGCCGCCTCACTTCTATTAGACCTGGTCTAAGGGCATTCCAGTCTAGGACGTCTAGTGTACAAACTCTGCAGTAAGACAAGTTCCACGAACAGCACTGGGCTTGGAATTTCAGGAGTAAAACATGGGCTTTGGTATAAGATTAGGTTACCACAGAACTTTGGATCCAAGTTCATGCTGACAGTGCCCTGTGATGGCTTGGGGCTGAGCGACTACAGCCTAAGTCCCTACAGCGTGGCCACTCACTGCACTGCTCCAAAGTCAGCCCCAGGAAGCTAACCAAGTGAGTCACACTTCTAAGGAAACTATTATTTTCTTCTTGACATCTAACAACTGTAAGAACTGACACAGCAGAAATAAAACCAAACTCCTTCAGCAGTTTGTCACTAAATATTAGTCAGTACACAATTAGGCCCCTTAACACTGCACTCCCCTCTACCCCAAAACTTGAGGACAAATTATTGAAAAACTATAGTAGATATTCCTACATAGAGGGGTGTGTGCTTCTGGACTCCAGGCTGACAGAATAAGGATGGTGCTGTGGGAGCACATTCTGGGGAGCTCCAGAGCAGTCACTTCTAAGCACAAGGAGCTCTAATCTTTGGTAATTGGCTGGTGCATTACCAGCTGCCTGTCTGCATTCCATTTACCCTCACTGGTCGCTTCCTGGCATTGTGCTTTGTCAGGTGGGATTATTATTAAGGGAGGATTTAAGAGTATTATTAAAAATGCCTATTTAGAAAGGGATTCTGGGAAGACAGCAATGACAGCAGAATTTTTCAATAACTCTAAATTCCTACATTAGGAAAAATAATGAAGGAGTTTCACCAAAGCCCATGAACGGCGTTTCCAGCAGAACCAGAGGCAAAGCCCTCCATGCATACTTCCAAGTTTAAACAGGTCAAGGCAAACTCACAGCCACAGGCCTGGGCAGCACCTGTGCAGATGGATTCAAACACATAACCACTTTCAGCCCTGACAAGGGGTCCCCAAATCAGCTGGCCAGTGCAGGTAAGGCTGTAGCAGAACCAGAGGTTCTCCCTCTCCAAATAACAGTGGAGTACAAGCTGGTGGTAACCCCCACTCGCCACAGTTCCCTCTCAAGACGGGTCACAGACTCTCTTACATGGCGATGGAGCCCCATGGAGGCGGGGGGGGGGGGGACGACAGCAGAACAGTGAGCGGAGAAAGAATCCAGTAAGGGAGGAGGGCAAAGCCCAGTGGTTCCTGGAAACGATACAGGAGGGTCCCCATGCCTATAACAGCAGGTGCAAGGTCAGCTGACTACAGTTGTTAGTCCCGGCTACCCTAGGCTACACAGCAAGACTGACTTACAATGAGAAGAGGAAGAGAAGAAAGAGAAAAGGAAGAAGGAAGAGGAGAAGGGGGAACAGCATCGACAGGTAACCAAAAATACCCATGTAACTGTAAGCTTCTATTTCAAGACGACGGAAGCCACAGAAGAACAGTGCAAACCACAACTAGAAAAACTCAGTACCAAGGACAGAACATAGGAATGGAAACAGAGAAGGTGAAAACAAGCTGTCTCCTTGTACTATAAGGACAGTTCAACTAGATACGAGCCGTGCTGTTATAGCCTCGATTAACTTTGTTTATCTCATTATGTGACCTACCTCCAAATATACTCACACTGGGAGGTGGGGCTTCAACATATGATTATAGTGGGCAGAATTAATAACAAACAATGACCAACATCTAGCAGAGGCTAATACCTGCTGTAACTTTACAAGAGAAGAATCAGCAACCTAGTAACAGCACAGAGATGATGCAGATGATCCTGGAATACCAACCCCATAAACAGAGGGACTCCCAAAAAATTATTGCCAAACCAATCTTTTAGAAATTACCAAAGCATTAAGTGGAAAATAATTAGAATTTCTTATTAGACCCCTCAAGAGAAAGCATGCTAAGCTATTTACTGGTCCTCCTTACTTCAGGGCCAAGATTATTAGTTTTTTTAAAGACTAATAATATTTTTGGTTTATAGAATCATTTCCTCCCTCCAAAGAGAAAACCTGCCAGACACAAAATCCCCTTAACATGCTGCTTATTGGAGAGGAGCAGAGTGCTGAGCAGCTGTCCAGTGAGCCACAAGACACCGCTCCATCTCCAGGTCTTCCCATTACACATTGCTCACAAATACCCACAGTGCTCATGTGTTCAAACACTGCCTTCACAGTCATCAGACAGCTTACAAGGTGGTCAGTTAATCTGTTTATCTGTCTGTCTGTCTGTCCGTCTGCGTTAATTCCCTTCTCAAGCCCAGCCTGAGTCAAGCTGTTGCAGAGCTGGCCAGAATCCAGTGACAAATCTGTCTACCTCCCACCTACATGGCATTGATAGAGGCCAAGGCAGAAAATCTCAAAGGCCTGCATCTAGCCAGGACGGGACCTTCTCTTGGCCCATTTTGAGTCAACAGACTGATCACAGACTAACTGTGGGCCCCTTGCTCTCTTGATGGGTGCCATGCCACTCACTACCTTACATGTCCCATAATTCCAGCGCTCAGGTGCACCAGACAGATGCTACTTCTTGGGGGATGACTCCAGAGTGGAGTGGTGTGGGAGGTCCTTCTGTATATGTGTTGTTTTTATTGGCTAAAGAATAAAGCTGCTTTGGCCTATGGCAGGGCAGACTATAGTCAGGCTGGAAGAGATAGATATAGAGCAAGTAGGCAGGGTCAGAGAGACACCATGTAGCTGCAGAAGGAGGAGGACGCATGGGAACCTTACCGGTAGGCCACAGCCTCTTGGTGATACACAGATTAATGGAAATGAGTTAATTTAAGAAGTAAGATTTAGTTAATAAGAAGCCTGAGCTAATAGGACAAAGGGAGCAGTGCAGGAAGCAGGAAGAAGTGCAACACACAGAACCAAAGTTGGGTTTGCTTCCCTGTGTGGCCTTGCTGTGGGACTCTGGCCAACGGGGATACTTAAACCAAGGAGACTTAATGTTTCCTATAGCTTGTTCCTCATGGCTTATTTCATACCAATAAAAGAATTTCTGAGGTATTTTAAATTTAAGTATAAAGGCCAGAAAATGGGGATAAGAGAAGAGCCATAAGGAGCAATTCACTTAACAATGTTAGTCAAAACCAACAGAATACTGTTTATGGGCTGAAGACATGGCTCAATAAGAACACTTGCTGCAGAGCATGAGGACTGAGCTCAAATCCCCAGCACCACATCAAAAACCAGGTATTGCCAAGCACAATGCTGTCCCAGTATGGAGTAGAGATAGGAGGAGCACTAGGGATTGCTTGCTACCTGCCTCACACCAGAATCAGGGAGAAATGCTATCTCAAAGAAGTAAGGTAAGTACTGTCTATGGTGGGGAGGAGCTTGGCCCTGCCTCAGCTTGATGTGCTATGCTTTGTTGATTCCCATGGGGGGCCTTACTTACCCCACTGAATGGAGATGGAGGAGGAAAAGAGAACTGTGGTTGGTGTGTAAAATAAATTTTTAAAATGATGAATAAAAAAAGAAATAAGGAAAAAGGAATAGAGCAGGCCACCCGATGTCCTCCTCTAGCCTCCACTCATGTACACATATGCACACATGCACACACACAGCACATATACATACACCCCACATCCACACACACAAATAGCATTTATGTTGAAACCTTGATTAAATCTCATCACCACATACACAACTCTGTGCCTTCCCACGTATCATGTAAATTATTTGGACTTTTGTCCCCAACCAACTCAGGCACTAGAGGCACCCATGCTTGTGAGTTCCTTCTGCCCTGAGCCCCTTCACCAGCTCCAGGCTATGCTGCTCCTCTTAGCCATGGCCAAGCCCCCTCCCTGAAGTTCAGACGTGTCTTCTCCTTGGTGGATCTTAACTCAGCCAAGTTAACTTGGTGGAATTAACTCAGACAAGGACAAAGCAGACAAGTGAACCAGCGAAGGAACAAGACCTCCAAAAATACAGACATCCACTGGACCACAGAAGCTCTGGGCAGTCTGGATGTCCAGACAGGTGACCTTTGAGTCACCTCTCTGTGAATGACCCATCTGTGTGTCTGGCAGAGCTCAACAAGGACTGTGAAATGACTCCTGTTCTGAGCAAGACAGCCAGCTGCAAGAGTCACAGGCCACTGGAATCAGATCTCTCAAGAGTCAGAGAAACAAGGGAAAATCACACAGCCATTCCATCCACAGTGATTTTATCATCTACAAGCCAGTTGGCAAACTGAGATCTCAATACAGGGTCTTCCAGAAAGTAAAAAATTCCTCTGGACATAGATGAAGCATCTTATGTCAATGAGCCATGTCGTGAGTTGTCACAATATCCCTGAGGTACCCCCAGCCTTAACCACTTCCAGATCTCCCAGACCAAGGACAGAAACTTTCACCTTCATGGTTGGCCTGAAATCACAGTTTGCAAGAGTAACATAAATATACATGGACCACAGGCTACTTATGACTTAATTCACGATATTCAGTTGAACTGGTCTTCCTCATTCTAAGCACCTCCAAATACACTGCTGGTGAAGCTATTGGTAGGAGTGATCACACAAATAAAAGCAGAAAGAACTTGAGGCAGGAAATGCACATAGAATCCTCAGATTCTCTGGCATTTGTGTCTTTACAACAGTTTGTTTTGTTTTGTTTTGTTTTGTTTAAGACAGGGCTTCTTGTGTAGTTTTGGCTGCCCTGGAACCAGACTGTCCTCAAACTCAGGAGATCTCTGCCCCCTCAGTGCTGGGACTCCAGTCATGCACCACCACAGCCAACTTTGCATTGGTCCCCTCTCACTTGCAGTGACTCCCTGGGATAAAGGTGGAAATGACTATGCTGAAGTGGCTCAATGCTAGGATCAGCCCTGATCAAATTTAGTACCCTCGCCTCTGGCCCTCTTCCCTCCCCTCATCTCCAACTGGCTCCTTCACACCTCAGCATGAAGCCCTGCCCAGTACAACTTAGGGCAGGTTTCTTCCACTGTGCTCCAAGATCATCTTTGTATAACATCCCTCCAGGCACAGACCACTCTCCACCCTACCCCAGTCCCTTGTCACCTCTTGCTGCTCTTTGACAAGGCCCTATCTGTGATCTCTGTGGACCCAGCACCTATCTCTGTAGCTGTCACACATATGATATTCCAGAATCATTTGTTCTACCAAGAGGTTTTGTGACCTCCTAACCGCATTCTCAAGCAGTCTCCTGTCTTGACTGCTACTCTCACCACTACTGACCATATTGTCACTCTGGATCTTGGAGTGGGGTTGGAACCCATACACACACTCGTAGTAAAATATATGGATGCTTAAGTCTGTTCTGTGTAGAGCAAATTCTAATTGGTCTTAACAATAAAAACCCCGAGTCAGATATAGGGGTAAATGCTGAAAGATCAGAGAAGAGAGCAGCCAGTCACTAATTCTTACCTCTACGAAATCCTCAGACCAAATGGGCAATCTGTCCCTAGGAATCCTCAGACTGAATGCCATCTCTACGAAACCTCAGACTGAATCCTGAGCTCCTGTCTCCTCCTACCTTATATTCCTCTCTCTACACAGCCATATCACTTCCCATTTCCACCTCCCTAGTGCTGGGATTAAAGGTCTGAGCCACCACCACTTGGCTCAATTTCTCTTTTAGACTGATTCAGTCTCATGTAGCCCAGGGTGGCCTTGGACTCACAGAGATCTGTCTGACTCTGTCTCCCAAGTGCTTGGATTAAAGGCGACCACTGCCTGATCTCTATGGCTAACTAGTGTGGCTAGCTCCACACTCTGAGCTTCAGGCAAGCTTTATTTGTTAAAGCACAAACAAATTATCACCAGAGCATAGTATGTGCATACACCCTCTTGTATATCATCTGTGATTGACTTATAAAGCCCTACACAAAGGAAGTGCTATAAAAATATTGTGTAATGCTATTTAGAGAACAACCAGGAAAAAAATTGCACATGCTCCATATAGACACAATTTTTTGATTCTCCCAAGCTGGCTTAGAAACTTACTATATAGCCCAAACTGACCTCAAACATCTCCTCCTCCTCCTCCTGCCTCCACTTCTCAAGTACTAGGATTATGAGCATGTACAAATTGCTTTATGTGGTGCAGGGAATTGAACCCAGAGCCTTGTGCATGCTAGGCAAGCACTCTACCACGTGAGCCACATCTCCAGACCACAAGCTTTTGTTGCAAACTGAGAAGCTAGCTGTCTTTCCCACTATCAATAAACCTGAAAAGAAGGACAGTCAAGTCACTTCATGCCATCCCTTCCCAGAGAAGACAGTCTGGGACCAAACCCACATGGAGAGAACAAGGGGATCATGCCTGAACCAGAAATGTACCTGTGTCATGTAAACCCATTTACCCCCTTTCCACATCAGCCAACTTTCATTCTGTTTTCTGAAACCAACATCCATGGCCTTAGATGACACACAGTCCCCTCCAAATGAGAACCAAAGCTTATTTAATATCAGAGTGACTGTAGAGCTCGGAACAGAAAGCTTCTAGTGCATGTAGCTGAGTCAGCATTCAGAAGCTGGTGCTCTTCCACCTGCACTAACACACAAACGAGCTGACCTGAGACAAAATGACAGCGAATTATCTTTTCAGGCCACTGAATCACTGAGCTAGCTGACAGGCCTTTTCTGTGACACGTAGACAGTAGAAAGCAGACTGCGATAAGGAAAAAGGTGTTTGCAGATGGGATGTCACTCCAACCAGTCTGCACTTCAGAGTGACTGACTAAATAGGCCTGTGTTCAAGGTAGAGCACAAGGCCTCTGCTGGCACTCATTCCCGATACGTCCTGCCAAGGACTAAACACGGCAGGTTCTTGATTCACTCATACTTTGCTATACTATGGCACTAAAAAGTCAAATTCAGCAGTGGAAGGAGTTAAAAGCCATGAACCAATGTGTTCTGTGTGAACTCCACTGCCCAAGAAAGAAAACCCATGGCTCAAACAGGTCAAATGCTCAGGCTGCTCCCTTTGAACTCCAGCTCGCTTCCAAGTGAGAAGCAGTCAGTCAAAGAACACACCTGACAACCGCAGTAAATACACACAGTTACACCAGCCCCCGGCCATAGGAAAGCACCATGGCTAAACTTCCACTGGGCTGACAATTGACAATCCTACTGCCTAGAATATTGTCCTCCCCACCCCCAGATATTGGGAGAACTGGCTCTTTCTAATTCTTCAGATCTCTGTGCCCCTACCACCAAGATACTGATCCACACTGAACCTGGGGAAAATGCTTCTCTGACTACATGAGTTACAGTTCTGCATCCTCGGTGACATTTCACTTGTACAGGACAATGATCAAACCTCCAAGCACAGTATGCAGGACTCGCTGATATGGCCTCTGCCCTCTCAACCCCTCTTGTTCACCTCAACAAGTCACCTTCCCACACTCCTAGAAAAGTCTCCTCCCAGCAGGAAGACCTGAGTCTGAATCCCAGCAACTTCAAAAAGAAGAAAAGAAGTGTGGCCATGTGTGCCTATAGTTCTGACGTTGTGGAGCAGAGACCTGGGAGCTCCCTGGTCAGCTAGTCAAAACACTTGGCTTAGTGTCCACTGAGAGGCCCTGTCTCAAGATAGTAAGTCAGAGAGCAACAGAGGAAGACATCTGATGACCAACTCTGACCTCACACACAAAATAAAGAAATAAATAAAGCTGCCCTTACACACCTTTCCAATTGACAAACCCTAGCCTTCTTTTGAAAGGAAACTTGAGGGCATCCCCAAGAAGGCTGGCATCCACCGTTTCATAGAAAGTACCACCCCTGGGCTTCCGTCCTACCACCAGAACCAATGAATACATAATAACAGGCCCCTCCACCCTCCAGGACCCCCAGAACAAGGACTGTCTTCTTCCACTATTGCTGCCACTGCCCAGCTCAGCGACTAGCACAGAGTATCAGCCCGCGGGGCAGGCCTACCATGTGCCGTCTAGACTATTCTACTGAGCCCGAAGTCAGCAAATCAAGTGAAGTCCTGATGCGAGGAGCTCTAGGACTAGCTCAGGGCTGAGACAGCCCATAGGCTAACTTCATCCTGCTCTGCCTTTTGTTTCCACTGATTTTATTCATGTATTAATTTACCTATTATAAACTTATCCCTGCCTTTCTTCATATTCACCCCCTAGCCTTTAATGGGAAATGCATGCCAACCTCTGGTATCTCAGGAAAGTAAGATGCCCTGCCACGTCCAGAGAGCCAGTGCAATGGATGAACATGCTAGAGGGTCAAACTGCTATCAAGAAAACAAGGCATGGTGCCAGGGTGAAGTGGGAGAGTGGCCCGACAAGGCTCCTCAGAGGCAATGGCATCTGTGCTGGGCCTGGTACCCTGAGCAGGGCCCAGCTGTGCCAGGATCTGGAGGACAGCATTTGGGAGGAGACCATTAAATGCAAAGTCCGGAGCAGGCTGGCATTCAGTCACAGTCCAGCAGAAAGAAGATGGTACAAAAGGGAGGGGATGGGACCTAACAAGGAGACTGCTGACAGAGGAGTGAAAAGCAAGGGACAGTGGGACTGGCAATGTGGAAAGCCCAAGTCCCATACGCTGCCAGGCCTGCAGGTACGGGTGCTAACATGGCACAGGCAGCCATGCATTTCGTAAGATATGGACAGTGGTGGGAGGCAGAAGCACCAGGGAGACCCAGAAGACCCAACAGTTCACTGAGCAGGAGCCCAGCTGAAACACAGACCCTAGCTTAAAGAAATGGGGTGACAGAAAAAGATGCCTGAAGTCCTCCTCTGGACTTCCACATGCACAAGCACACAACCCAAAATTTAAAAAAAAAAAATGTGTGTGTGCATATGTGTGCACACACACACACACAACTTCAGCATTATCTTTTTAAGAATGACATTTAATCCAAGATATTTGAGGCCAAAGCCTTGAGAATGAAGTGGCAAGAACTTGCCAAAGCCTCCGGCAGCGGCTCAACACACCGCAGCATTCTAATGTGCAGGAAGATGAGCAGGAATTGGTTCATGCTCAGATAAGTGGCCAAATACAGTGCACTGAGCCACCATTGCTGAAAGGAAGGCGGGTGAGGAACTCAGCCAACTCCTGGGCCTCAGCAGGCTGTGTGGGTTTGAAAGGGGGACTAAGCCAAGGATTGGCTTGGCTGGGAGTCTCACGCACCTGTGCAGGTGCCAGCCATTGCTGGGAGCCAGGGAAGTCCTTTGTTAGGCTGGTGTCCTCATCAGGGGACACATGGAACCTTCACTCAAGCTAATTACTAAGACAATCATCAAGCCGGGCCTCTCGCAGCACTTATGGCATGTTTGTTACAGGGCTGCCCTAGCAAAATGCGTGCTACAAATCTCATTCTCCAGCCACTCTCAACCAGAGCAGCAACTTCAGTCCACAGGCAAGATGCCCTTCCAAGTCAGAATCAAGCCAACAAAAAGTGTCGGAAGTCAGCACAGCGTCCATCCCATTTCCTTCCAATGTCCCCAACTTCCAAATGAAGAAACAGGTACAGACACCTGGGCTCCCAGCAGACAGTGAGGGAGCTCGAGGTGACTTCAGTATGCACTTGTGCAACCCTCAGTGCTGTTCTGCCTCAGTGCTTGCTGCCACAGCCAGTACACAGCAAGGCACATTGTCTACATTTGAAAGGGGTCTGCAGGGCTAACAAGGGACATAAAAATACTCCAGCAGTACAACCGGGGGGCCTGCTATGGCAGGCGTTCACTCAGTCCACTGGAAGTGCTACTATTTTTGCATCCGAGATCTCACATTTAACACAGTCAGACAGCACAGTGCAGAAGGCACCCAACATAGCAGCCGGGGCTGCTGGGAAGATGCAGAGGATGAAGTGCCAGGGGCAGTCCTGGAGGCTTCTCAGAGGTGGTGACATTACAGCTGGCTCTTGACACCCTTGGACACAGATGGGAAGGCACACACAAAGACTATTTCCATGTCACCAGACACAGATCCTCACTTCATAGCTCACACAAACCTCAGCGAGTCCTGCATGCTAGTGACATTTTCATCTTTGGGACAAAATACCAGACAAAGACAACCTTAGGGAGACAGGGTTTATTTGAGAGAACACAGACTAACAGGGAAGCAATGGCAGCAGGAGCCCAAAGTAGCTGGTCACACTGCACCCACACTCAGGAAGCAGAAAGACATAAGTGCCAGGGGTCATCAGCTCAGTTCATGGCCCCAGCCCTCGGACAGGGTCACCCTCAGTTCATGGCCCCAGCCCACGGACAGGGACACCCACATCCAGGGGTCATCAGCTCAGTTCACGGCCCCAGCCCTCGGACAGGGTACCCTCAGTTCATGGCCCCAGCCCTCGGACAGGGTCACCCTCAGTTCATGGCCCCAGCCCTTGGACAGGGACACCCACATCCAGGGGTCATCAGCTCAGTTCACGGCCCCAGCCCTCGGACAGGGTCACCCACATCCAGGGGTCATCAGCTCAGTTCATGGCCCCAGCCCACGGTGAGGGGCACCCACATTCAGCATGCCTTCCCTCCTTAGTTGAGTGTCTCTGGAAACACCCTTAAAGCACATCCAGAGGAGTGTCCTCTAGGTGGCTGGAAATCCAGTCGAGGCAACAGTGAAGACTGGCCATCATGACAGAAAGCCCAAGTTTCTATTTGCTGACTGAAAAATCCAGAAAACAGTGAGGTGGTGGCACATGCCTTTAAGCCCAGCGCTCAGGAGGCAGAGACAGGTGGATCTCTGTGAGCCAGCCTGGGCTACAACAGCTAGTTACAGGACAGGCTCCAAAGCTACTAAGAAACCCTGTCTCAAAAAACAACAACAAAAAAAAAAAAAAAAAGGGAAAAAGCGAAGCTCGCTTCATAACCTCCTTCCAAGGACCCTGCATTGTGTCCAGGCAAAGATTTCAGGAGACCCTGGCACACTGCACTTGGGATGGGTGCCATGAAGCTTCCCAACCCTGGCTAGCAGCTCCTTGGCAGCAATGAAGTTAAGTGAGAGCTGGGATGGAGAACTTACCTAGCATGAGTAAGGTCCAGGTTCCATCCCAATACCTCCAAATTGGGAGGAATAGGACAAAGGGTATCTGAGCATAATGTGCCCGTGTCCCTCATCTCCAGCCTACCTGTAACTTCACACAGCTGTGGATGGCTTACTTCCTGTAAACACCAGGGAGTCCCTCTGCTTCCTGCCTAATGGTTTTCTCCAGAGAGAAGGAATCAGACACCAAGTAGGGCATTCTGAAAGCCATTAGAACCAAAGGGACAATAATCAGGGGACCCTCCAGCTGTCCAGCCCCAACCATCCCCAAAGTACCCCTGACCCATCTACTCCACCATGTCCACTGTTCTCCCCCAGACACCACACAGTAGTAGTTTCTCAGGATCAGCTCCTAAGTAAGCAGAATTGGACTAGACCCGGGTTTACCTGCCAAGTCCACCTGGAGGGCCACCCAGTAACACTTAAATGCCTCTGGGTTTTACCCATACCATCCGCTCTGAGGCCTGTGGGAACCACACAAAAACTCCCAACTCCCAGAGAAGCCTCCCCAAAGACTGCACTTCCATCCTTTGGAGACTAGTGAAGAGTTAGCTTTGACAAGAGCTCGCTCACCTGGGCAGCTGGCCAACCATCGCAAAGGCCTGGAAGCAGCCTACCTCATAAAGTCACAGAAATAGGGGTGGCAGCCTACTTCCTATAACTAGCATGGGAGACAGCCAGGATCCCAGCAAGGACGTGCCCCACATTAGCTTCCCTGAGCTTCTTGATAACCCTGGAGGCATGAAGAAACAGGGAGGGAAACTGAAGCAATAGGAACCATACAGTTTGCATGGGAATAAGCAGGTCACCTCCCAGAGTGGCCCCTTTATTGCAGCACTGTCACCAGGATAGGACACTCCAGAGGGTAGACTAGACAAAGTCTCAGTCATCAGCCCCTTTCATGTCCCACCAACCTCCACTCAACACCTCTCCAAACCCGCGTGCCGACAGCTCCACAGGTCTCTCCCAGACTGAACCCAGCAGGGCCATCTTCCATGTTCCTAAAGCACAGTCTGCCTGGAGAATCTATGGCTTCTCCCCGCTCCACTCCATGTGTACATATGCATGCAGTATACATGTGTACATGTCTGTGTTGTGTTAATCGATGTACATGAGTGTGTATGGAGGCCAGAGGTGTGCTGGAGGTCTTCCTCTCAGACTCTTCCCTATTATCATTGTGTAAGTGAGTGGGGCACACTCATGGGGCACAGACAGTCAGAGGACAAATTCCCAGAGCTAGTTCTCCTACACTGGGTTCTGGAGATGGTTCTGGTTACCCTGCTGTGCAGCAAGCACTTGTACCCACTAAACCGTCTCATCAGCTTTCTTTTTCCTTTCTTTTTACTTTTTTTATTTTTTGAGGCAGTCTCCTACTGATCTCAGAGTGTATCAGTACATCCAACTAGCTGGCCAGTCCCAGGATCCTCCTGTCTCCGCACCTCAGCTCTATTACAGATGTGTTACTACACCCAGAAATCAAACTCTGGTCTTCGGGCTTGTGCTACAAGTACCCTTCTCCCCTGCCCATGTCTGTGGCTCTTCTGATGATAATCTCACTGCCATGAGAAGGGGTTTGCCACCCAGGTAAACAGGTTTCCGGATCTGTTCTTGAGGCAGGTCCTGTCCTCCACCTGCTAGTAACTTTATCCTTGTTCTCTCAGGAAAACGTTCTCTGGCTCTTAGCCTGAGCGGCTCCCCCAGTGGTAGGCTGAGTTGTATTTCCGTGCACAGATAATCACAAAATTACACTATTACAAATCTTTGAACCAAATCCATTCCCTCCTGAGATGCAGCTTTCCCTCCTGATGAGCACAGAGCAGGGAAGGAGTAGCGAGCGTGGGCAGCAACAGGAGTTGGACCAGGAAAGACTGCGATCAGGGGCATGCAGCACAGAGCGTGGTGGGGGAGCAGGAAGACAGGCCTCACTAGAGCTACATTCACTCCCCATAGGCGTGCCTGTGACAAGCTAGGCTCTGGGTTCACACCACGAGGACAAAGAAACAGTGTCTAGGAACTAGCTAGGAGGGTTCTCCCATGAGATTCAAGCTGAGCAGAAGAGCCACACCCACACCACACAGGAACATGGAGTTAGACACAAACCACAGTGAGTGCTACTGCCGTGATCAGAACCTGGTGTCTCCACAGCCTCGTGTTCTGCTCACCTTTCCCCAGCTGGTGGCACAAGGTAGAAAAGCTATGGACCATTAAAAGGGGGGCCTGGCTGAGGAGAGGGCCACAGCCGGGAGGCCTCTGAAAGGGATACCCTCCCTGGCTCTAGCCATACTTTCCTTGCCGACACAGTTTCTGACTCACCACCACCATGCACACTCTGTCACACCATTCCTTCTGGGATTGCTGGGGCCATCCAAATCCAGAAGCCAGAACAAGCCAGCAGTGAGAAAAATAACAAGACAACTGTGAAGAGAAGTGTTAGTTCTCAAGCCGGACAGAAGGCTTGAGCATACCTGGCTGCCAGGTTCTCCCAGCATCCTTCAGTCCCTGCCTGTCACAGGATGCAGCTGGGAAACCCCACCCTCTACCCTGAACACTTCCCCCAGAGGCTCTTCCCTATACAATCCAGTCATTTTGGTTACCTGCCCCTTTTGTACCTTTGGTCTTCTGGATGCTGCACCTGGTTCCCCTCTCCCGTCTCCCTCCCCCATCTTCTCACTTGGGCTCAGGAACATCACCACTCTGGACTCTCCCAGAGGTCCCTGCTTCTGGCTATGCTCTCCAATTTATCTGCCATCTTTCTCCTCCACCATTCCTAGGAGCAGCCATGTCCTTTCCTCTTTCTTTCTTTCTTTCTTTCTTTCTTCTTTTCTTTCATTCATTCATTCAAAAAGACTGTGGAATCAACTCTGCTGGGTTTGGGGACTCAGTGAGGACTGGGAAGCCAGTTCCCATACAGAAGAGATGGGACAGCTGGCCTTAACAAAGCCATCCAGGCCTGGAAGATCTCTCTTCATCCTCAAAAGTAAATGTGGAGGGTTTTTCCTCCTTGTGTGAGCAATTATATGGTAAGCCTGCTGCCATTTTTTTCTAAAAAAAAAAAAAAAAACAAAACAAAAAAAACCTGAATTCCAGTGCTATTTAAATTGTTATAAGGGGAGGCAGGGAGAGACGTCCAATTATTTATGACAAAATCTGCAAAAAAATAAAGAGATTTTTAGATGTAATCATTGGAGACACTTTACTAGAACATTCTCTAATAAAACCTGTCCCAGAACCTCAATCTTCCAGCAGGAAGAAACCACTGCCATCACAGAAAGCTAAGGAAGACAGAACAGGACTACAACACATCAGACAAATTGCCTTCTGTTTATCTTCAATTTGAAGTCCAACAATTTGTCTTCCTGTCACACTGCCTGGCTACATGAAACCACATTTTTAAGAAAAATTTAAAAGGCCACATTTAAAAGTTCATTGCAAAGACTGAGGGGGAAAGGCAATCCACAGGCAATCTCCAATTTGTCGACAGGCACCTTGGGACTGACTGCTGAGGCAGGGCAGGAGACCACGGGAAATCCAGAGGGAGAGCAGGCTCAGGATCTGCAGGCTACAAGATAGGAAGAGCCCACCCCAGCCCCTGAAAACGAAGGAGTGGCTTCTGTCCAACTTGTCACTGTCCCTGACTGGAAACAGCTTCAGCTGAGCCAAAAAAAAAAAAAAGGGGGGGGGGGTGATGATAGCAGCCACAGACACATTCCATGGCAATCCCAGAACACCCTGGTGGCCACACAGCAGATGTCAGTCAGCAAGCAGACAGACAGACATCCAAACTCAGCCATGCCACTGAGTGCAAAATCTTGTTCCTAACACTTAGTCTGCCACCTCCTGTGACTTGAAGAAACAGCAGCCCTGGCTCACTGCCACTGTGGAGCTAACTGAGCTGGCAGACATGAGACAGAGAGTCCTGGAGCACAGAAGATAGTAAAAATTAACACACACACAATCTTGGGAGCTGGAGAGATAGCTCAGTCTTTAAGAGAGCTTAATGACCTAGCAGAGGGTCCAAGTTCAGTTCCCAACACTCATATCAGGTGACTCATGTCCACCCCTAAGCATCTTCAGCAGGTCCAACACCCTCTTTTAGCCTCTACAGGCAAATGCAGCCATGTGTATGCACACATTGCACACATAATTTTAAAAAGTCTAAAGTAAATCTCATTTGTTATGAATCCCAGAAACTGTAGCATGTATGAGACACATTCAACTAAGCTTGATGCACCTACCAAGATCAGACTCTCTGTGAAGAACACGCTGTGAGAAGAGCCTAAGAGAAACCCGAGTAGCCACTAAAGTTCAGAGAGAGAAAGCCATGAACACCAGGCTGCACGGCTAGGAAAGGTAGCCCCAGGGTCCATTCTCCTCACACAAGCATGGGAAAAACACCCATGTGCCCCTTCTTCCTGGGCTGTAAACGAGCTTTTGGTCCAAGTGAGAGAGGTGGTGATACACAAATGAGATGGGGAGAGAAGGATCAGAGAGCTGGGGCTGTGCATTGGGGACACCTGGCGGCAGTCCTCACTAAGGAGAGGAAGTTGCCTATGGTCAACGAGAATACAAGGAAATGTACTAGAGGAAACAGTGTGAGGAAATTCAAAGATGAATGGAAGAAGAGGAAACAAATGGGGAAGGAAGCATAGCTGCTTTAAAGGGTAAGGATGCTCTCTCTTCAAAGACCACTAAAAGGAAAAGATCTGAGGGTACCAGTTATGAGCAGAAATGTCACAGACACTCAGTAGGACACTTCCTAAAGCAGGCAGGAAGTGTGTTTATTTGCACTGAAAAAGTGACATCAGAACCAACTCCAATAGGACCACTGTAAAAACTTCAGACACAGCACCCAGATGGCTGCTAATTTCACTGCTGACAATATAGCAGTATGGTATATGTAGAGTGTACTATATAGTATAGTATACAGGTTTTCTACTTGCTTCTGTTTTAGCAGTAGAAGGAATAGAACTCAGAGCTCTAACATTCTAGGAAAGCATCCTACCACTGGCATCTATTTCTGTCCCCTTCATTACGTCCTCCTTAAATTCTTACCAGTTAAATTCATATGTAACTGCGCTGATGGGATGGCTCAATAGCTTAGGATACTTGATAACCTGAGCAGCTAGAGCCTTGGGATATACACAGTAGAAGGAAAGAACTGACTCCAACAAGTAATCCTCTAATCACTACACATGTACTACATGTGCATGAAACACACATATACTATGATGTGTACACATGAAAATAAGTAAGGATAATAAAGACCTTTTTAATTCAGCTGGGCACGGCAGCTCATGCCTTTAATCCCAGCACTCAGGAGGCAGAAGCAGGTAGACCTTAGTGAGTTCAAAGCCAGCCTGGTCTACATAGTGAGTTCCAGGGCAGTCAGAAATACATAATAAAACCATGTCTCAAAATTCATATTATCACCAATAATTTAAAGGTAAAACATTTAGGTTGTTCTTTAGGTACTTGGTATGGTTTGAATCTGCAGTGTCCCCCACAAGCTACTGTTTGGGGAGGCTATGGAATTTCTAGAGGCAGAGCCAGGATGCTGGAAATAGAGCACTAGGGGCAGGCCTCTGAAAGCTACAGTCCTTCCCTGCCATAGTGGAGGGGAAATAAGCCTCTTGCCTTGGAGCACCTCTGTCAGGGACTGGGTCATAGCAAGGCAAGAGAAACCAAGGAAAGCACGGAACAGGCAAAGCAGGAGTGGTAAGTTAGCTAACAGTGCTATGGCCGACAGGGCTGCAGAGGCTTGCTAAACTAGTCCACAAGTATTGAGACATTCCTGAATAAAACATTAAGGAGCAAGAAGAAATACTAAACTCTTGGGTTAAGGATCTACCTCAGTGGAAGACTTGCTGAGCACATGCAAGTGCTGGTTTCAAGCACTCTTCAATTCAATTAAACAAAAGGTGGCTGGGAGCTGAAAAGTCATCTTGGCAGGGTCTTCTGAAAGTCAAGGTCACATGCCCACTAGCTTTGAAAGAAACACAGTATGCCCCCCAGGTAGCATCCTCCATCCTTCCTATCAGTTAAAGAACATTATCTCTTGTGTAACAAGGCAATTTCCCCTTCAGATAAAGGAGTCAAGAAAAATTAGCCTCAATCTACACAAATTAACCCAAATCACAGGCTGTGACCCAGCCAGTGACCCAGGAACAGCCATTTCTTCACAGCCTGAAGCCTCTTGACCCTGTAACCATGGTAACTGCAAAGGCCATAAATGGTAGGCTATCAGGAGATGTGCTCACCAACCAAAAATTAGCTCATCACCAACACCTTGGCCATGACACCATGTCACAGGGCCTGAGTTTCTAAAGTTGTAGCACTGACTCACTGTGCTAAGAGCAGATGCTTCACAGCCCTGGTTAGCAAGGGGGCAAGGCTCCCATGTGAAGAAAATAACCAGACAGTACATACTAGCACCAGCGAGACCTGGGTAATGTCCAGCTCTATACAAATAACTTGTTCACATCGTGATTATACCCACTTAACACAGACAGCAAATCTTCTGGTGAGACAGTTCCTAATCCAAGAACCATACAACTAGAGCCAGGCTTAAAACTACTGGCTCAGCCAGGCAGTAGTGGTGCACACCTTTAATCCCAGCCCTGGGGAGGCAGAGGCAGGCGAATCTCTGTGAGTTCAAGGCCAGCCTGATCTACAAGAGCTAGTTCCAGGACAGCTAGGGCTGTTACACAGAGAAACCCTGTCTCAACCCAGCTTAAAGCTAGGCTCCTCCCGCCAGAGCCCTCACCCTTCAGCCCACACCCACTTCTTCCCTTAGACTGGCTTCCTTCCATTCAGGACCAGGAACGGGTAACAGGGAACCTGCACTCAGATCAGAGCAGACAGCTTGGCCCTGTACATCTTATGCCAGCCTTCTGTTGTCTCTCTGCTTTCTGATACCCTAAGGATGACTTTGCTTCACCACAGACTCAAAAGGAATAAAACTATCACCACAGACAGAACTTCTGAAACTGGGAGCCAAGACAGATCTCCTTCCTTTACTTTCCCCAGTGGCTGTCACGGCTAACTAACAGCAAAGTCCTCACTAGGACTTGTGGGACTGTCTCCCCAGAAGCACCCTGAACCCTGGGGTTCATAGAAGATACCCATGGCTTCAGGATAGCCTCTTCCTTTGTGAGGTGGGATTCCCCTCTGTATGCTGTGAATATGTTTTATTACCATTGGTTAATAAAGAAGCTGCTTCAGCCTATAGCAGGGCAGAATAGAATATAGCCAGGCTGAAATAATAAATAAGGAGAGAGAGAGAGAGAGAGAGAGAGAGAGAGAGAGAGAGAGAGAAGGCAGAGTCAAAGAGATGCCACATAGCAGCTGAAGGAGACAGATGCTGGACAGAACCTTACCGGTAGGCCACAGCCTCATGACAAAACAAAGATTAATAGAAATGGGTTAATTCAAGATGTAAGAGCTAGTAAGGAATATGACTAAGCTATTGGGCAAATAGTATTATAATTAATACAGTTTCTGTGTGATTATTCAGGTCTGAGCAGCCAGGAAACAAAAGAGCAGTCTCAGTTTACAACATGGTGCCACAACATGGGCCTACTACATCCACATAAAACCTGGGAGATCTTGGGAAGGAGTTCTAGATACAAAAGAACAGAGTTAAGCATAGCTTCTTGGTAACCACATTTTTTTCAGATAGGCTCTGTTTTCGGTAGGCAAACAGAGGCACAGATCCTTTAAGAGAAGACTTCCTGAGTCAGTGCTAGCAGCAAAAAATTGCACAGCCTCTTTAACATCCATCTTCCTGGTTCATGCTGGCAGAACAAACTCTGGCTCTTTGGGGAGAAACTGGATTTAAATGGGGTCTGTGAAAAGCATGTTACAAATTGCTTAATGACTACATAGACCAGCTTCATGCCTGGACCTGGGGCCATGTGCATGGCTCAAAGAGGCAGTAAACATGCCTTCGCCATGTTGGACTGGGCAGAACAAACAGGCAGGGTCACAGAGTTGGTCCTAGCCATGCCTGCTTAGCATTTAAAAAAAAAAATTTCTGTTCCTGGTCAGAAAATGATTACAGATACACAATAATGACAGATTCAGATGAAAAAGACCTCTGAATGGGTCACATTGTTGGGTAAATATATGTAGGCTTGGGAGAGAGAAGAAAAAGAGTATAGACATTTATAAAAAGAAATAGGTTTAAAAAATAAAACAAAGGCTTTAAAGAGACAGTATAAGTAATATAAAAGTGCACAGACAGTCATAGATTAAAAGAGTAAAAAGAAATAAGCCATGTAAAGATGGAATACACACAGAGTCTGGATTATGTGTACTATTGTGTTTTCTTTGAATTTTTTTGACTGCACAGAGATATTTGATTGTGGGGGCTACTAACTTAAACCAACATAAAGGTATCTTGACTTCAAAATTTGAGCCTAAGTATATGTTATTTGGAAAAGAGGTTCTGTTTTTGTTTCCACAAAGGATGGGAGCCTGTGGATTCCTTCCAGACTAATGTGATTTGATGAAACAAGACCCTCCCCCCGAAAGGTCTCTGTGAACCCTAAAAATACTCTGCCCAACAAACAGCAGAAAGCAGTTTAGAGAAAACTATGCCCAAATTCCCAAAATGATTATTTATAAATGTTTGTTTTCATTTAAAGGGAAATGAATTTAAGTGATTAATGATTATAGTCAATTTCTAAAGAAAAAACAAGGGGGATATGATATAGAGATGAATACTTTGCATTGAATCTTGATCTATTGATACAAATTTAAGATCAATTTTGTTACACTGTGTGTATGTATTTCTGCTCTTGTTTAAGATATTATGTTTATACAGCTCATTTAAAAATATAATGTATAATTAAAATTACAGATTAATAGTCATTTATAATAGTCAAACTTGTAGTCATGTTAGTTAGGTTTTCTAGATATACAAAGATGTCTCAGATAGATAATCTTCAACACTTCAAAGACCTAGAGAATATGGCATTTAAAAGGTTTTAAGAACTTAGACGTTTCATGTCAATGAGACAGATCTGCTTCAGGCAGCACCAATCTACTTTAAGTTGATGAGCATTAAAGAAACTCGTAATGTAATTTGCCTTCAATGTAATAAGGCTAGCCATTTAGGCAAGAAACTGCTCTTGTCTGGACTACTTGATTACGGTATGCCATATGAACTGGACATGCAAGACCCACAGAAAAGTGACTGCTGAACATATGAAGAGACGAGATGGTCCTTCAGGGTCCCTGCTTCACAGAAGAGACTGCCAGACATTCTGCCGGACTCAGAAGAAAGTGACTGACAAGATGCCAAGAAAGGCAAAACAGTCTTTCAAATTTCCTGCTTCATGGAAAAGTCTGCCAGATACTATGGGCCTGTAGGCTGAAGATGGATGTCCCAACGTTACAGAAGAACTTTGGGTAACTGTCCAGGTATCAAGGTGTCTCTATCAATTCTAGAGTTATGAAGTTGCTTACAATGCACTTCCTGTTTTTTTAGGTAATATTTTATCCTTCTGGGGTCTTTGAAGAGTTGAAAACAGATAGTTATAGTTTTCCTTAGTTATGATAAAAGGTAAATTAGATATGAAACTTTAGAATCAAAAAGAAATATTGTAACTGTAATTATTGCTTGATACCTGTTTTGTTATATGTAATGTTACTAAGTTAAAGTTAAAACCTTCCTTTTATTTAGACAGAAAAGGAGATATGATGTGGGATGCCCTTCTGTATGCTGTGAATATGTTTTATTTCCCTTGGTTAATAAAGAAGCTGCTTCAGCCTATAGGAGGGCAGAATACAGCCAGGCTGGAAGAGATATACAGAGAGAGTAGGTGGGGCTAAAGAGAAACCATATAGCTGCTGAAGGATACATTGGACAGAACCTTATCGGTAGGCCACAAGCTGGTGACAATACATAGATTAATAGAAATGGGTTAATTCAAGATGTAAGAGCTAGCTAGAAATATGCCTGAGTCATTGACCAAACAGTACTGTAATTACTATAGCTTCTGTGTGATGATTTGGGCCTGGGTAGCCAGGGAACGAACAGCCTCAGTTTACTCTTCTATGCTGCTCTCCTTGTCACAGACTGTCCTGTCTATCTGAAGTGCTCCTATAAGCTATCCTTGAGTGAAGGTAGGTGATGAAGACTCACGGATGACACACCACTCATTGACCACACTGTGCCTCAAGCAGCAACCTCCTTGCCTACAGGCCTCACTTAACCTCCTATTTCGCGCAAGGATGTTTCTAACTGCTGTCCCCATTCTGTAAATGTAAAGTGTCAAGGAATGGGCATGTGCTACACAGGGTCACAAGTTCCCCTCAACTACACACAAGACCCTGTCTCTGCACACAACTAAATTAATGGGAAAAATAGAGTTTCCCAGAGGCAAGCTCACTTTCCCAAGGTCACAAAGTGGGCTAGTACTTAAGGCAAGGCTGACTGTAAACACCTTTGTTAACCATCACGGTGACAATCTTACAGGCAGAACTCACACACCATTCCCAGCACTAATCACAGCAAAGAAGGAGGTCCGAGCAAGTAAACTTTCCAGGGGAGTGTTCACCCCCTTCCTCCCCTTCTCCTCACTTAAACTGACAACATTATCTACTCATAAACAAGCAATCCTAACAATCAATCTCAGGCCACTGAGAAGGGAAGAACTGCAGACAACCTCCTCAAAAAAGATGATACAGACCAGTGAAATAGATCACCAGGTACTTACAACCATGACTGCTACCCAGGCACACATGATGGAAGAACCTCCACATGTGTACACATACATGTACACACATGCTTGCATATACACAAGTGTATGCACACATGCACACACACACGATACATTTTAACAGAAAGAAGTTGACGCACTTTTTTTTACTCTGTTGGGATTTGAACCCAGGGCTTCACACATGCTTAGCATATTTCACTGAGCTACATTGCCAGCTCTGACATACATTTCCCCCCCTCTTTGTTTCTGCCTTCCTGCAGTCTAAAAACAGATGCAATATCAGGGAATCCAGTAGCCATCCTAGACAGTGAAATGACCTGGAAATATAAGTCAGACACCGTAGAACAACACACAGGTGACAAATATTCACAGATTCACTCATCCAGCAAACTCCCCCTGGATCCACTGCACGAGGCACCTGCCAACCTAAGTAGACTCAACAGCGAACAAATGAACAAAGCCCCTGCTGAGGCTGCGGTGTGAGCACCAAAGGTCGGAATGCTACACAAGATGAAAATGCTACAGAAAACAAAAAGAACAGCATGAAAACCCAGAGAGGGGAGCTATTGCTCTCGACAAGAACGCAGTGAGGAAAACAAGGGCGCAGGTATGATCCTTCTCAGATAACACAACAAGAATGGGAGAGTCTGGGGAGTCCGAGGAGGCTGGATTCCAAAGCAAAGCTTCTGCACACTGGAGACTACAGTCTCCTGGATGTTTGGCAAGCACTTTTCAGGGCCCTTGGTTTTCTGAGACAGTTTCTGCTCCATAGCCCAGGCTAGCCTCCTACCTCAGTTTCCTGAGCTCTGGGACTGCAGACATGCACCACATGCCTACCCCTTTGTGATGTTTTAATTACGCTTACTATTTTATGTGTAGTGTGTGTGCATGTGTACATGCCCGTGTCATAGAGCACACATGGAGATATTTTAAGAAATAGAATCTTAGAGTCCATTTGCAGTATGAGGTGCACCATCAGTTACAGATAGCGGGGCTACTGGGTCCCTCTCTCCCAGAGAGCACTGGCACAAATCTCTAGAAACTGCAAAGTTTCAGAGCCATGAGGTAAGCAGAGGGCCATCCTAAGGCCCAAATTATCCCTTAGATAAGGAGGTGTCCTGCAACAATAGAAGGGAAATGTAGGCGACCAGCCTTGGCCTATGGAAGGAAATGACAGGCATCTTGGAGATGAGGAACCATTAATAACCTTCATCTTGCGTCACAACAGCACACCAGCCACTTTGGCCTTTTTCCTGCTTTATTTATTTCTACAGAACTGTATCTTAAAAACTGCCACTGGTCTCTGGAATTTGTTACCATCAGAGGACGATTTGAAGGAGTCAGATTGTTCCTTCCACCGTCTGTGTCCCAGGGATCATCTCAAGTCACTAGGTTTAGCCACAAGCACTTTAATTATTGGATCCCGCTGGCCCTCTTTGTCATTCGCAACTGGTTCCTTGGGGCTTCTGCAGGCCAGCAGGCAACTTTCTTTCCCAAGTCAATTTCGGCCTTGGAGCTGAGCCTTCAGTGAGGTTAAGTTTGCAGCTTCCAAGGAAGAAGCATGGAAAGGAGGGCTCGTCTGCATCACAGAAAACATCCCCTGGATGAAGGTTAGTGGTAGAGCCAAATCTACTGTATCTGCACCTCCATTGCATTTCACTCGAACCTGCGACCGCAAACTTCGCACACAAGGTCTACAGAACTCCAGAGCCACTAGACCTGAGAGTTGTCTCTCTTTAAAACATCGTTGCTAGGGCTAAAAATATCTCCCCTCTGCCAAGCTTCCTGCTGTTCCACTGAAGTGGCTTGGCAGTGATGTCACACTGTCACTGTCACTGCCTGCAGGGCTCTCACATTCTGACTATATTTAAGACCCAGGCTTCATGTCAGTGACATGGAAATTGCCACCTTGTGAACCAAACTGTACTGGAAAGACTTGAAAATTTATTTTCTATGAATAAGCAAGTTTTGGGTGCTGCCTTCTCTCAAGGCAGCCAAGTAGCCAACAGCAAGGAGCTCCAGCTCTTCACTCCCACTGTTTCCAGAGCAGCAACATCTCCCCCAACTGGGCCATCTCTTTGGAGCTCAGTTACCCCTGCACACAGCTGTTATCTTTGTGTGTGTGTGTGTGTGTGTGTGTGTGTGTGTGTGTGTGTGTGTGTGTGTGTGTGTGTGTGTTGATCTTTTATTACTTCATGCTGACCTCTAGAGCTCCTCTACGTCCCATCAGAAAGGCAGCTGATGGAGCGCTAATGAACAGTGACCAAGTTTCCCTCCCCAGTGCATAATTAGCGTAACCTGTTCATGAGGGCTCCCGTAATTTTCTCTCCTGTTTCTGTGCTTTGCTGTAGGAAGGAGACATTTCAGATACAAGCCTCCCGCTCCTCCCAGACCTGCTGCAGACCTCACACATCTTGATGCAGGACTAGAGTAACGCAGCTTCTGTGGGAAACACCCTTACTGGGCAATAACAGCTCCAACCTTTACACACACAATGTAAGCACGTGCTTCCAAAGGCAGAAACTCACACAAATACACTTGCTGATCCTTCCCCCGAATTCCGGCTCCTCGACAAAGCTAGCATCTAAGGAAAGCTTTGAGAAGCAGCAAACCAACAAGCTTCACGTGGTTTTTTCACTGCCTGTGATTGCAATGCCTAAGGCATTGCTGCCCTCCTCCCAACCACAATCATTTTCACATGGAGAAACACCTGGAAAGCCCACACTGGCCCCTGACTGTAAGAGAGTCATAGAACATCCATGCGACTCCTCACTGCTTCTTCTCTTTGAGAACGCAGTTCTACAGTTTCCAGTTCAGGCAGCAATGTAGCACGAATAATAAAAACCCAGAGACAGATATTGGGGTTCAACCTAAAGATCAGAAAAGCAAAGCAGACAAGCTACTAAAGAACTCTTGCCTCCATGAAACCTTCAGACTGAAAGAGAGCGAGTTCCTGTCTCATCCCACCTTATATTCCTCTCTAGTGCTGGGATTAAAGGTGTGTATCACCACTGCCTGGTCTGTATGGCTAACCAGTGTGGCTGTTTTGTGTTCTGATCTTCAAGCAAGCTTTATTTATTAAAATACAAATGAAATATCAAGACACAGCAATGTTCATGCATTTGGCCTTCCCACCCTCCTCCCCCAGAGGAAATCTTATCTGTTGGGAGTGAAGGAGTCAAGTAGAGGTGAACAGGCAGTTCCAGCACAGGCCTTAGTGAGTGTGTCCTCCTAGCTCCCCTGGAGTTAATGAAGGTATATAGCTTGTTCCACTACAGTCTTCATGCTCCTGACTCTGGAACCCACTCCTGAGATTATACAACAAAGAAACAGGGGACAGAGCTACAACACAGGATTAGCTATCGCTTTCACCTGCTCTGTCAAAGAAGAAGACATGGGCTCGGCACTCACAGAGCTGGAAAGCACACAGACACTGTGACAAGCCACAGAGCTATAGAAACACAGTGAAGTGGGTCCACTCAGCCTGCTGTGAGAGTGTGAAGGAAGACCTCTTTATTGACAAGGATTGTCTTACTACGCCTTGCATTACTGCACCACAACACTGAGGTGACCTCGCTTTATAAATCAGAGAGGTTTACTTAGCACACAGTTCGGGGGGGTCCAAGATTAACAGCCCCACTGATTGACAGACTGATGGGCTTCTGATAATGACCTCATGAGAGATGATGTCACAATCACTATCACTGTAGCCCTTGTATTAGTTTTTGGGATTTTTTAAAGATTTATTTCATTTTTATGTAATGTTATCTACCTGTGTGTATGTACTAACACGTGTTATTGGTGCCCTCGCCTGGAGCTGGAGTTACAAGTGGTTGTGAGCTACCCAGTGTGAGTACTGGGGACAGAACTCCAGTCTTCTGCAAGAGCAGCAAGAGCTTTCAATCACTCAACTACTCCGTCCCATTTTTGGCTTTGTTTTGTTTGTTTTTGTTGAGTTTGTTCCCCTCCAACATTTGCCCTCCCTCCTCTCCTCTCGGCCCCTCCCCCATCCACTCTTCCTCCCCATCCCCATCTACTCCTCCTCCTCTGTTTCTCTGCAGAAAAGGGCCAGTCTCCCATGGATACCAGTCAGCCGTGGCGTATCAAGTTGGTGAGACTAGAAACCTCCTCCCCTATTAAGGACAAATGAAACCTCTCTGGTGACAGTTGGGCCAGGCATCAATCTGTTCTGGCTGCTGTGGCCTGGGCCTCCCTGCTGGTTTTGTTTTGCTGACAGAGGATTTTACTATATAACCCAAGGTGATTCAAACTCACCATAAAGTCCAGACTGGCCTAGAACTTGTAAGTCTTCCTGCCTGAGCCTCCTGATGCTAGAATTACAGATGCATACCACACTGCCTGGCTAGGAAATAATATTTTAAAGCATAAAGCAAGTCAGCAGTTCAGGGCTCGGCTTACTGCTTTCAGGACCAAGAGAGAGATGGAGGTGGGGGGAGGTCTCTATAAAACTACCTTAATCCTTTACAGGGGCCACTTCCTCAGTGATGCAGGGACCTCCCAGCAGGACCCTCAAAGGTTCCATGCCATCCCCCAGAACTACCATGCTGGGAACCCACTTTCCTTATATATGACCCCTTAAGGGAAACTCCACACAAACTATAGCAAAAATCATGAGCTTTACAACTGCTCTGACTTGTTTTGTTTTGTTTTGTTTTTTGTTTTTCAAGACAAGGTTTCTTTCTGTAGCCCTAGCTGTCCTGGAACTCGTTCTGTAGATGAGGCCAGCCTCAAACTCACAGAGATCCACCTGCCTCTGCCACCCAGGACTGGGATTAAAGACGCACGCCATCACCACCCAGCAATGCTCAGAGCTTCTATCGCTGGAATTCTACTCTAGGAATTGAGCTGAGGAAAATATTTTTTGAAAAAAAGAATAATAAAGGAACGGCTTTATGAAAACCAGTATGCTCGTGCTACAGTCTGAGAGCTTAGGAGTGAAGGAAGAGTGACAAGCAAGGGCGTGTCCAAACACAGCGCCCCATGGCCACAGTGGTGTGCACAGACTGGTGCTGAGGCCGACTGTGAGAAACAAGACTGCTTTCCTTCAAGGCCACCGTCCACCACTGAAACAGGTTCTGTGAAATGAGCATGTGCCAGAAATCCACTGGTACAAAAATGCCCCAGAAACAATCATTTCTAATTTACATCTATATGTGTGCATATGTGTGTGAACACGTGGACCACGATGCATGTATAGAGGTCAGGGGACAACATGTGGGGAGTTGGCTCTCTGCTACCACCGTGTGAGATCCAGGGACTGAGCTCAGGTCACCACACTCAGCAACAAATTCTGTTACCCACTGAGCTATCCTACCAGCCTTCTCATAAACAAAAACCAAAGTGTTAGCTGTGACTATACCCACGTGGCCTTCTTCAGAAAATCTTCTGTAAGAACTATCAGTCACATGTGACTTCATAATCTGGGGGAGGAGGGTGATACTTAAATATGATTTGAAATCTACAAAGAAACAGAAGAAAATACAAAATACATGACACAGAAAATGCAACATGTAACGAATGGTGTCAAAACTAAGTTTAAAAAATGGACTTAACAGACTGAGAATGAAGACCATGATCGTGTTGGGTCCATGGGACTTGGTACTCCTCCCATTTTGGGTTGTCCCATGGCTTTACAATTAAAAGGTAATTTTTTAAAGCCCAGAAGTAAGAGTTTTCTCAGCAAATGTCAACTGACCAGAGATGGCAGGTTCTGCTCCAGCTGAACATGATGGCACACACCCATGATCCTAGCACTGAGGCAGAGGGATCAGACTTCAAGACAAGACTGGGCCATATATTAAGAACCTGCCTTAAAAATTATTACACCATACAATATATATGTGTAATTTTAATCTGGGCGCATGCAATTCAGTGTTGAGTGAGCAAATCACAAGCAGGCACAGGCTCAAGCTCACACACAGATCAGTAAACAAAGAAATCATCAAGTTGTTTATAGCTTACTTGAAAATAAAATCTTCAGCAAAAATTTAAAGAAAAGTCAACACCTCCAAAAGAAACCAACAACAGTAACAAATTGACTCTCCATTTTGTTCTGAGATAAAAATAACAAAGACCTTCACCTTCTTGAAATGGAGGCCAGTGAACGCCCCCTAGAGGTCGTCAGCAGCCTCAGTGTCCCCTGGAGAACCTCAAAAGTGCCCACATCAGCTCCGCCTGCTGCAGCAAAGTGGGAACACTCCTGCATCCCTGGGTACCTGCCAGTACATTAAGATCTGGGCACCAGCTGTCAATCTTGGCTACAGGCTGGAATTACCTGTGCAGTCTGAGTCTTGCCTCCAGAGAGTCTAACTTAATTAGTCTGGAAGGTGATCTGGACCTAATAGTTCCCGAAGCTTCCCCTGGTGACTAGAATGGGCAGTGAGGCCTAAGTAGCAAGTTTAGTTCCTCAACTCAGAGATTCTTCGTTAGAACCTTAGCTGTATCTGAGCAACCGCGAGCTAGAGGAACTCCACAGAATGACTGTAGCCTTGGGATGGAGGGATGAATAACTTTGGTGGACCGATACTACTCATGGTGCCAGCTCTGGCTAAGGACATGTGCAGAGGCCTCTGACTTGGCAAATTTCAGCACCAGTTCTTCATAAACTCTAAAAGGATGAGACTGTTTGCCCTGGCTTTCTAGAGGAGAAGCATTAGGTGCAAAGTGGCCATCTAAGATCCCACATCCACAAGAGGAAAAGGCTCCTGTGTAGATAAGCATTTCCTGAGGCTGAGTAAAGAGGGTTCTGAGTTCAATGCCAGACTAGATTCAATACACTGAGTTCAAGAATATCAAGAATGGTCTGGGCTATTTCCCAAGATTCTGTCTTTAAAAAAACAAAAACAACCGAAAAAGACTAAAATGAAACAAGACTAGGCTCACACCTGCCCTACACCGTGCCACACTTCCACCTGTGCAGAGCCAGTACACTGGAGTACAGGAACATTCAGACAAAAAGTTAAAAGTCTGCATTTATGCACCCCACCCAACCCTGTTCAAATCAAGCTCTTAGGTTAGAACGGACCATGTTCTGTGTATTTCTAGTCGGCAAAGCTTAACACATTACAGCCGTTCTTTGAGAGAAAACAAACGAACAAGGTTAACTATCTATTCTTGAACATTCTGGTAAGCTCTGGTGAGCAGCTTCCCCTAAGATATGTTGCCCTGTCCTGATGTGTGCCTTGTCCTCACACTTGGCCCAGCACGCAAGTCCCTGCTCTCAGCTGCAAGTTGTTAAAAACCCGGCTGCTGTTGCTGAGCACAGAGCAAAGATGGAGAAAGGCAGGACTATTATTAGTTCATCACACTAAACAAATAAAGCAGCCAGATGATCAAGAGGAGTATCAGGTCAAGAGGCCACGAAACATACAACCTGCAGTGCTTTGGCAGGTGTTCATGGGGATAGTGCCACCCCTGCCAGTGTGGGGAATAAGTGTGTTGGGATGCCTGGCATCACAGTGGGGCCAACACACAGAATACAGTCAGTTTGGGACATCTAAAGAACCTAGATATAATGGAGAGGAACCACCATGGCAAGTCTACAGTCACAGCCCCCTCTACCTCCTACAGTTCAGACAAAGAAAAGATGCCATCTCCTGAACATGGGCAGCATGTGAGCCAAGGCTGGGAGCAAGAGTGGTACCCACGGCTTTGGAGATGAGGTGAGGCGGATGGGCCTAGCCATGGTCTGTTATGGGCTCTCTAGTCAATGTGAGAGAAGATTAAGCCTGATAATGAAGCCAACCACACGAGAAAAAGGAGAGGTGGAGAATCAGGTCTCCATGACACCTAGAGCCCTTCAGTTATCTGGCCATTCCACTGCCCTTCTTGAGAAGGGCTTTCCAGTGGGCTTCTGTCACCCAATGGATAACAGCTCTCACTAGCTAAAGTTGTAGTGGAGGGTTGAGGGATTTCAGAAAGCCCCACTTCCCAAAATGTGACCAGTCTTGGGACAAGTAGCAAGCAAGTTCCCTGAAACTGAACAGAATTGCCCAGCTGGCATTTCTCAGTCTACAGGAGAAGCGTACCAGAGTTCACAAAGGTGAAGGTCATGGAGAGAGCTGCTGATAGCACCAGAGCACCAAAGTCCAAGGGCACCTGAGAGGGTGACTCATTCTTAGATCTCTCTGCTGCAGTAGCAAACCCTCAAGTTGGTCGTCTACCAGCGCATGCTGACATCTCTTGGGAACAAATCTGAGAAGTTATGGGTGAAGGGACAGGCTCAAAAGTAGTCCCCTGCACCGCTGGGGTGGGGCCACTGTGTGTCACCCCACTGAACGTCTCAAAGGAGGAAGAACTGGAGGTGGAAGCAGGCTGTGGGAAGTCTGAGAGCTAACAGTCTCACCTTTTTGCACAACAGGAGAGAAGTCCTGACAACAGGAGGTGAGGGAGTCCACAGAGGACACAGGAAGCAGCTCTCAAGCAATGCTTTAGAGACAATCCAACACCTTCTTCTGGCCCCCACTAGGAATGTACTTGGTGCACTTGATACTCAGATGTACATGAAAGCAAAATAGTCATACATATAAAATATATATATAGTAGCACTTGAAATCAGGGATGGTGATCCCTCTATAAGTTCCGTATTATATAGGATTGTTTTGGCTATCCTGGGTTTTATGTTTTACCATATGAAGTTGAGTATTGTTTTTTTCAAGGTTTGTGAAGAATCATATTGGGATTTTGATGAGTATTGCATTGAATATGTTGATTGTTTTTGGTAATATTGCCATTTTACTATGTTAGTCCTACCTATCCATGAGCATGGGAGATCTGGCAATAAAAACAGACACATGGATTAATGGAATCTAATCGAAGACCCTGACATAAATCCACATACCTATGAACACCTGATTTTTTACAAAGAAGCCAAAATTATACAATGAAAAAAAGAAAGCATCTTCAACAAATGGTGCTGCCATGACTGGATGTCAACATGTAGAATGCAAATAATCCATATCTATCACCATGTACAACACTCAAGTCCAAATGGATTAAAGACCTCAACATAAATCCAGTTACACTGAACCTGGTAGAAGAGAAAGTGGGAAGTAGCCTTGAACATGTTGACACAGGAGACCACTTCCTAAATATAATACCAGTAGCACAGACACTGAGATCGACGGTTAATAAATGGTACCTCCTAAAACTGAGACACTTCTATAACTCAAAGGACACTGTCAACAAGACAAAACAACAGCCTACAAAGTGGGAAAAGATCCTCACCAATCCTACATCTGACAGAGGGCTGATCTCAAAACTCAAGAAGTTAAATATCAAAATACCAAATAATCCAGTTAAAAATGGGGTGCAGATCTAAACAGAGAATTTTCAACAGAAGAATCTCAAATAGATGAAAACCACTTAAGGAAATGCTCAATATCCTTAGTTATCAGGGAAATACAAATGAAAATGACTCTGAGGTTCTATTTTACACCAGTCAGAATGGCTAAGACCTAAAACACTGATGACACCTTATGCTGGAGAGGATATGGAGTAAGAGGAACACTCCTCCATTGCTGGTGGGAGTGCAAACTTGTACAGTCACTTTAGAAATTGTTATGGTGTTTTCTTATTAAATTGGGAATCAATCTGCCTCAAGATCCAGCTATACCAATTTTAGGCATATACCCAAAGGATGCACACGCAAACCACAAGGACACTTGTCAACTATGTTCATAGCAGCATTATTCGTAATAACTAGAACCTGGAAACAACCTAGATGCCCCTCAACTGAGAAATAGATAAATGTGGTACATTTATAAAATGGAGTACTACTTAGTTGTAAAAAATGATGACCTCATGAAATTTGCAGGCAAATGGATGGAACTACAAAAAAATCATCCTGAGTGAGGTAACCCAGACCCAGAAAGACAAACAGGGTATGTTCTCACTCGTAAGTGGTTATTAAGAGTAAAGTATAAGATAACCAACCTACAATCTACAGCCCCAGAGAAGCTAGATTACAAGGAGGGCTCAAAGAGGGATGCCTGGATTTCCCTGGGAAGGTGAACTAGAAAAGATTCCCTAAGTAAACTGGAGCAGAGTTGGGGGGATGGAGAGATGGGAACTAGAGGAGAGGGTTGGGCAGGCTGGGTGTGGGAGGTGGGTCAGAAGCGGGATGGAGGTTTCTTGATGGTGGCGCATTTGGGGTTAGAGAGAAACCCCAGGAACCCATAAGAATGACCCCAACAAAGACTCCTAGCAATGGTGGAGAGGGTGCCTGAACTGGCCATCTACTGTAAGCAGGTTGGTGACTCCCCTAATTGCCATCATAGATGCTCTGTCCAGTAACTGATGGAAGCAGAGGCAGAGAAATGTATTTACTGAACCAGCAAAAATGGTCTGTCATAGTCTCAGTCTCTCTCTTTCTCTCTCTCTCTCTCTCTCTGTCTGTCTCTCTGTCTCTCTCTCCCTCTCTCTCATACATCGTTTTTTATTTAAGATTTATTTATTTTTATTTTATGTGCATGTATGCCTGTGTGAAGGTGCCAGATCACCTGGAACAGGAATAACAGACAGCTGTAAGCTGTCATGCAGGTACTGGGAATTGAACCCATGTCCTCTGAAAGAGCATTCAGTGCTTTTAACCACTGAACTATCTCTCCAGCCCCATGGTCTCTCTTTTTATACATCTGATAATTCATTCAAGTTTTCTTTTCCCCATTTTACAACTAAGAAAACTGAAAGAGAGGTTAAAACTAACCCACAGCTACGTAACTAGCAGGGAACAAAACCACACCCTGATTTTCATGAAGTCCAATGCCAGATCCTGGCCCCTATACCACTAAACCACCTGCATTATAAATCCTGCCACCTGACCTGGGGAGTAGCATTGGGGGTTAGGGGAGGGGACCCAGAAAATACATGAGTCTCAGCCTATGACAGGCACTATCCCAGAGTGACTGTGCCACACAGCCCTCTTAATCCCCAAGGAATAACTGAGTAGGCCCACTACAGCCACCACCGCAGCCACCACCACAGCCACCACTGTGTCCCTTTTTGGAGTGTTCATCCATTTTCCAGATGTCCTTCTGCCTACAAACTGCCAACCTCCAAATACCTTAAACAGTTCTTCATGTGTGCCTGGGAAGGCCTCATATTTAAAAACGTTTGTAGGATAAAAGCCTCCCTAGGTCACCACAGTGAAGAGCGCTTGGTATGGAACACATGCACAGCAGCTTGAGGAGCACCCCAGGACCCCTGGAATCCCACAGCTTCCTCCTCCATCCACATCAGCACAGATGAGAAGCACACACCCAGAAACACATCTCCAGGATGGAACCAGGGGTTGAAGCTAAGCTGACTTCCTAACACAAGCCCCGCCTGTTACTGATGCTCAGAGCAGTGTCTCTGAAGACTCAAGCCCTTAGAGCCAACATTACACTGCAGAGCTCCAGTGAGGTCAGGTGAGATGAGAGACCAGGTGAGGAAATGTGCAACTAGGAACCAATCTACCTCTGCCTCTGACCTGGCTCCAATGGCCTAGAGCAGTGGTTCTCAGCCTTCCTAAAGCTGAGACCCATTAATACAGTTCCTCATGTTGTGGTGACTCCCCAACCATTAAATTATTTTCTTTACTACCTCATAACTGTAATTTTGTTATTGTTAAAAATCATCATGTAAATATCTGTGCTTTCTGATGGTCTGAGGCAACCCCTGTGAAAGGGGTTGTGACCCACAGGTTCAGAACAACTGCCCTGGAGCTGCTGTTCGAATGCAAAGGGGATAAGTTCAAGGAATGGAATGTAGACAGGTCACACGACTGTGACAAATTACAGGTGCATAAAAATCACTCACACCACAGCACTGCACCTAATTCTGGATGCCTGGATAGGCTCTGTACATGCTTTTCCCCGGCCTTATTCAAAGCGTTCCAAAGAACCACAAGACAGAAACATCCCCCACAGTATCATGTTTTAGTACTGGGTTCCCAAGTGTGGACATGTTTAGGAGGGTATAGAACCTTTGGAAAACCCAGCCTAGGACACAGAAGTAGGTCTTCAAGATGACACCCCCTTCAGGCACCAGGGTGAGCCCTTTGCTTCCTGTCGGCTGCAGTGATGTAAGCAGCCGCACTGCCGATTCCTGTCTGCTGTGGTGATGTAAGCAGCCGCACTGCCATTTCCTGTCTGCTCTATAATGAAAATGGAGGAAGGAGCTGAAATGAAAAGTGACAGGTGCCAACTGTACGTGCATAGATAAAAGTGTGTCCACAGGAGAAAAACTCAGTCAAAACTGGATGCTTTCAGAGGAGTTGAGATTTTTAATTCATCATGGTTTATTTAATAAGATATAAACAACATCACAGAAAAAATTAATTAGTGGCTCTTAAATAAAAATAGGCTCAATAGTATTTGTAGTTAGAGAAACACGATTGAAAAATAACCCACAAGCCTAATTTTTCTCTTGTGATACTATGGGACCCAAAACTTTGCTCCCTTAGAAGCATAGCTGGGAGCTATATTTCCCACAAGGCTGTGGGGCCTGTGCAGGACCTGTGAAGGGCACAGCCTGCCCTTGCCTGCCCTTTGTTCCAGCAAATGCACTCAAGTGAGAACACAATGGCAGGCACTCAAGTTACACACTGGGGAGTATCACAAAAGACTGAAAACTTCCTTAACATTCAGCTACTGGCAGACTGGTTAAACCAATCCTGGTGCAGTAGGACCAGAACACGTAACCCTGGTTACATGCACACAGCACCCTGCCAGGATGCAGAGTGGTATACAGTAGAGGGAAGGAACACACATGCATGCACACATCTGCCTTGGGCACACAGAGCATCTCTGCAACTGTCAAGCCAACAGGGAGCAAACATAGCTGCGGACAAAGGAGAATGCTCATCAGTTAACCTGATTTTGAAACATATGCATATGTGTAGTTCATTCAAAGAAGCACATCAAATGAAAATGCATAAATGTAATTTCCTTTGGCACTCCATTTTCATTTAACTAAAAATATGAGTGAGGTGTAGAGGCACATGCGTGCAATCCCTGCACTTAGAGGCTAAGGCAGGAGGACTCCAACTTTGAGGCCTATCTGGGCTGCATACAGAGCAAGACCATTTCTCAAAAACAAACAATGCAGAACTGTAGCTGCGCATGCTTGCCTCTCCGTCCCTTGCCCCGTCTACCTTGCCAGCGCCTGGACCTTTGTGGTATGGCGCTCCTGCTGCTCTGCCACCCTCCTCTTCAGGGCATCCACCTCTTGCCGGAGTGCAGCCGAGTGCTCCATCTCGCCATCAAGGAGACTCCGCAGTGACCTGGAAGAGAGGGCCCCACAGTTCAGAGGCTCTTCACCCAGCCCACCCAGGGGACAGTGCAGCTCCTCATTGCTGCCCACAGGCTCGCACAGACCACAATGCAGCTCCAACTTACGTAAACGGACGCTGGCAGACAGCAAGTCTGAGCCTGGTAACTGCACTGCATCCCAGGGCAGTCACCTGTGGTCAGATTCGGGGACCTTGCTCCTGTGACAGCTTAGATCAAGGGGAAACCAGGAGCTCAGCAGATGCCAGGGAGGCACTTTAAAGACACCCCATTCAGAGTGCAGCGTGTTAAATGGAAGCTTTGACCCAATGGGAACAGATCTCACAAAGGGAAGGGTATCAAAACAGGCCAAATGAATATTCTGCAGCAAAAAGACACAGAACACTTGCTCAGATTCCATGATATTTCATCCTGTTTCCACTGCTGCCCATAGAATAGACCAGGACTCGCAGTCCACAGCTGCCTCCATGATAAGCTGGAATACATGGCATTCTATTGAGTATATATTAGACACAGCACATGCTAAGCCAGCTTGTATGGTATTCTAAGGAGTGCATATTAGTACAACATTATCTTATATTCCTATACTTTTTAGCATTATGGTATGCCCATTCACATATACATTTCTTTTTTTAAACATTTTTAAAGATTTATTTATTTATTATATATACAGTATTCTGGCATGGAGGGTACCAGATCTCATTACAGGTGGTTTGAGCCACCATGTGGTTGCTGGGAATTGAACTCAGGACCTCTGGAAGAACAGCCTGTGCTCTTAACCTCTGAGCCATCTCTCCAGCCCACATATACATTTCTTTTTTTTTAGTTTTATTCTTTTTTATTTATGTTTTTTTCACATATACATTTCTTATCCACAGAAAATGACCAGGGGTAGCAGTTCTAGGAAGGGTCACAGGTTACCACACTGAGGTAAATCAAATATGGTTCTGATTCACTGCACCTAAATGACTGTTTCTAGAAAAGCAACTGTGATGTATTTACCACATCCAAAGGATGCCTGCCATGAACATCAGGGTGTATCAAATACGCCAAGTCCCCACAGTACCCCACCACTGAGCTCTCTAAGACCTGCCGTGTTCACTGGGAGCTTGGAGAAGATTCCCCTCCTGGAACATCCTGGTGCATCCTGTCTGTGAAGAAGCAGTCGATATACGGTAGCTGTCATTCTTCACAAGGGGAGACAAAACCCATGGCTGCTTCCAAGAGCATCACTCCAGCTAGAGCAAGGAAACCAACCTTGAAGGGGCCCGCAGCCGTTTGTGGAAAATGCATGCTAGCTGAAAGTGCACAGCTGTTTTAGAAATCAAACTTATTCGCCTTTGTACAGCTCTACAAAGGACGACGGGCAGCTGGTCAGTTAGATCCAAAATAAGGTCTAAGAGAAAACTGTGACTGCTCTCACCAGTAAAGGACAGGAGGTAACCTGTGCACCACCTCCCTCAGTCAGGCAGTTTCCCCATGTCCACTGGCTTTTGTGAATAACCTCAGGCAAGCCTGTCACTGGCTACCCCAGCCTCAACACAGACTCTAGTAAGAGAATGTCAACTTCAGACACTCACATGGTAGCAATTAGTGGTATCTAGACTGGATCTCAATAAAGAAGAAGAAAAAGCTTAAGAAAGCACTTGGCCTCTTGGAGATGACCACTGGGTTTTGGACAAATTAGAGGAATCCAGATGTCCTCTTGTCCCAGAAATCCCCAATTTGAGTGGAACACAGAAAATATACCCTCAGTTAAAGGTCACTTCGAGAGTATTCTTTGGGCAGGGAGCTGGACAGAAGTGGTGTGGCATTCCTTCCTGAAGTGATAAAACTATTCTAAAATTGGCCATGGCAATAGCTGCACATATCTGAGAGTATACACAAACCACTGCATTGTGGGTATGTGAATGACATCAGTGAAAGCTGTCATTAAAGGATGCTCCTCCACATTCCTGTGTTGGAAGTTGCCAGCAATGCAGCTTCGATCCCTTGCTTATATGCAAGCCACAGCAGATCTACTGAAGTGGTCTAGTCCAGAGAAGTAAGAAATCTGCTAAGACCCCAGCACCCAAGTCAGACAACTTGAAACTGCCTGCAATTCCTGCTCCAAGGCATCCAGTCCCCTCTTCTGGCTTGCATTGCACATCCACATGCGCGCGCAAACACATGCGTGCACGAGCACACACACACGTAAGAACTTAAAGTAATAATAATAGTAAGGTAAGGAGCTTGGCAGTAAAGCACCATTCTCTCCATTCATTCGCTCTGCCGCTAGGGACAGAAAGTCAGAGAAAGAGGCAGCCATGATGTCACAGTACCCGTTCTCTTCTTCCAGTTCATCTTTTCTGTTCATCATGGCCACGATGGCTTGGCGTAGTTCATCTGAGGGAGAAAAGCAAAGGCGACGCTATGAGCAGACAATCCTGTCAGCCATCCGTCCCCATCCCCTCTGCAGTACACGAGCAGAAGCTCCCGTAGGTCATCTGTCCCCAGCCGCTCTACAGTACATGCCGTTACAGACGGCTTGTCTAGGTAAGCTCCCTGCTCCCTAGAAAGGATTCTTTTACAGCCTCAGACACACAGTGTGTTCACTGTCACTCTCATCCACACAGACGGAAGGGAAAGGTGAGAAGAGAGCTAATGTGTGTTGGGAAGAAGGATAGGTTCCTGGGAAAACACACTCAGCTTGGAATCTCTGAGTGCTTTCCCAAGTCTTTGTGTCTGGACAGTGTCTGTGGTGAACACTGAATTGTTCCTCTTATAGTTGTTTATCAGCCCAGACAGCAGATCAGGAAGTACTCGGCTCCATGCAATAAACATCTGGCTCTCCCACACTGCCTTCTGAGGCAGCAGACAGCCGACAGAGGACGACATTCAACACACAGTGCACACTGCACAATTACTCGGGAGAGAGAGCCACCCCTCCAGCCTCTTTCACACAGGAAAGCATGCGAGGACAGGGAATGACAATATGCATCCACACTTCCTAGCTCCATCAAGCTTAACCACTGGTGCTGTGCGCATGCAGAAGGCATGGCCAGATCTTAGCTGCATCTCAAGATCCAGAAATCACAGAGTTATTTTATCTGTTTCCTTTACTTGATTTCACCTTATGGTGGCTACTAGGAAGTGCAGGGCCCAAATCACACACCTAGTAGTAGTTTGTAACTATGTCCAAGAGTCTACATTATGTCCAGAACCACCTACATGGATCCAAGTGGTGAGGTTACAACAGGGGTGCCCAAAGGTTCAATAGCCAGCTTTGTGTTTTAAGACCAGAAGCATTGATGATCTTAGCAAATTCCCTCAATTTTAAAATCTTTCATAATACAAAAAAATAATAATAATTAGGAAATACCTTTCCATAAAATTTATTAAGAAGAACTAGAGATTCTTATAAGGAATGACCCTCTAGGAAGAGGGTGAGGCTAGAAATAAGAAGGTTGTCAATCTGAGGTACAGGACCCCTGAGAGACGGAAAGGAGATGTTAGGAGAAGGCCTAGGGCAGAAAACAGGCAGAACTGGGTCATTGAACACCTAGCCATGCTCTGCCTGCAAACAAAATGACCCAGGGCTCATACATTCAACTACTCATTCATCTACCAAGAACAGATGAAGTTCAAATACCTTCCCAAGGAAAGAGGCAGGCTCCCACCTGGCCCAAGGGAGGATCCTAATGAAGAGTAACAACGGCCATCACAAGCCTACATGAAGCCAACTCAGTGGAATGTCCCTGATCGCTAGGGTCCCTGCTCAGAGCCGCACACCAGAGTCTCAGCCTCTCTCCGTGCCCTTCCTCCAGAAATGAGGGAGCAGCATCCTTCTCACCCCCCTGGAAGCCAGGAGGATCAGAGGAGACTGAGAAAGAGTGTCTTTGAGGGTACTTCTCACAGGCTATAGCAGGAAGTCCAGAAAGACCTGCTGCTAGGATGCAGAAATTTATTCTAATTGATAATCTTTAGAGGAAAAGCAAAGCAAGTGATTTATCCCCAGGTCACTGTGGCTATGAAGAAAAATAAAACCAACCAAATTAATTGTTCTACCAGCAGCTGGGAGAATAAAGCACTCTAGGCTCAGTCTTCAGGCAAGCCAGGCCAGTGCTGTGGGCACAGCGGACACAGGCTTCATTATTTCTCTACTCCAGGACCTGCAAGGATTCTGAATTTTCCTCTAGGCTTTCTTCCTCACTAGAGTTCTTAGCTGGCCAGAACCACTGATGAGCAAAGGAACGAATGCTCACAGTCGCCATCCAGGGCTGGAAGGCACAAAATCTCCTAAAGCAAGATCCTGCGTGTTTGCCAGTAGTCTGTCTGCCCTTCTCCAGCTCTGCAGTAACACATCTGGTTTACACTCATGAACTGCACTGCTGTACCCAAGCTGGGACCAGAGTGCAGCAGATGACAGCAAGGACACCTCCACCACCACTGTACTCAGGAACGAGTGGCCTGGACTAGGCAGGGCAGGTGTTGTCACACAGGCAAGCCCTCAGTCTTTCCATTCTGCTCCACCCCTCCCCTCCCAGAGGGTACAGCTCATCCACATGAGCACGCCCCTTGGGCATCTGTGTACAAACACCATCCCTAGCTCAGCCACAGTGACAGTGTCTGTCTGGCCAGAGGCCAACTGAGTGGTCTCCAGATAATCCTGACTATACCACTGCTACCCAACCAGTGGTCAGACTTCCCTCTGAGATGGAAGTTATTACACATATGTTATCTCACAGAGTTCCTGGTCAGAATCTATCTCTCTTCATATGAAATCCCCCGCTGGCCCTGGTAGCCTCTTTTGAAAAGCTTCCTGAGACCCCTTGCCCTGCAGCAGCTACAGGTAGATGTGAGTCGCCTTGCTCTTCCCTTGTGCACACGGATGCTGACAGAATACAGACCATGCTGCACACCTCGGTGCCTGGGATCCCTTCTTACTGCATGTTTAACCAACGTGTTTGAATTTGATCCAGAAAAGTGAGTGGACCCAACCTTCCACACTTCTAAAACCAACAGCAAAGCTCCGAAAGGCAACTGTCACATGCTTTCTCTTCTATGTGGAATCTAGATTTGAGTGTGTGTATGTGTGTGTGTGTGTGTGTGTGTGTGTGCGCGCGCGCATCTGTGTCTGTGTATTATGTTTCTATATGTGTGTGCCTGTGTGTCTGTTTCTGTGTGTGTGCCTGTCTGTGTGTGTGTCTGTATACGTGTCTGTGTCTGGGTGTGTGTGTGATGGAAAAAGGCAGATGAAGAGAGGGAAGGAAAAGAGAAGCTGTGGTAAGAAGGTAATACAGTACATGTGTGTGGCTAGAAAGCAGGAAGGACTGTTTAAGTCGAGGAAGGAGACCAGCAAAGGGAGATGGGGAGGAAATAAAAGGGGAAAGTATAATGACATGTAATTATGAAAATAGCACAATAAAACTCATTACGTTACATGCTAACTCTAAATGAATAAATAACACACACATACAGAAAACCAATGGCAATAATAGCACTTTCTGTGAAGTTACACGCCTCTGCCCAGCAAGCCTTGCTTCTAGTCTCACAGCCTCCTGTCTAGGACAGTCAGTAGCACAGAGCAGGAAAGAGATTGTGGCAGTCCCTTCAGAATTCCCAGGACCTCAGAGCTCTATCACCCACAATGATGGAGACTGTCCTGGTGAGCAGATGTAAAGAGCAAGAGGAAGTTCAGGTGTGAATCCTAGGAGCTTCCATTCCAGGGACAAAAAATCCATGGCAAGCTGCTACCAATAGGCTCTGGGGCCAGCAGTCCTAAGTTCAAGACCCACTCAGCCACGTGCCATAGGCAACCTTGACAGGTTTCTGCCTTTGCAAACTATAAGCTGGAATTGTGCCTCGTTTCCCCAGGGACGGCTGGTAGCAAGCACAAGGCAGACATCCAGTTTCAGTACTTACAGGATGCAGGCTCTGAAGTCAGGTGCCGGCCTCCAGTCCCAGCTTTCCACCTGAGGATGCTGTTTATTGACCTTATCTGAGAACCTTAAGGGTAAAATGGGATCTTAACAGTCTTTCTTCAAGCATAGCAACACACACCAGTAATCCCAGCATTTGGGTGGTAACGAAGCAGGATCAAAAGTTCAAGGCCATCCTTGGCTACATAGAGAATTTGAGGCCAGCCTAGGGTACATGAGACCCTGTCTCAACGATCGGACAAACCCAGTCACTACATCACAGAAGTGCTGCAAGGATTAAAGAGGTAATATGCAAATGAGGTGTCTAGAACACAGTGGCATTTAACAGGTATTCTTGATAGGTCTCACTATCCCTTTCCCTTCAACTGCAGGGGACAGAAAGATGGAAACACAGTGTCAGACATTGGTCACAAGTGCGGGTCATTTACGAAGGCCCACTTGCAAGAGACTTGGAATATACTAAGCTCCTGTGCACCTCAACCTTGGACACTAAAAAGAAACCCTTGAAAATGTTCCCTGCTGTACAGCAGCAGGCCAGATAAGGAATCTCCTGAGGACCAAACACCATTCAACGGGGCAATGTGGGTAAACCAGGCCAGCCACCAATGCACCTACCACCTAGAAGAGACTGGCTGAGTATCTGGATTCTGGCTTCTTAGAGCCAGGACATTATGACCTGCAGCTGAGCATTACATTCTATGGTGAGTCTTGAAGAACTGCTTCGCAGAACCACACAGAACACTCAACCATCGGCAGCAGCCTCCAGTAGTCACAGGAGAACCTGGCCAGCAGACCCCAGGATCACTGTGCTGCCTGTGAGCAGCGGCAGGACAGCTCGTGTGATGTAACCCAGTCCTGTCATCCTGGCGTGACCGTGACTGCCCCACACAGTGCTCCCAGCCTCCTGGAGGGGCCCTGGATTTGCACAAACATCAAAACAATGCATGACAGTCACAAGCGCAGACACAGTTTATAAGAGATGGGGACCTTTTTGGTGCCCCTCTTGCCTTTCACGGACTTCTACAGAGAACAGTGGTAACGGTGGGGACGGACATGGCGACTCTAATAGAAATTCATTCCTGCTGCCTGCTGCCTGCTGGCTGTCTTGTGCCCTCCTGGGCAGCAGGGAGGGAACATGGTTTCCATGTATCATGCGACTCACCATCCACCAACCTCACTTGCTGTGCATGAGCAGAGGTTTTCTCTCTAGCACGATGCAGCTCTTATCTGTGAGTCTCATCACTGTGATTCCTCCTCTTTACTGAGACACAATCTCCAGGAAACAAAGCAGAGAAGAACACCTGAATGTCAGCCCCTGTGGAGCCTGGCCATGCCAGGCAGTCCCTCTCCTAAGGCTGAATGGTCTGTGGCCATCTACCTCAAAGCAGTTCTTTGCCAACTTCAGCCATCAGAAATTGATCTGGGACAAGACACAGCATTTCCAATCACTGCATGAAAGATGGTTTCATCCACAAATGCTGGCAAGGCAAGGAACCATTTTGGAAGCAAAAAGCAAGACTTCAAGTTCCACTTCTGCTATGAACTGAAATAAATCTCAAGCAGACCAGCACTTAAATATGGGAAGAAGCAATCAAAACTATAAATATATGAGCAAACACTCCTTCAGGTGCCTGACATGAGAGCAGAGAAAAAACAGCTGGACCCACTCAGTCTCTGCTCATCAAGGACCACCAAAAGGAACAAGCTGTCATTCCAGGCAGTTGATGTAGGCTCTCTGCGGAAGCCATAGCCGTCCTAGTCAGTCATGCTCCACTCTGGACACCCAGACCTTAGTACATACTCCACCACACTTTCCTCTCAGCTTGTCAGAGGGAGGGCAGTGCTCTGTGACCACCCAAGGGAACCCCATCCCCTCCCCCGCACTCACCATTTGCATACTGTCCACGGTTGTTTTCTAACATGGCAGCATGTGCTGCCCCCCTCACCACAGCCTTGCACACACACACACACACACACACACACACACACACACACACACACACACACACCCCACGCTCCACTCCACAATAAGAGATGAAGGAAGCTCTCTGCAGCTACGTATGTGGCCCACGGTCACTCAGACAACGGACTAGAGAGGAGCTTTGGTAAGAAGAGCTGAGCCAGGTGTGCTGGTGCTCACCTTTAAACCCAGCATCAGGAAGGCATGGAGAAGGGGGGATCTCTATGAGTTCGAGACTAACCTGGTCTTTCCCATCTCCTTCCTCACCTGCCTCTGTGTTTTAGCACATATTCCTGAAAGGAGCATCTGAAGCCTAACTCAGAGCCCTTCAGGTTTCCCTCAAGGTACCCTCCCCTGGTTTACCTTTGCTCTCTGGCTGTGGCAGACCTGAAAAGCACAGACCTGCCCCAGCTTATTCCCAGCCTAGCTCACAGACTCCACTGCCACAGGCCTCCAGGAATAGACTGGTGATGGCTGACTCTAATTGAGCCAATCATACAGAATTTTCTAGAAATAAATGGGCCATTAACTATGATTGGAGAGATAAAGGTAGATGGAAACAGATAAATCTAGCCAAAAGGTACCTATTTCTAAGTCAGTCCGCAGGCCCATGAGCTAAAAGCTCATTTGCAGCCAAGTTGGCACTGCCATTCTTTTTTTTTTTAATTAAAGATTTCTGTCTCTTCCCCACCGCTGCCTCCCCTTTCCCTCCCCCTCCCCCAATCAAGTCCCTCTCCCTCGTCAGCCCAAAAAGCAATCAGGGTTCCCTGCCCTGTGGGAAGTCCAAGGACCACCCACCTCCATCCAGGTCTAGTAAGGTG
>NW_026067891.1:13374581-13411780 GCF_014885135.2 Alexandromys fortis | reverse complement strand
AGGCTATCATTGGTGTTTTTGATTTTAGCCATTCTGACAGGTGTAAGATGGTATCTTAAAGTTGTCTTGATTTGCATTTCCCTGATCGCTAAGGAAGTTGAGCATTTCCTTAAGTGTCTTATGGCCATTTGAACTTCTGTTGAGAATACTCTGTTCAGCTCAGTGCCCCATTTTGTAATTGGGTTGATTAGCCTTTTACAGTCTAGTTTCTTGAGTTCTTTATATATTTTGGAGATCAGTCCTTTGTCAGCTGCAGGGTTGGTGAAGATCTTCTCCCAGTCAGTGGGTTGTCTTTGTGTCTTAGTGACAGTGTCCTTTGCTTTACAGAAGCTTCTCGTTCTCAGGAGGTCCTATTTATTCAATGAGGCCCTTATGGTCTGTGCTGCCGGGGTTATATGTAGGAAGTGGTCTCCTGTGCCAATGTGTTGTAGAGTACTTCCCACTTTCTCTTCTATCAAATTCATTGTGTTTGGACTGATATTGAGGTCTTTAATCCATTTGGACTTGAGTTTTGTGCCTGGTGATATTAGACCCATATCTATCACCAGGCACTGCCATTCTTATAGAAGAAATTAAACTGCCAAGCAGCTTGAATGGTTCTTTAGTCACCAGATGCAGAGACCTAAATAGGACAAGAACAAGCACTGGCACAGACGGCCTCATAAGAAGTCCAGAGTCACACGTGTCAAAGTTCCACAGCCTCACACTGGGGCAAAGCCACAAAGGAGCCAAAGCACAGCCAATCTGGAGTGATGACCCTGGCAGGGCCTCTGATGGACAACGGAGCAGGACAGCTGTCTAGGGACAAGAGCAAGAGGTGCAGGTTGACTTGAAGAGACCATGCAGCTACAGGGAAAAGGGCAACCATACACGCATGGCCTCCTAAAATGCCAGGCTCCTGCAAGTCCTAACCAATCTCTCTGCCTTTGTATTCTGAGCTTGAGTGGCCTGCATCCTCTACTCATCAACTGGACCCTTCTCACTATAAGTTCCTCTCAAAACATCTGTCGTCTGGTGGGGGCTAGAGCTGTTCAAAGGCTGGGCCACGAAGGCCTCAGCCCAGCCATCCTAGGAGTCTCTGGAGAATGGGGAACCCATTTCCTGGCGCAGCACCTGACCGCAGCACACACTTGAGAGCTATTAAATAAATCGAGGGGCAGGTGAAGAAGTGAATTAAAAAAAGAAGTAAATGGCTCACTGTGACCCACAGCTAAAACCCACCCTTAGCTCCAGGAACTGAGTGTCAAATGGGTAGGGCGGAAATGTCAATTGCTTTTAATAGCAAGCTCAAGGCCTCATCCAAGACCGCTAAACACCAGGTTCACAGCTGTAATTTCCTGCCCCATTGACAGGCGTTCAGGCCCAAGTACAGAGTCTGGCATCATGAGTCTGTGGAATGTGATATACACAACAGCAAAAGGCGGGGCAACAGGAAGGGGTGAAAAGTTCCGACATGTCATTGCCTCAACCTAACACTGTGTAAGCCAACAAACCCATGCCTATTTCCCCACCCAAAGTGGCTGCAGGAACCCTTACTATGGTTTCAAAAGGCTCAGAAGAACAAGGAATCTCTCTGGCATATAGGGGCCTACACATGACCAGTCCAAAGCCACTAGCCTGTTCATATAAAGAATTCCACAGTTACTGAGTAATTGTGGTGTGGAGGGAGGGGATAAGCCTGAGGGTAATTGGTCATACAATCCCTCTTTAGACTAAAAGGGAAACGATGATTATGTTGAATAAAAGAGACCAGCTGGATGGGAACAAGTGTGCACAAGCAGACACACTTACACGTGCACATCTATCTGTGTGGTAATTTGGTTTTATACAGCATCTTTCCACAAACTTTCCAGAGTCCTTTACACATACTCTCCTGAGGCCTGTACTTGATTCTATTAAAGAGAAAACTCTGAGGCCACGTGTACAGAAATAAAAACTGATCTTCTGTGGGTATGTACTTAACCTACATCGTTATTTGAACTTAATACCCTGCTTTTATATCTTTGTCTGACTGCCCACTCCCTCTCCTTCTATACACCAGAGAAAGGATCAACTATGCTGAGCTTCAAAATATAACTTGAGGCCAACCTTAGAACCATTTCTAGCTTTTTCTTCTGTTTCTCCCTCTTGCCTCCTTCCCCCACCCACCAAGAGCTTCTACTTTTCCATCAGGATGAAAGAGCAAAAGTATCCCAGGCCAGTTTCCACACTGAGACGGCTAGGAGCCACTACACATGGGTCTACTTTCTGTGTGCCCAGCAATGCACAAGGCTTCCAGGCAATCTCTTCCAGCTGAGATGTGGGTAGCAGAGTAGACACTCGTGCCTACAATACAAAGGAGGAGACAGGACCGGGACTGGCTGCAGTTCATACAGTTAGTAAGGGAAAGGGCGGGCATAAACACCCAAGGGCAGGCTCCTAGACAACCCTGTTCCCTGACAAGTATGGTAGCTGAGTATGGCCTCAGTCCACCCTGTTAACCCACTGCATCACTGGAGGGTTCCACCAACTCCTCCAAATGCCTCTGGAACACCAGAGGTCTGATGAACTCCTAGGCCCATCCAGCTTCCCTACAATCGGGATCTGTAAGGTTTGATAAACCCACGGCAGCAGGATGGAAGATATAAGAAAATCTGTAGGCACAGAAGAAAGCCATCTTCCAACTTTGAGGAAGTTCTACACCCTTGTCTCCTCTCTCAGTCATTTGCCCTCTCTTTCTGACAAGCACTCCCCATGCAGACTCACATATGTGGTGTTTGTTTCCGGCAACAGAAAGTACCCATCTTTGAGACGGGTATCTTCCTGGAAATCAGGGTAGATGTGTGCACAAAGAGAAGAGCACAACCCCAAACCCCTGAGCCGCAGAAGCCGCTTTCTGCTCAGCTACTCCCCTCCCTTGTTAACTGTATGGACTGTCCCTGCCCCTTAGTTCATATGACGAGGGAAAATCCTACCTGTACAGGCACCTGTCATGGTGACTCTGGGGACAAGGTGGCCATTGAGTTGTATCTTACCCGAGAAAGTCCCCTCAAACCAAAGGAATAGATTTTCTGTTTCTGAAATGGGGTTGGAGAGTAAACATCAGGACCTGAATTCAGATCCAGAATCCATGTAAAGCCGAATGAGATGAGGCAACTCCCATCTGTACCCAGCACTCCTGGGGCAAGACAGGAGGCAGAGGCTGCAGAGCCCCTGGAGCTCTCAATTCAGTGGCCAACCAGAGACACTGTCTCAGACAAGGTAGATGGCAAGGACCACCACCAGAGTTGTCTTCTAGCCTCTACACCATGGTGTAGGAACACACACACTCATCAGGATGAGCTTCCCCAAACCCCTGCAAGAATCCAGTAAATCACTGTTCTCTCCTGCCACAGACACCCTGCTTCCCAGCCATCATCGCCCCTTTCTCAGCCCCTTGATTCCCACTATTTCTGGCCTGTGAGTTTGTCCGCAGGCTTGGTTTCATCTCTCATCAGCAGGACAAGTTCCAGCCAACTCGCTATCAGACAGGCCAGCATGAGGTCCTTGGGGGTGTGGGCACAGAGAAAGACCCGCTTGTGCAGTGCAGGTTGCCCCATTTCTGAAGGCTCTGCAAAGCTGGAGCCTCAGAGCTTGAGCTGCTGTTAACCAGTGCTCTTAACACAGCCTAGGCTCCGGGAACTGATGGGAGCAGAGACCTGGGCATTTCATTCATTTTCAGTATTTTATATACATTTTATTCCTATATCTGTATATACACATACAGTCTCACTTAGTATCAAAAAATCAAGAAATAATCTTATAAAAATTAATAAAAGCAAATAAAATGTTTTCTTACTTTAAAAGAGTCTTCTATTATATTATTTGAAGTTTTTCAGAAAGACACAGGCAGCTCAGATTTTCAGAAGTATTTACCAAACTAAAATCAGGACTAATTGTAAGGTTGCTTGGACAACAGAAAAAACAATACTGAGGGGCCACTTACAGGAGTGGGCATTGGTGGAATCCTGTGTGAAGTAACCCAGACCCAGAAATATGAGCATGGTATGTACTCACTCATAAGTGGATATTAGACGTAAAGCAGAGGATAGCCAGGATATAGTTCATGACCAGAGAAGCTAAATAACAAGGAGAACCCTAAGAGAAACATACATGGATAGACAAGATCTCCTGAGAAAACTGGGAGCGTGGGGGTAGGGGAAGAAGGAAGGATAGAAGGGGGGGAAGGAGGAAAGAAGGCGGGGAGGAGAACTTGAGCAAAGTGGATCCTCAAGATGCAGAAAGAACAGAGAGGGAGAGCAAGGAAAGAGATATCCTGATTGAGGGAGCCACTATGGGACCAGCAAGAAACCTGGCACTAGAGACCCCAGTTAAGACCTGGAAAGGGTGGCCTGAACTGGTCTTGCCCTGTAGTCAGACTGATGACCATATTAAATATCATCATAGAACCTTTATCCAGCAACTGATGGAAGCAGATGCAGAGACTCACTGGAACACTTGGGCTGAGCTCCCAAAGTCCAGTCAAAGAGAGAGGGGAGTAATAATATGAGCAAAGGTATCAAGAAAGACCACGATGGGGATACCCACTGAAACAGCTTACCTGAGATAATGGGAGCTCGCCGGCTCTGGCCTGACGGCAGGGAACCAGCACAGGACCAAACTACTCCCTCTGAATATAGGTGACAGTTATATGGCTGGGGTAGACTGTGGGGCCAGGGGCAGTGGAACCAGGATTTATGCTTGTAATGGCTTTTTGAAACCCATTCTCTTTGGAGGGATACCTTGCTCAGCCTAGATATAGTAGGGAGGGCCTGACCCTTCAACTCAAAGCAATGTGCTAGACTTTATTGACTTCCTTACTCTCTCTGAAGAGTAGATGGGGTAGAGTGGGGGAGGAAGGTGGGAGGAATGGGAGGAGGGGAGGGAGTGGGAACTGGAATTTGTATGTAAAATGAGAAAAGATAATTTTTAAAAAAACAATTTATTAATTAAAAATAATAAAAGTGAAAATCCAGTGCTGTTGAGCATGGTCATGTATTGTGTCAGCAGGTTGACTCCGCACACCCACCCGAGGGCGCTTCCAATCCCTGTTGAAATCCAACCTGTACTTTTGTGTGTGGCTTCCTTCACTTAGCCTGTTTCCAGAGCTTGCCTGAGATGAAGCAGGCATGGTTTCTCCATTCCTTTTCAGGGCTGGATAGCATCCCTCTGATGAGGCCACTGCTGAGTATGTGTTCATCCACTGCGGACACCTGCCTATGGTGAGCAGTGTGGCTATGGACATAAGTACCCAGACTTCCTGGCATCTCTCTTCAGTCCTTTGTTGGCATACCCCAGGACTAGAATGGTGAGGCCCTATGGAAATCCTGCTTAACTCTTGAGAATGCCTCAGTCAATCCACAATGGGGAAATACAGGCTTTTTAAGTCACTGCAGTTCACTTAGTAAATACTCAGAAACCCACGTGGTAGCTACACCACAGCCAACATCTGCTTCACCACATTCACCACGTGTTTTGCAACAGGCTGAAGGTGGAGGAGGTGGATAAGAGTGTGAAGAGAGCCTCACCAAGAACACTGCTGTGAGGGACCGACCAGCCAGCACAGCAGGCTTCCCTCCTCACTTCACCACCATGCACAGAGAAGTCGGGCAAAGCAGAAGCATTTCACAAAGCATGGCAGACACCAGAGAAGCACCTGGTTAAGGTGACAAGAGAAATACAAGACAGAGCCACATCCGTGAGTCTATGAGAAGCAGAAACTACACACTAACCCCTGAGAAATAGCTGAATCAATGGCACCATGGAGAGGGTGGCGTCTTAAGGAAGAAGATCCAGCTATTGCCCTATGGTGTGATTCCACTCAATATATACACAACACATAATGCATTAATCTGAGGGGAGAACTGTGCTGTGCACCAGGGCCAGCAAAAACTCATCTGAATCTCTGTGGATGGAACATATCTTATCCCACTGGTCCCCACCTTAACCTGAGACTTTACCCTTCCGGAGTCTGAGGACCCAAATGCTCCCTTTCATGCCTGTGGGATGAGGTCCTCAGCTAAGAGCAAAAAGTGCTAGTTGCATGGGTGCTCCCCTGCTGGTTCAGATGCCTCACCGGAAAGGGGTTTGAAATGCTTCCATAGAAAACACTGGAGGCAGATGCTGTTTAGGACAGTCTCTCTAGAACCAGCAGCTATCATGTGAGCCTCACTGACAAGGGACAAAGGACACTGCCCCCCAAAGCCTACAGCTCTCCTGTGTGCAGTTCTCCAGAGGTAGTGAGGGTGAGTGCTCAGAGCAGCCAACAGTGCAACTTCCCAGGCACAGCTCCTAAGAAGGAACAGAGGCCCTCCCCTCGGGCGTCACTCCCCACCCTCTGAGCCAGCACAGAAAGACAGAACAGAGGTGGCACACCCTGACCAGGAGCAGTTCTCCAGCTGGGCAGGCTACACAGCACTTCCATCTGCAGGGCTCTCACCAGGGGACAGCTAACTCAATCCCTGGGACCCAGGTGTTGGTCCTTTTGTTTATAGCTCCTCAGCAGAGGTCAAAGTGTGGCCAAGTTGGGAAGCTCCAGAAGAGAAGGGCTCAGTTCAGCAAAGGGCAGTTGTGGCAGCTCTCACCAACATTCAAAAGCTTCTATCGTGGGCCAGAGTAACCAACAGAAATTACCCCAGTCATTTATTTATGGCTAGAAACCAAATATGAGTGAGTACATCCCATGTTCCTCTTTTTGGGTCTGGCTTACCTCACTCAGGATAGTGTTTTCTATTTCCATCCATTTGCCTGCAAACTTTAAGAAGTCCTTGTTGGGGGCTGGAGAAATGGCTCAGCGGTTAAGAGCATCACCTGCTCTTCCAAAGGTCCTGAGTTCAATTCCCAGCAACCACATGATGGCTCACAACCATCTGTAATGAGGTCTGGTGCCCTCTTCTGGCCTGCAGGCATACATACAGACAGGATATTGTATACATAATAAATAAATAAATTTAAAAAAAAAAGAAAAGTTTAAAAAAAAAAGAAGTCCTTGTTTTTTACTGCTGAGTAGTACTCTAATATGTATATATTCCATACTTTCTTCATCCATTCTTCATTTGAAGGGCATCTAGGTTGTTTCCAGGTTCTGGCTATTACAAACAATGCTGCTATGAACATAGTAGAGCATATACTTTTGTTGTATGATAAGGCCTCTCTTGGGTATATTCCCAAGAGTGGTATTGCTGGGTCCATGGGTAGGTTGATCCCGAATTTCCTGAGAAACCTCCTGGGTCTGAAAAAGCCTGGGTTAAAACTGGTCTCACTGAACATAGCGGACAATGAAGACTACTGAGACCTCAAGAACAATGGCAATGGGTTTTTGATCCTACTGCACCTATTGGTTTTGTGGGAGCCTAGGCAGTTTGGATGCTCACCTTACTAGACCTGGATGGAGGTGGGTGGTCCTTGGACTTCCCACAGGGCAGGGAACCCTGATTGCTCTTTGGGCTGACGAGGGAGGGGGACTTGATTGGGGGAAGGGGAGGGATAGGGGAGGCGGCAGTGGGGAAGAGACAGAAATCTTTAATTAATTAATAAAGAAATAAATAAATTAAAAAAAAGAAATTACCCCAGTCAGTTCTCCCAACAATTCTCAGAGACTCCACTCCTGCTGGATAGCCATACGGAGGAGGCCCCTGTCCTCGTTCCTGAAGAATCACTGTACTTTCCCTGAGAGAAGTTTGCAATGTTGACACGTGTACTATTATGGTCTGAATCTTAATTAATTGCAAAGTCTAATGTGATGAGAACTTGGTCAGAATGCAATTCCGGAAGGTTCTGGACCCTCTGGGAGGTAACCAAGGCGCATGCCCTGGAAGGATGCTGGAACCCCAACGCCTCCCTCCCTTCCTCCCTGCTTCCCAGATTCTCACCAAGAGGTGAGCGGTTTCCTATACATCAAGCTCCCACTACAAACATTGTGCCTATCCACAGCCCCAAAGGCAACAGTCAAGCAACCATGAACTGAAACCTTTGAAACAATGACCCTAAATATAATTTTGTGTATGTCTGTGTATATTTGTGTGTACAGGCATGAGTATATGTGTATAAGTATGCGAATATACACAAAGAGGGCAGACGTTGACATCAGGAGTATTCCTCAATTGTGTTTCACGTTAATTCCTAAGACAAGATCTCTCATTGAACCTGGAGCTTGCTGATTCAGCTAGGCTGGCTAGCCAGTGAGCACCAGGGATCTGCCTGCCTCTGCCCCACTATTACAGGAATTACAAGTGTGTGCCACTGTGCCTGGCTTTTCCATGGGTTCTGGATATCTGGATTCAGGTTCTACAATTGTGTCGGAAGTACTTTCCTGGCTGAACCATCTCCCTGACACCACTCCTTCTTAAGTTGTCTCAGGTACAGTCTTACAGGACCTGAAGGAAAGCTAAGACAGTCCAACAACACACAGGCAAGCTTCCCGAGCCCTCCCAGGCTACTCTCAGACATGCCCACTGGAATTGCAGCATCGACGTCAGAGCTACAATATTAAAGGGACATAGCGCACCCAGCAAAAGCAGGAGGGCACAGCATGAGTGCTGAGTATGGAAGAGGGTGAGGATATGAAGTGAGGAGACCTTGGTTTCTAGGTATACCATTACACACAGCAATTTCACACCAAGCTAACCTTGAAGGAGAGGGACAGGTCAGTCATTCCTTACTACCTGGTAGTGGTAGTATCCCTTCCACAGATGGAAACCCATGAGAAGTCCCTTTATTAATAACTATAAGCAAGGTATGGGCCATGTGCCAGGCACCAGCTGACACTGGATGCCAATTACCTCATGAAACCCTCCAGATCTCCTCCCAAAACAAGACAGGGATCAACTCACTCTGCAGGTAGAAAAGCTGGGAGGCAAGGCCACTTTAGAGAGCCTTAAAGGTTTTTGCCTTTAAGACTCCCTTACAGAGTTCAGTTAAAGACGCCATGAATAGCTAAAGGGGGGCTAGAAATCTGAGGGGTAAAAATCTTCTCACAGCAGGAATCGTCTGTCCGTGTTTCTTTATTCTCCTCTCTTCCATCCACCATCTCTCATTGTTCCACCCATTACTCGTTCTCCTAGACACTGTTCTTAGTTCTACATGGTTCCTCCTTGTCCTCCTCATTACAAATGTTCCCAGTCATGTACACCCTTAACCCAGCAATTCCCCGGCCCTAGCAGGTTCCAGGGCCAGAACTCTTGTGCCCCATAGAAAATCAGATAAGAGTTTTCACAGACACACACACAGAAAGAGAGAGAGAGAGAGAGAGAGAGAGAGAGAGAGAGAGAGAGAGAGAGAGAGAGAGAGAGAGCGCCATGTGAGTGGTTAGTACACACATCCGGTGTACTCCTTAATGGAGAAAGTTAAGAAAGGGAATAAAATCATCAGGGAGTTCTTAGGGGAAAGGTTAGTGTGCTACATTATTAGGTGATAGATAAAAGAGCTAAAAGGTTTATTTTCAGTAAAATTATGAATAGGGCACGGATTTCATTTTAAATCAGTGCGCCTGCTTCTTTTCTGTCAGTATGCATATAATCAGGTAACCAAGCAACCTACGTAAACAGTCAGGGAGAAGCTGATGGCTTCTGATCAGATAGCACATACACCAGATGCTGCAGTTTCTCCAGCCCTAGGTCTGGAGTTAGACTTACTGCTCTAAGTAAAGAAGAGACCCAAGCCTATAATTGTCTGTTCCGGGCTATGCTGTTATCGGCCATTCTGGCTGTAGGGTAAAACCAGAGCAGCAGCTTTGGGCAGGCAGTAACTCTATGTCCTTGGAGATCTGTGAATATCTTAGACAAAATGTCCTATGCCTGGACACTAAGCACTGACCAAATGCCTGCTGATAAAGATAATTGCAGGAAGACAGATCTCTGTACTTACCTAGGTGAGAAGAACAAGAACTAGCAGTGGGAAACTGTTCTGAACTAGGGAATTAATTCCCAAATATGTAACAGAAAGGGAGTTAGCTACAGTGAAAAATCTACAGCAAAGGACAGCCACTTATTCACAAAGCAATAATGCCAAAAAGTCTTGCCTTTACCAGATCCCTTGGTTCTGATAAATTTATTGTGAACAGATGACTGAGCAATTACTGTATAATGTTGCGGCTTGGAGCAGATCCCGAAGGAATTCTGACACGGGTCTAGGATTGGAAGACAGGCCATTTTCAGAGGGCCCCACAGCCCCAGCTGTGGCTGGTGTGTGTGCTGTAGAAGTCTGTGCCTGATACCACATTTGCAATTCAATAGAAGCAGCCGGTCCTCTACTGCTTCCACTAGAATCAGCATTCTCAAGCTTCAGGTATGAGGTGGCGATGCTTTACCTAGAGCCTTAGGAAGAGGACTAAGAGACTTCAGACCCAAAGGTCCAGGGGTCCAAAGTAAATATTCTCCGCGCTAGAGTCAGGAGAGAAATAATGCTCCCTTATCTTACTGAGGTTTGTCTGTCACTTGCAACCACACAAGCCACGCCCACAACTCGGAAGTCACACTGCACCGGCAATGTGGTCTCTAATGAAGGAGAAATGGAGGGTGAGAAGAGCTTGGTGCCACAAGTGGAGGTGAGGGATGGGGAAGCACATGCTAAACTGCTTTGGGTTGCTCAATCTGTAAGTGAGCACGTTGATCAGCTGACCCCCATGCAGCCTCCAGCTCTGATATGCAATGACTCCCTGAGAGGTGCAGATGACCTCGCAGACAGAGTTCCAGGATCCCTTCCATCTGCTATCTTCAGATGAACAAGTGACCAGAAAACACACGTCTGTGACTTGACCACAGCTGCCAGTCTGACATGGCCCAAGGCTGCAATGCCACCTGCATCTATTGGGATGAACTTCATGCATGATGGATTGGTGGAGCTAACCATGGCAGGGAAGACTAATTGCGTGTGAAATACCCATAGATAATCAGGATGCCAAGATGTACAGCTTCCACCCACCCTCAGGCTGTGGTATCAGATATACTGGCAACTTTCAAACAGACTCACACACCATCTGCAATTAATTAGAAGCACCCAGCTACTGGGAGGGCCCAGACAAATCTCACACTGCAAGACCAGCAGAAAACCACAAAACTTTTCTTAGACCACAAACTTCATCCTCAATGCAAACGGGTTATAACGTCAGCTACACCACATCTCCTGTGCAGCCAACTGTGTGCCACTTGCCTTATCTGAGCCCTGGGTTCTGAAAAGGGATGATGGGTCTTCTGTGTACCTCCAAGGTTAAGGAGGTGGTTTGATGGGAAAGGAAAATGAGGAGCCTACTGTGAGCCTCCAAAGTTAAGGAGGTGGTTTGATGGGAAAGGAAAATGAGGGGCCTACTATGTACCTTCAAAGTTATGGAGGTAACTTGATGGGAGGAGCGTGAGAAGCCTATTGTGTGCCTTCAAATTTGTGGAGATGACCTGATAGGAAAGGAGAATGAGGTGCTCTGCGCAATGTAGGGTGCTAACTAACGTCACCACTCGTCCACTTCCTCAATCCTGGGCGGTACGAAAGGGATGAGGAGGCAGCTGGTCAGACTCAAAGTAGAGGCAAAGCAGGCCCACTGCTGTAGTTTGGAGATAAAAGGTCCCCCATAGGCAGATGTGTCTGAACACTTGGAACCCAGGGAGTGGCACTGCTTGGGGAGGTGAAACTTTTGTGACCATGGTCTTGCTGGCAGAGGTGAATCACTGTGGGTGGCCCTACAGCTAGTAGCTGTCTGGCTCCCACCTCAGCTCTCTGATGCCTGGTCACTGTGAACAAGCCATGCCAGAAGTTCCCACTGCCATGGACAGGGCCTCCCCAGCCATCGCACTTCTTCTTCCGTCCCATGGGGATCTCCCTTAAATTGTCCTATCAGGTGTGTATCTCAGTGGTGAGGTAAGCTAACAAAGCAAAGTCCAAACATGCAGAGCACAGCTGCCAGGAAACAGTGGACCCCCACAGGAGCCTTCAATACTCAGAGCTTGTCATCTGGCTGCCCAGAGCCAAATGTACTTCACTCAACACTCTGATGGCCTCCAGCACCGTGGGTGGAACAGCCAGGACTCCCCTTGTGCAGCAGGAGAGTGTTCCATATCCAGGCACCTGTACCCTCTCTGTGCTGTGCACATAGCTTTCCTTCTGAGCTAAGAATTGTCGGTTTTTCAGAGTCAGACACGGTGCAAGAGTGTAATTAGAAGTTGAACAACTAGTGACTTTTAGTGTTCGTTAACTTAATAGCTCTCCTTCTTTCTTACTGTCGCCTCGGCCCTTCCACATTGTAACAAATGACCACCCATTCAGTGGCTTTTCAGCAGCAGTTTCCCAGGCCGCACACAAACAAGACACTCTCCCTGTTTCCCAGGTTCTCGGGAAGGCCTCTTACCAGACTTTCCTGTCTAAAGCTGCCTGGCCTCATCCCAACCCTCAGCTGCTGGTACATTTTATTCCAGGGGAAACTGTCACCTGACCCTGTAACACATGGACTTCCCGTTCTCCTTTGCTGCCTGCCACCCTACATGATAAAAGGTTAATGCTTGCTTTCCCAGTTTCCCTTGAGAAGGAAGGCTGTGAGACCCAAGGGGAAATCTGTGAAGCAGACCAGAGGAGGACTTTCATTTTCCTGCTAACAAGACAGTGCCAACACTCCCCCATCTCTCTTGTTTTTGCTGAAAATGGATACAGAGTTTGGAACAGCAGGAACCTCCTCTATCAGATTAACCATAGCAGGAGGAGAAACCTGGAGGCAGGAACTAAACAGACGCCATGGAGGAACACTGCTTACCAGCTTGGTTCCTCTGCATTCATTGCTCATCTGCCTTCCTAGTGATGGCACCTTCTACAGTGACTGGAACACTTCCCATGAGGAGGGGCCGTTGAGTCCAACAGCCTGGCCACAACATAAAGACAAACGTTCTCAATCTTTCTTCTCTTCCACTCTTCCCAAAGAATGCCAGTCTGAGATAAAAGCAGTCAATCCCCCTGCCACCGGGAAGGCTTTCTCTGTCTTAAGGACTGTTCAAGAAGAGCTTGAACTTGGAAGGACCCTCCTGCCACCTCTGCTGCAAGTACTGCAAACAGCAGTTGATATGTCAACAAGAAACCAGCTGGGCAGTGGTGGTGCACGCCTTTAGTCCCAGCATTCAAGAGGCAGAGGCAGACGGGTCTCTGAGTTCAAGGTCAGTCTGATCTATAGTACCAGAGCTACATGGAGAAACCCTGTCACAAAAACAAAAACAAGAAGATTCTATGGCACCATACTGACCTTGCCCAGTTCCTTTGTTTTTCTAAGAATTTCCTAATATTTCTAGGATATTGCCTAAAACATTTCTCAGTCTCCTTCTGGGGCTGTTGGCTGTTCTTGGTCAAATTCTAATCCAATCACTTGAATTGATTTCTTTACTCCTCATCAGAACTCCTGATAGAACAAAGACCAACTCTCTGCAGAGACATGCTAAGGACTGAAGCTCAAACACCAGCAGAGGCCTATGCCAGCAGAGGCCTATGCCAGGAGAAGCTTATGCCAGGCAGTCAGGACACCAGCAGAGGCCTGGCAGCAACCTATCATCCAGGCTACTCACCCTCTACATAGCGCCTTGATTCTCAGCTGCTCACCTCATCAATAATTGTCTAACACTGTCAAGGTGCCCGTTACTGGACAAGGTGCTGATGATGGGCCCTGATTTATAATGGTGCAAAGGCAAACACGTGTCCAATAGAAAGTGTAGGTCCGAGTTTGAATTTTTGACGCTTTTCTGGGGTAGCATTACAACATACAATAGTTTCTCTTAATGCTGGGCAGCAGTCAGGCAATTAATTGCAGGCTGTGCCACTATTCTATGGCCCTGGTAGGTTAGACTTACTAAATGTGTATGCCATCACGGTGTAGCTATCATAATTCAAGGAGCATCTATGAACTCAAGCATGAGAAATGAGACATGATCCCTGACCTCTGACCTTTGTCATCGGAGAGCCTGGAGGCATGTGAGGAAAGACCAAACATTGAGTTGAGTTTCAGGTACAGACATGAACAGATAGGGGAGGTATCACTAAAAAGCCTAAGGGGTGAAGGATCAAGAAATCCACCTGGGCTAAGGATGAGACCAGGTGATACAACACCTAAAAAGTGAGGGAGCAAAGACTCAGAGTACCCAAATGCTAGGGGACTATGTCCCAAATAAAAGTTTCAACTAACTTTGCCAGTGCTACTTGCTTGGTACCTTTGCCAAGACAGCCTGAGCAACAGTATTGGCCAGGGATAAGCAAAACAAATTTACATCAACCAAGAACCTCAGGTCCCCAGTGAAGGCAGCAGGCATCATACAGTCTTGCTTCTGAGCCTCGTTCCTCCTTCAGCTGCTCAGATGGAGGCATCTGCTCTGTCCCTCCGGAGGAGCCGAGGCTGGTGAAGACGGATGGCAGGGGGAAAGCAATCAGTTTTCATCAACTCCCACGCAGGGCTGACAGGACACCCACGGCTGAGCTCTCTGTGCAATAAGGTTGGCTCCCACCTTCTCCGTTTAATCACTGACTAAACACCAACACCACGAGATATTTGCAAAACTCTCTCCTCCGGGGTAATCATTCCATTTTGAGTAATATGGCTCATCATGGTGACGGGCCGCACTGATGAGCGTAGGGGCTTCTGGGAATAGTCCTCAGAACCACGAACACTACCATTTCCATCTCCTTAGTTTTCCATCATCAACTCAGCACCTGAAGAAAGTCATCTTCCTCTGTGCATCACCACTGCAAGACTAAACAAGAGCCTAGTTTATTCTAAATGTTTAAGCTTCAGTAAGGATTGATGGATGGGTTGCTGTTGGCTTCTGTGTATTTGTCATGGCTTCTTCCTGCTCAGGTTCATGGTAACCCGCCCTCATTGTGAACATGTTCTGAAGATGGAAGCTGACTACCTGCAAACTCCCAGAGCAAATCACCTTCTCTTTCCTGTGTAGAGAACCTGGGGAAGAGCAGGAAGAAGCCTTAGTAAGGGGCTAGGGAGAGGGTTCAGTCAGCAGCACAAGGACATGAGCCAGCACCCAGAACCCAAAAAGCAAAAGAGCTATAGTGCTTATAATATATATTATATTATATATAACTATAATATAATATAATATTATATAGTGCTTATAATCCCAGCACTGGGGAGGCAGAGACACTTGGACTCCTGGGGCCCACTGCATGGCCAATCTAGCCTATCAGAGACCCTGGCTCAGAAAACAAGGTGAACATGCTAATGTGGATGAGAGAAGGCCTCAACCAACTGGTTATTCAAATCCAAATGGTTGGTCCTAAAAGCATATTTATCTATTGTGTGTGTGTGTGTGTGTGCATGTAACAACAATTATGAAAAAAAGAGGCCATGAATTTGAAAGAAAGCAAGAAGAATATGGGAAGGTTTAGAAGAAAGAAAGGCAAGGAGAAGATGCCATAATTATAATCACAAAAAGAATAAAAAGAATTTTTTTAAAAACAAGGTAGATGATGCCTGAGGAACAAGAGCTGAGACTGCCCTCTAGCCCAACATGCATGTGAACACATAAGCACATGCAAATGAAACACACAGCCTTAGTAACATGCACGCAGAGCTCTTCTCAGAGACAGCTCCACACGTCTGCAGCATCAGGCAGGCTGGCACAGACTGGCAGACATGGAGGCAACAGTGCAGGGCAGGTCTCCAGCATGCTTTGCATTTGTCCTGAAGGAGAAGTGTTCAGAATAGGGTGCACACACACCATATACAAGACTAGAGTGCTCATGGCGTCAACTCTTCCACAGCGGAGAATATTTTAGTACAGTATGTGAGAATGGTGGACCTGCCCACAGCCGACTGCCAGAGGTTATGACTGAAGCCACAGTGCCAGACCACTTGAATGACAAAGAGAAAAGCAAGACACCTTTAAACCACGTGGGCCTGCACAGTCTAGCCAGGGAGACCCTGAGCAGGGTTGTCCTGGAGAGCCATTTCCTGTGCTTAGGACCAGAAATGTCACAGGACGCTCTTCAAACAAAATCCACTGCTCGCAGATGGCTGGAACCCAGCGAAAGCCATGACCTCAAGGACATGGGCCCTGGTTCTCTTCCCTGCCACATGTGGAACTAGCTATTTAGACAGGAACCTGGAATGAATAGATCCGTTCTGTAAGTACAGTTCACCTTCTATCAAATAATTATGGAAGGGTTATAATCACACACTTGGGCTCCAGGAATAGATGAATACATTAATAATTATAAAAACATCACCAAGAAAGAACAAGTGGAAACAAGAAGACACAGAGAGAGTCTACTTGGTTTCCATTATCACCAAGGGCACCTAGAAAATGACTACAATCAGAGCCACCAAAGCAAATGTTACAATTATTTTGGGGGTCAGACATTAAGAGGAGAAGCAGGATAAACCAAATGCTAAAAGTTCTAGAAAGTAGAAACAGGAACAGAGGCACAACTGGCCAGCGGGATTCAGATGAGGGGGACAGCAACCAGTTCAAACCCAGATGCCTACCTCCTCCACCAGAACACCACTGACTGTCCCTATACTGTGCCCATTCAATAAGGGGTGAAGAAAAGGAAGAATGCCCCTGAAGAAGACTGGACAAAGTATCTGGTGAGACTCTGAGCTCTATGGCCATGGGCTGTGTTGCTACACCAGTGGCTGCCCCTGGGAACCTTCCTTTCTGCAGTCTGCCAGGGTGACAGCATCTCCTCAATGTTTCTTAATGGTGACAGGATGTGGACACCCCTCAGTGCCCATGGTACAGGGCAGAGCTACAACTCAGAAACTCACCCTCACACTGCTTCTGTACCCTACCCTTCTCAGCCAGGGTTCCCCTCTCTGCAAACTTCCTTCCCCTGACTCCCAGCATCAGTAAGGAAACATCAGACGCAGCCCCAGGTCAGAGGCATTTATGCTTTCAGGTACTGGGCAGGAAATGACAGTGCAGAACCTTGGACTCCTGATGTGGGAGTGTCATATATCAATCTGTTGATTTCATTGGCTGAGCAATAAAGAAACTGCTGGCCCTGATAGGTTAAAAGATAGGTGGGCGGAATAAACAGGATAGGATGCTGGGCGGAAGAGGAAGTGAGGTCAGACTCTGCTCTGCTCCCGGAGAGACCCGACATCTCTGCTGGTGCAGAGACGCCATGCTCAGCTCTCCTGGGTAGACGCGATAGCTCTGCGCTCTGAGACACACGCATGAAGCTGAGACCCACGATGGACATAGGCTAGAATCTTCCCAGTAAGCGCACCTTGGGGTGCTTACACACATCATTAGAAATGGGCTAGTCCAGGTGCGAGAATTAGCCTGTAAGGGTTAGAGTTCATGGGCCAAGCAGTTCTTAAATGAATACAGTTTGTGTGTTGTTATTTCGGGCATGAGCTAGCCAAGCGGCCGGGGTGTTGGGGACGCAGCCCCGCCGCTCTTTATTTCAACAGACTCCTCTTAGGAGTTTCTGCTCAGGGACTCACTCCTGAGGGGGACAGACGGCTCAAAGTCACAAGAAGGTAGTTAGTGCTCACTGGTGACAAAGCCATTGTGCCACTCCCATAGGACTCCCTGTCCAATTGCCCCTCGTGGCTCACATTCCACCATGTCTCACTTCCAGTCTTTGCACTCTCTGTGGGCAGGAGCTGACGATGCCCCCAGGCAGAGTGCACAGCCTCTGAGCTCACGGTCACAGACTGCCTCACTTAGTCCTCACAGCAACTATCAGAGTCTCGTCCTGAATATCTAAGTGATGGGGAAACTGAGGCACAGAGTTTGTACGTGGTAGCAATCTAGTACCTAGAACAATGCTCACTCTGTAAGAGACATTTAGCAAACCTTTGGGAGTGGATGAGAATTAAGAGAGGCGTGTCTATAATCTAGGAAACAAGATTCAGAAGGAAAGCAGGTTTCCAGCACGAGTTATCTAATGCTGTATTACCCAGACACAGTCCATGTGGTTAAGGCACCCAGGGTTTGCACTAGAATCAACATAACAGCCGCTGATCCTACAATCTCATCACTGAACCCTCAGTCAAGCCCTGGGCTGTGCTGGGCCCTGACTGACTGACCTTCCGAGTCAGTCCCATAGTGCACCTTAGTTCCATTTCTCAAAAGGTCCAATGTTTGGAACAGTGTTGCCAGGTAACAAGCCTGTCTGCCTCACTGAGATTGAAAATCCCTTTCCATGATATCAAGGGGAGAACAGACTGATTAGCGAGGCCAATGAGGAACAAACTGTTTCTCTTGCCCTCTCTGCCACGGCTCAACATCTAAAGTAATAAAGGAACAGGCAGCAATCTGTTGCTTGTCTTCCTTCTCTCTAAGTCAAACACTCTGTGCCCCAGGAAAGAAAAGGAAGGCAATGACCAAGACTCAAAAGCCACGTAGATATCCTTGGCCAAGCAAAAAGCAAAAGAGAAACAGTTTCTAGTTAGTAGTTTATCCCTTCCAAAGTACCCCAGACTCCCCTCCTCCCCTTCAAAAGCTATGGGCACACCTGGAAAAGGTCTGCCCCATCACCCGAGTTGAGAAACACATTCCTTTAAATGGGTAGAGAAGATTACGGGTTCATCACCCCTCCCCCACCACCCCTGCCCCCACCACCTCTGCCCCATCACCTCTGCCCCATCACCCCTGCCCACTGCCCCTGCCCCATCGCCCCTGCCCCCATCGCCCTTGCCTCATCGCTCCTGCTACCATCACCTCTACTCCGTTGCCCCTCCCCCGTTGCCCCTACCCCGTCACCCCTCCCCCATCACCCCCGCCCCATCGCCTCTGCCCCATCGTCCCTGTCCCCATCACCCCTGTCCCCATCACCCCTGTTCCCATCACCCCTACCCCTCTGCCCCATCACCCCTGCACCATCACCTCTGCCCGCCCCCCAACTGCTGAAATAAGGACCAGCCCTGCACATCCACAACTGAGACGCAAACCCCCATGAGGAAGGGGGGAACAAATAGCAAGGAGAGAGGAAAGGCTACAGTGGCCCCTGGTGGTTAAAGAAAGGCTCTGTCACCAACACCAGGGAGAAAGGCTTGAGTGGCTCACTACAGCTCTCAAAGACACTAACCCAGGAGTATAGAAAGTCAGCTGTTAAAATGAATATGAAGGGAACCAAGGGGATGCAAACAGCAATGACTGTCCACCAGGTGGAGTCTCACTGAGCTTACATCCTAATGAAAAAGAAACAGCACTATGAGCCTCACGCCCCATGTGTGTGTGTGTGTGCAGCCCTCCACACACACACATACACACACACACACACAGCACCTCGTCTGGACCACTCTACAGGTGTTCATCCTTCCACAGTTGCAGCTGCCAGGACATCTTCATGGTTCACGGCCAAGGGCACAGAGCCGAAGAGACACCAAACACCCACACGACTGGTGCACACCTCCTAGGGCCTGTCCTTCCAGTAGGCCATCTCTCCTCCTGAGTCTCTCTCAACACACTCAGACGCATCCCTGCCCCCAACACAAGGACAGCAGACATGCAGAGAGCCTGCTGCCATAGCCACAGCCGTGCCTTGCCAAGAGAACCCTCAGGCCAGGCAAGGAAACCCAGGTGTCTCCAGGCATGGCCACATACCCCTTGGGAGCTGCAATCATCCCAGCTGAGAACCACATCCATTCAAATGGGGAGACGATTACGGTTTCACACCCAGGAAGGGAGTTTCAGAGGCCTGCATGGTAGGGATGGTTCCAGTAAAACAGGAAATTGTGTCAGCCCATTTGAACGGTTGCCCATTTGGAGGCCTGGACACTGTATTTGGAATAGCTATCCAGTAATGAATTCTTTGAGAAAGGTAGCACCAGTCTTTAAGTTACTGAATATTTAACATGCTGCAAATCTGAGATGCTTTTTCCAAAACTGTCCTTTCAAAATGTAATTTACACTCTTTTGAGTATTTTTCTTGCATGGATGCATTTAACCCTCACAATCCTACCAGAGGAGTAAGCCCTATTTTACACACCTTTGCCAGAGTGCCCCCTGGTGGTGAGGAGGCTGCAATGCCGTTCTACAGTCATCAACAGGAAGAAAGGCTGCTTCCTTACAACTCAGCTCACATCACATATTCCAACAAAATAAAAAAAAAATTAATTCAATAGTACAGAAACTCAGCTGCTAAACAGGAGGTAGAAGTATCTCCTAAATAGTAGAAAAACACCCACTCTGGGTGGCTTTTCTAACAGGCAGATGGCACAACCTCACCATGCCTCCTAGAGAGGTCCCAACATTTGAGCTGGTTTCCCAAATGCTGAGCATATCGGGTAGTATCTTCTGTGTGTACACGCTGCTCATGTGCACACTGTCCAGTGCGCATACAAATGTGCACACATGCATATAGTGGCTGTCTCTCAACTCACTGACATTCTCAACCCTGTAAAAGTAAAGGACGAATAAAACCTGAACAGAATCATAGTTCACATTCCAGTAGCCCTGATGCTATCTTGGCCGTACTGAGGTTTGCACTGCTAGCCACTAAACGTGAACATATGACTGTACTTGTCTTTTACCAAGAAAAGTAGCTTTTCAAAGCCCCATGACAATAAATAAATAGAGCTGGATGGTGGTGGCACATGCTTTTAATCCCAGAAGCAGAGGCAGGAGAATCTCTGTGAGTCTGAGATCAACCAGCCTAGTCTACAGGGTGAGTTCCAGGACAGGCTCCAAAGCTACACAAAGAAACCCTGTCTCAAAAAAGAGGAGGAAAAAACGGAAGCCGCGAACACAACCAAGACCACCATCATTTTGCTACTTTCCATCCTAGTGACCACACTCACCTGTGCTAGCCCAGATCTGGAGAGCTATGGACTGGACTGGGACTGCAGCTCAGCTGTGGGGTGCTTGCCTTGCATGCACCAAGCCCTGAACTCTAGCCTCAGCACTGAGGCTGTATGGACCAAGGGCAATGCGCTCATCCACACCACCTGATAAAAGTCATTTATATCAACAACTGCCACCACTGGGCAAGGAGAAGTAGCAGGGAGACAAAGACAGCTTCCTTTGGCATAAGCAAATCACCACAGACACAGACTCCGCAGCGTCGGCTCTATCTTGCTGCCAATAAGAACACAAGGATCATGACAAGCGTGGGAAAACCACAGCTGGTGTAACCAAGAAGTGGGTAGGTTGAGGGGAAGCCATTATCAAAGCTGGGAACAAAGCCAGGTCCCCAAGCCACGGTTCCTTCCACCACAGCCAGCAGAGGCCGGGAACTCACAAACTCTTCACAGAACTAAAGCCCCCCCTTCCCCCCTTCCCCCCTTCCCCCCTTCCCCCCTGCCCTTGTCTTCTTCCTTCTGTACTGAGCGGCATCTGGGGTGCCCAGGGCAGCAGTGAGTTGCCGCTGCCTGTCCCCAGGAGCTGGGCTCACTGGAGGACCAATACCATATGACAAGGGTGGCAGACCAGGGACAGTCAGCCTACTGGAGGGTGGTTCAGACATCATAGGCAGCTCTGGAGCGAGGCATCCCAGATCAAGGTTCCAGGACTGGTATCTAGAAAGTCTCGTTCAACGTCTTCTCACTGTCCTCATCGGTCAGAAGGGCTGGCGAGCTCTTGGAGGTCTCTTTCATAGGACTTTTCCCTCACAACCTCATGCCCTCCCTAATGCTTGCACTTCCAATACCACAACACCAGGAATCGGCATTTCAACATATGGACTTCAGGGCAACACAAACATTTCAGGATGATAGTGTCATTCTAACAGACCTGGATGCTTTTCTCTGAGGGTAGAACATTCCAGAAGCTTATGAGCTTCCAGAAACAGTTTCTTTATCTGGGCATCTGCAACTGCCCCAGAGAACTTCTGGAAAGACTGGAAATCTAAAGAAACAGAGGCCAAAGAGAAGCAGGCAGACGTGTGAGAGCAGACAGTTCCAGAACCAGGCTCAGCCCTGGGACTAGTTGGAACTGAGGTTTAAATACTTAGAATGGATTCACAAGATGGGCTCCTACAAGGCACGTGCAGGAAATTCTAGCACTTGGGAGAATGAGGCAGGAGCATCTTCCTGGGCTACAGGAAGGAAGGCAGAGTCCTAGACATCATCCAGAAGCAACGTTAGAACCCCCTCACCCCAGGCACACCTCACATGAGCTTTAAACATCAGGCAACAGGACGGTGGGTGTTCATACAGATCCCCTCTCTCCCAGTCCCCAGCCTGGGCCGCAGCCTTCCTGAGCAATGGTCTGCCTCTAAAGAACTAACAGCAGGAACCTCCCCTACAGCTTCTGGACAGCTGACAAGATTCCAATCCCAAGTGCTGCCTGGTTTGACAATGGAGTGGACCAACTCTCCTATAAAGTGGATTGCTGATTCCCAACCCATCCAAGACAAAGTCAGAAAGCTGAGGCAGGAGGATTCACCATAGTGACACTTGCTACACACTGAATGTCATAATAATTTGGGGTACACAGCAAGTCATCGCCAAAATACAAACACTCAGGCACACAGGCATACACATACACACACTGAGGTGCACAGGCACACACATACACACACTGAGGTGCACAGGTACACACATACACACACTGAGGTTCACAGGCATACACATACACACACTTGGATATACAACAGTAAAGTCAGACATGGTGGTACATGCCTATAAATCCATCTCTCCAGTTGAGGCCCAAAGATGATGACAAGTTTGAGGTTAGCCTGATTACCTAGGGAATTCCAGGCTCCACAGCAATACAATTAGAGCTACACAGCAAGAACTTATCTCAAAAAGCCAAAAAAAAAAAAAAAAAAAAGTAAGCCCACTAAGTTTGAGGCTCTCTACCCTGGGTGGCCACATGTTATTATATGTCCCACAGCTGAGGACAATGAATTTCATTTCCTTAAGGATTCTGTAACTGTTGGGCCTACAGAATTGGAGTTAGAAGACCAGGTCTGCTGTGAGACAATGCTCTTGTACACTGTAAAGATTTGTCACTTGTATTAGTTTAATAAAACACTGGCCAGTAGCCAGGCAGAAAGTATAGGTGGGGCAACCAGACTAGAAGAATTCTGGGAAGAGAAAAGGCAGAGAGTTAGTCACCACTCACAGAGAAAGCTGAGAATGTCTTACTAAGCAAAGGTACCAAACCACATGGCTAAACATAGATAAAAATTATGGACCAATTTAAGTTGTAAGAGCTAGTTAATAATAAGCCTGAGCTAATATGCCAAACAGTTCATAATTAATATAAGCCTCTGTGTGTTTATTTGGGATTGAATAGCTGCAGGACCTGGTGGGACAGAAACTTCAGTCTACACGGGTCCATCACCAGTTCCCCACCCAGCTACTTAGCAACCATGCCTTGTGCAGACTAGGTGTCCACTTACTTAGCAACCATGCCAGCTGGAAGGCTTTGCCAAGTTAGTTAACCCTTAAGCTTCCATGTTTTTATGTGAAAAGAGGAAGCCGGGCGCTGGTGGCGCACACCTTTAATCCCAGCACTCAGGAGGCAGAGGCAGGCGGATCTCTGGGAGTTCGAGGCCAGCCTGGTCTACAAGAGCTAGTTCCAGGACAGGCTCCAAAGCTACAGAGAAACCCTGTCTCGAAAAAACAAAAAAAAAAAGAGGAAAGGTTGAGATGCCGTAGTGTAATCCCAGCGCTGAGGCAAGAAGATGGCTCTATAGCAAGACTCAAAAAGAAAACCAAAGAGACAAGATTGTTGGGGCTTACTGACCACAGCCTACCCCAGGTTCAGTTTGAGACACTCTCTCAAAAGAGTAAGCTGGGAAGTGAGAGAGCGGGGCATCTGACATCCTCCTCTTGCTCGGTGCACATATATGTGCATATAAATCACACACACACACACGATGGATACCTTTGATTAGAAAAAGAGGGTATGGAGGGGGTCTCCAGAAATCTGCACAGTACCCTTCCCCTCAGACCTGTTGTCCAAAACAAACCAATCATCATCTAGATTAGTCCACAGATTGTCAGGTACTGGTGGTAACAGCTACAGGAGAGCCACAGAAAACCATAGGCACATGGGAGTGAGCTAAGGGCACAGTAGATGGGGATGTGGTGTACTGGAGGTACACGTCACCAGCTCTCACCCTGAATTTTTTCCATTGTATATTTCTGGCTTCTTTGTCAAGTATCCACTGGTGCATGGATTCATGTCTGGGTTCTTAAATTGATTCCATTGATCAATCTGTTTTTATTACTATAGCTCTGTAGTACAGCTTGAAATTAGGAATGGTGATACCTTCAAAAGTTCTTTTATTGTAAAGGATTGTTTTAGCTATCCTAGGCTTTTTGTTTTTCCATATGAAATTGAGTATTGTTCTTTCAAGGTCTGTAAAGAATTGTATTAGGATTTTGATAGGGATTGCATTGACTCTGAAAATTATTTTTAAGATGTCCATTTTGACTATGTTAATCCTACTGATACATGAGCATGGGAAATCTTTTTTTAAAGATTTATTTATTTATTAAGCATACAATGTACTGCGGGCAAGGAAAGCACCGGTCTCATTACAGATGGTTGTGAGCCACCATGTGGTTGCTGGGAATTGAACTCGGAACCTCTGGAAGAGCAACCAGTGCTCTTACCCTCTGAGCCATCTCTCCAGCCCAAGCATAGGAAATCTTTCCATTCTCTGATATCTTCTTCAGTTTCCTTCTTAAAAGATTTGAAGTTCTTGTCATACAGGTCTTTTACTTGCTTGGTTAGAGTTATATCAAGACACTTTATATTATATGGCTGCTATGAAGGGTGTTCCATTTCTTTCTCAGACAGTTTGTTGTTTGTATATTAGAAGGGGTATTATAATTATTATTGTTGTTATTATTATTATTGCTTACTCTTGTATCCAGCCACTTCATTAAAGATGTTTATCAGCTGTAGAAGTTTCTTGGTAGAGTTGTTGAGGTTACTTATGTATACTATCAAATCTGTAAATAGCGATACTTGACTTCTTCTTTTCCAGTTTGTATCTTCTTCATCTCCTTCAGTTGTCCTATTGCTCTAGCTAAAACTCCAAGTACTTTATAGATATAAAGTAGACAGCCTTGTCTTGTTTCTGATCTTAGTGGAATCGCTTTGAGTTTCTCTCTAATTTGATGCTGGCTGTAGGTTTGCTGTAAACTGCCTTTTATATTGAAACTATATTTATATTATATTTAAGTAAGTGCCTTGTATCCTTAATCTTTCTAAGACTTTTATCATGAAGGGGTATTGGATTTTGTCAAAGGCTTTTTCAACATCTAATAAGATGATTGTGTGGGTTTTTTTCTTTCAATTTATATGGAGGATTATATTGACAGATTTTCATATGTTGAACAAACCCTGCATCTCTGGGATAAAGCCTAGATGATTATGGTAGATGATCTTCTTTATATGTTCTGGGATTCGGTCTGTAAGTGTTTTATTGAGTATTTTTGTATCAGTGTTCTGTAATTCTCTTTCTTTGTTGAATCTTTGTGTGATTTGGGTATCAGGGTGACTGTGGCCTTATTAAATGAATTTGGTAATGTTCCTTCTGTTTCTATTTTGTAGAATACTTTGAGGAGTACTGGCACTAGCTCTTCTTTTAAAGTCTGGTAGATTCTATGCTAAAAATTGTCTGGCCCTGGGCTTTATTTGGTTGGGATATTTTAATGACTACTTCTATTTCCTTCGGGGTTATATGTTTATTTAAGTTGTTTAACTTAATTTTGATAAGGGGTACTTATCAAGACAATGGTCCATTTCTTTTAGATTTTCCAATTTTGTGGATTACAGGTTTTTAAAGTATGAGCTAATGTTCTTTGGATTTCCTCAATGTCTGTTGTCATATCCCCTTTTTGTTTCCAATTTTGTTAATTTGGATATTGTTGATCTGTCTTTTAGTTAGTTTGAATAAGGGTTTGTTTATCTTTTGATTTCCTCAAAGAACCAACTTTGCTTCATTGACTCTCTGTATTGTCCTCTTTGTTTCTATTCCATTGATTTCGGCTCTCAGTTCGATTATTTCCTGTCCTCTCCTCTTCTTGGGTGTGTTTGCTTCTTTTTGTTCTAGATCTTTCAGATGTGCTGTTAAGTTGCTCGTATAAGATCTCTCTAAAATTTTTTAGTATTCACTTCGTGCTATGAACGTTCCTCTTAGCACAGCTTTCACTGTGCTTCATAAGTTTGGGTATGTTGTGAATTCATTTTCAATGAATTCTATGAAATCTTTAATTATTTTCTTTTTTTCTGCCCAGTGGCAATTCAGTAAAGAGTTATCTGCTTTCCATAAGTTTGTAGACTTCCTGGTGTTTCTGTTGTTTTTAAAATCTAACTTTAATTGGTGGTGGTCTAATAAGATGTAGGGGTTATCTCAATTATCTTGTACCTAATGAAACTTGCTTTTCAACCAACTACATGGTCAATTTTGGAGACTGAAGGTGCTAAGAAGGTGTGTGCTTTCGTGTTTGGGTGAATGTTCTATAAACAGCTATTAGATCATTTGAGTCACAGTGTCTGTTGGTTCCATCACTTCTCTGTTTAGTTTCTGCCTGGATGACCCGTCTATTGGTGAGAGTGGGGTATTGAAGTCTCCCACTATGAATATGTGAGGGTTGATATGTGATTTAAGCTATGTTTCTTTTACAAATGTTGGTGCCTTAGCATTTGGAGCATGGCTGTTAGGGACTGAAATGTTGTTGTGGTGATTTGAAAGAAAATGGCCCCCAAAGGGAGTGGCACTACCAGGAGACAGGGCTTTGCTAGAGTAGGTTTGGCCTTGTTGGAGGTGTGTGTCAATGTGAGGAAGGGCTTTGAGGTGTGACACTAAGACTGCTTCTTATTGCCTCCTGATTGAATGGAGCCAGTACCATGTCTGCCTGCATGCTGCCAAGCTCCCTGACATGATGACAATGGACTGAACCTCTAAAACTGTAAGCGAGCCACCCCAATTAAATATTTTATTTAAGTGTTGCTGTGGTCATGGTGTACCTTCACAGCAATAGAAACCCTCACTAAGACATTTATCTTGGTGGATTTTTCCATTGATGAGTATGAAGTGTCATTTCGGGTCTCTTTTGAAAATTTTGATTTGAAGTCCATTTAGATATTAGGATAGCTAAAACACCTTGCTTGTTAGGTCCTTTGGGGGGGGGGAGCAGTTGGGATGCTGGGCCTCATTCCAGGAACAGCAAGTGTTAGAAAACACATGAAGCACCCCAATGACAAAAGTGCTCACGTGCAAACAGAACGGCCCAGAGGTGAAGATCCGGGTGACATGGCATATTTATGCTTCTATGTCCCTCGGGTAACTATTCCCAAGCAGAAATGGCACCCTGAGATGCAGTTACAAGGGCCTGTAACACCTCTCTGGGTGACTGTCTTGCCCCATTGGTAGAAATGAGACAGCTAGAGCTGGTTAAACAAAGAAAACAACTAGGTTGTCTATAGGACAAGAAACAACCTTGGCCTCTGAGGACCACAGAGTCCCACACTAACCCCCTCTGCCAACCTAGTCAGGGGCCCCAGCCCCACCCTCAACCTGCTGACCTAGTCATAGAGAGTCTGCCTTGATGAACAATTGTTGACTTGTGTGTGTGCGATATAAAACCATTCATGCCCACCCTTCTTCACTGAGTCTCTAAGGCTTCTTCTGGAAGGTAGAGCTGGACATGGTTAGCACCATCTGGTCATTCGACTAGTTCAGAGTCACAGGGAAACTCAGCTAGAAGAGTTGCAGCTGGCTACATACAGGAGGCAGCTTGGAAACCACAAGGCAGAGGAGGTACCTTCCATCCATTAGCAAACACACCCCGTGCACCTCAAGCTGGTCACGGGATCCGACAGTACACAACAGGCACACACTCACCACCTTCACACCCGCTAGCCAAGCCCACAAGAGTACAGGGATAACCACAGAGACACTGCTGGCATACACGCCAGACTCACAAAGTACTTACGAACTGTCATGGACTCGGGCATTGAGGCAGATGGTAACAGGCTACTCAGAGGGCTTCCTCGGCCTGGAGAACTGGCTTCCACACTGAGAGAAAGCAGACAGAAGGATGTTATACTTGGCCAAATACACAAGTTCAGTGCTTGCAACACTCACAGGTGAACATCCCTGGGAATCTACTGGAAAGACAGAAAGCAGCTGCCCCAAGACAGCCACTCCTCCTTACTGCAGGTGAGCCTGGAGTTTACCGGAAACCCCAGCATGTCATTTTTAGAATCCTGTCTGTTCTGAGTAACAAGACACCAAGCCAAGTATGGGGCAGTCAGGACCCCTGACCTTGAGGCTAGGTTGGGCATACAGATGGATAACTTCAATACACCTAATTAAAATCATGAAGGGGGTAATAAGAGTAACAGATGATGGTGATGTTAGGAGACCTCGGTGGCTATGTCCCCTCTGTAAACAACAGTGACACTGGGCACCTTAGCTTTCTGTCTGGGCTTTTGTTGTTTGGCTGGCTGGTATTTTTGTTTTGATTTGTTTTTTGTTGTTGTTGCTGCTGCTGTTCTTAACAAGGAAGGGATAAGCTTTCTACACTTACAAGCTGCCAGGCAGTAGCCTGAATACTTGACAGCTATGACACCTTTCCCCATAACCTAAATAGCCTGTAATACCAGGGCTGACAGACACCATTACCAACTACTAAGGAGCTTTAACTAGGAGGGCTGAGAAGGGATACAGTGTGGCAGCAGAGGCGGAGAGGAGGCGGAGTGCAGATGAGGCAGGGTGGCCGCCTCTCCTGGGGGTGGAACCCTGGGCTCTTTGCACACTGTGCAAGCACTCCACCACTGAGTGCCTCCTGCCTATTACACTAGGTCACAGAACAGTTTATCTGTGTGAAATGGCCATCTATGACCCTGACAACTGCACAAACGAGTACCAAGATGAGGTCAGGCCTTGGCCTTCCATCCCAACAGGCCCCACCTCTCTTTAAATGCAAATATAAACAGCACGTCACAGTCCTGACACTGACCTGTACCGAAGGCCGGACTCTGGGAGTAGATGGTCCTCTGGTCCTGCCCCATTCTCCAGGCTTCCCACAGGGGCATCTGTGAGAAACCACGCCAAGAAGGTAAGGCTTGACATTCAGCTCCATTTTCTCCTGACCATGTGCTCAGCTGCTCCATCAACTGATTTCCAACTCTCTCCACGTACACACTGGAGTTTTCTACTACCCATTCCATTTGCTCGGGCACCGTTAAGGCTTGGCACCAGTAGCTACATATGACTTTTTTTTCTCAAAATCCACATCTGGAGCCCAAGACAGAATCTGGTTTTTTTGTTAAACCAATTGCTCCTGCTTGTAGTGGACACTAGAGGGCAGCAGGGTCTCACCACTAGTAAAGTCTGCAGTTTTCCACAAAAGCCACTAAGTATTTGGGAAAGGTATTTCCAAAAAGTGAGTCCACAAATCTCTAAAGCAAATAGGAAAAGAACGTTAATTGTCGCAGACATATTAGCTGCTGTTCAGGCCTCCTTCCAGGCAAACAGAGCAGGATCTGCAAGCCTGGGGCTGCACAGCGTCACTCAAGGGAACCCTTGTTCATTCTGACTTCCGAGTCAGGCCTCTGGGCCTCTGCTTCTGCTTCTGCCAGGCTTAAGGGACTGCACATTCCACTCACCCCCAACTGTTTCCAGCAGCCCAAGAGCACGGCAAGCCTGGTTTCCATCCCAGGACTCCTCCTTGCTCCCTAGTGTTGTGGTTAAAGTGTGGTTACAGCAGAGTCCCTGCTCCTCACCTTCAGCTCAGCAAGTCTTATTTCTCCTTATGGCCTCTAACTCAAGCTTTTCCTGCCTCAGCCTCAGACTGCTGGAATTACAAGCATGTGCACGTTCGCAATTATGTAACATAATTAAATTTTACATTGTTGTTGTTTTGAGACAGAATTTCACCATGGCCTGAGCTGGCCTGGCACTCACTATGTAGCTCAGGCTGGCCTCAAACCTGTAACAGTTCTCGTGACCACCTGAGTGCTGGGATCACATATGTGAGCTACCAGGACTTCTTTGACCCCTGCCCCTTTTGGAACCCTGCAGTCTACACTCTATAGTTTATACTCTTACCTCTCAAGAGGACAACTCTCAAACTCTCTCCTTTGGCTGAGATCTCAGCCCTAAATCCTGGTTCCATACTTCTGGTTATCAGAAATGTCTGCTGACACCTCCTCAGGCCCAGCAGCCACCTGAACTTTTGACTGTGCTGACAGCTTAGGGACACCAGCCCTGCGGGCCACCACAGGGCCAGGTGGATCTGCTGCCATTACATGTCCTGCAAAGGCCTGCAGCTTAATCACCAGTTCATGATACTGAGAGGCAATGGGACTTTAAGAGAAGGACCTGGTTCACTGGGATATCAGATGCCCAGGCCCTTTCCAGATCTCTGCTTTTCCTGGTCAGCATAAGGTGAGCAGCTTCCTCCACCTTTCATTCCTAACCATGATGCCTCACTGCAAGCCCAAAACAATGGAGCAAACTGAACATGGAATGAAATCACTGAACTTGTGAGCCAAATTATTCCTTTCCTCCCTATAAGTTGATTGTCCCAAGTATTCTGTTACAGTGACAGTAACAGGAAGCTGACAAACATAATATCCAAAATCTCCAGTATGACCTGAATTATCCCTCACTTGGCTCATGTGCAATGGCACATTGTAGTAATATTTCATTTGTATTTTAATAGATAAAGCTTGTCTAAAGTTCGGAGAATAAAACAGCCCCACCCACTGGTCAGCCTTACAGACAGTGGTGACACACACTTTTAATCCCAACCATACTAATTTGCCATAGAAACTGGGCAGTAGTGGTGTGCGCCTTTAATCCCAGCACTAGAGAGGAATATAAGATGGGAGGAGGCGCTCTGACACATAGTCTCATTCTGAGGATTCAGGAGGCAAGATCACCATTTCAGACTGAAGTAGAGGTGGCTGGCTGTTTTGCTTTTCTGACAGACACCAATGTCTGTCTCTGGGTTTTTATTAATCATATCACAGCACATTTCTGGTTAGAAGGCTTGGCATTTTCTAAGGACCCTTCAGTGGGAGACCTCAGTTCAGTCATCCATGCTGTTGAAATTCAGCCATGATTTCAGCCATACACAAAGCAAAGCCAAGGCTCCAACACCACACAAAAATGAATGGAAATGCATGGCTGGAAAAAAGGCCACTGACACCCAGCCCACATTCCAGATGCAGCACTGACTTTGCTTAACTGACCACACACCAGCCCCTCTGTGTGGCTGGCACATATATCTATATGAGCTTGCACTGTGGTGGGCCAGATGTACAGGCACATAAGCATGAGCTGTGTCATCCTCTGGGCCTTCTCTGAAACAACAGCTACTTCCATCTTTATCATGTGTGCGGAGGTAGGACTAGAACATGAACGCTGGGCAATGCTATGCTCTAGGCTACACCAACTTCACAGATGAAACAGACTCAAGGACTTCACTGACTTATCAGGTTCACAGAGTTAGCAAGTGAAGCCTGGCACTGAGTTGAGTCTTCCTAACTTCGGCATGCAAGCTCACAAAGTGAGCTGAAGTACGTTTGTCCTCTTATTTCCTGGTTCTCCTGCCTAGGCACCTCTGTCTGCCCTGTGTCCTCTGTATGGGTATCAATCTCACAACACTGTGTATTTTTGCCCTGCAGCATCTCTCCACCATCTGTGCCATCTGCTCATCCATTCAGTAAGGGTTCTCTCAGTACCCCAACCGAGGGCTCAGTAGTGGCCAATGTCAAGGTCAGGGTCATGACGGAAGACTGACATGGTCTTGTACTTATGAACCTCACAGAACAGGAACTGTTCTAGTCACTGACGTCAGAGCAGTGAGGTCAGCTCTGCAAGGGGACACAGTGTGGGACATGAAGCCTGACCTTTCTGAGAAAGAGGTAGTGCAAAAAAGATATGTGTTGAAAATTTTATTTAAAAAATGCTATTTATCAAGAAAGTTACGTGTTCTAGTCCAGAACTCAGGAGGCAGAGGTAAGAGGACTGCCACAAGTTAAAGCCAGACTGGTCCCATATAATAAGTTCCAGACCAGCCAGGGAAGGCTACATAACAAGACCATCTGAGGGACGCAGGCAGGGTGCAGAAAGTGGGAGGAGCAAGTGAGAAGCAGAGCAGGCCAACAGGGATCAGGGGAGCAGCAAGTGGGAGGAAGTAGGTTACCAGTGCTGGGCACTTAATGGTTACAGCAATGACAGCAAACTGTACCCCAAGTGCAGGCAGAGGTTTGGAGCACAGGAATGATGCAGTCTGACTGTGCTCTCCATAGCTCCTCTGATAGTAAAAGAACAGGCACAAACAGGGACAAAAGGAAAAGGTGCAGACTTATTGAGAAGGAGGACGCCAGGGCCAGCCACCCAGCCACACAGTAAGACACAGAGAAAGAAATAAAAAAAGGTATACAGAAATAGAGAAAGGGAAAAGCCCAGAGGCAAAAGGTAGATGGGATAATTTAAGAAAAGCTGGCAAGAAACAAAACAAGTTAAGGCTGGGTATTTATAAGCAAGAATAAGCCTCCATGTGTGATTTATTTGGGAGCTGGGTGGCGAGCCTCCCAAAAGAGCAAAAAAAAAAAAAAAAACCATCACACCACACAGCCCTGGTAAGACGTGACAGTCAGACACATGGGATGCGGCAGCATTCAGAAAGCATTCACATTCTATACATTTCTCCTTTACACAGGTTATGGATGAAAAGACAGCCCGGGCCACGGCTGTTAGTACAAGTCGGAACCCTAGCTACTTGGGAGGCTTGTGCAGGAAGATAGATAGCTGGTAAAAGCCAACATGAGTGGCCAGAGTGAAACACTGTCCAAAATAAAAAACTACTGGGTTGTCAAGATCCCTGAGTAGGTAAAGTCACCTGTAACTCCAGTGCCAGGGGATCCAATGCCCTCTTCTGGCCACCATGGACACATAACATATATGCACTCATGTAGGCACACACATACACACACAAAATTGAAAAGAATTTTAAAGGCTACTGATGTATTCCTTTAATCCCAGCATTCAGGAGGCAGAGACAGGGACATCTCTGAGAGTTTGAAGCTAGCCCATCTACATGGTAAGCTCTGGGCCAGCTAGATCTACACAGTGAAACTCTATCTTAGGAAAAAAAATTAATTAAAAGCTACAAAAAAAAAAATACCAGGCAGTGGTGGTATACGCCTTTAGTCCCAACACTCGGGAGGCAGTGGCAGGCAGATCTCTGTGAGTTCAAGGCCAGCCTGGTCTACAGAGCAAGTTTCAGGACAACCAAGGCTACACAGAGAAACACTATCTAGAAAAAAAATAAATAAAGTAAAATAAAAATAAAAATTAATAAGGATATAGTTTAGTGGTAGGGCACATGTATAGCGTGCTCAAGGCCTTGGCTCAATCCTCAGTGCTGCCACAAATAAAGATGCCCTCTGTCTCCTCCCTGAACATAAAACCTCAGGTAGGATTTCCCTTCTGATCCCATGGCCTAAAACCATATACTCAGCAGAAAAGCTAAATGCTGAACAAAGAATACCCTGCACCCCACATGCCATGTGACCCGATGCAGCCACCTGTCAACTACCACAGCATCTCGACTGCCAAGAATAAAGCTGCCTTCCCAAAGGATTCCAAAGTCTACCATATCAGACCACAGTAGTATGTGGCAGTCAGTCCTTGTACTTGTCTGAATGAGACCTAGCACCCAGAGGTGCAGGTATTTAATACATGATCCTCGGTGGTGGTGCTGTTTGGAGAGACTATGGGGAGTGTAGCCTTGCTGGAGGAAGTACAGCACTGGGCAGGCTTTGAGAATGTAAAGCCTTACCCATTACCAGATGGTTCTCTCCACTCTTTGCTCAGGACGATGACATGAGCTCTCCACTTCCTTCTCTGGTGGTCATCATGCATGCTGTCATGCCTCCCGTCATGATGGGCTCTTACCCCTCCGAACCAAAAGTCAAAACAAACTCTTTCTTCCATAAGCTCCTTTTCATGGTGTTTTATCACAGCAATAGAAAACGAGTCAATACACTCCTCAACTTAACAAAAAAGCTAAAAAGTGAGGATAAAGAATCTAAAGGATGTCAGACCCAATGGGAATGCAGGGTTAGAAGGCCACATGCTTCAGTGAGCTGAGAAATGCCCTCAGATAAGCTGACCATCTCTAAACCATCACCAATAGGCAGTGCCAATGTAGACACAGCAGAGAAAGGAGAAAAATCATAGGAGCCTTTACAGGATCCAGGTGCATCTCCCAAGTGCAAAATAATGGTCACTATTTGTTGTTAACTTTAATATGGCCAAGTTGAGCAACAAACTGTTGGGGCAAGCATGTGAGTCCCCTTAGGGTCTTGCCAACCACTTCACCCTGGAGCTCTCAGCCAGAGTATCTGTAAACACCCAGTTCTATAAGAGACCCCTTAAGCTACTACTTACTTCTGAGTGTCCACAAGCTGTGCTTGCCCTGAGCCCCAGATCTCCTAGATTCCATTCCTACCTGTACAGATAACTGAAAATCCCCCATCTGGTCCTTGGAGCAAAATCTCTTACTGGAGAAGAGAGGACAGGAAGCACTCACCTGTTGCAACATAGGAGCCCACTCCACTGACAGGGAAGAGGACGTCAGTGTCAGCATCAGCATCTCCATGGAGCACATGCAGTGGGGCCCAGCCATGCACCTGGGGGAGGCAGGCATTCCCATCCAGTGGTCTAAGGAGAAAAAATGTAGCTGCATGACAGGGTCTTAGGCTTATCACAGCTCTTCAAGTTCCAAGGTCTAGATGGGGCTAAAACAGAATAAGCCATGGGCTGGGAGTCAGCACCACAGAGCCCAGTCAGACCACTCATGTGTTCTTTTACCAGAGCTTCCTGTGCTCAGCACAGGGGTAAAGAGCCAGCAAACGGCTGTGATGCTCTCATAGAGCTTATAGTCTGGAAGAGGACCCAGACATCAATCACAACATCCTACAAGAAGATGGAGGCTCAGTTCTGAAGTGTGGAGCAGGCAGGAAAGCTGAGGAGGAAGACCCTTTTAGAAAAGGGAGAATTGTAGAGGGACACACCTATAACCCAACACTTGGGAGGTCAAGGCCACTGTGCTGTGTTTGCACAGCTCAACACACCACCAGCTTGGATTCTTGCTTTGGCTTGATTTGGTTGAGAATGAAGGGTGTGTATTTTTGTCCAAGAGTTTTGGGGGGGAGGTTGTTGTTGTTGTTTTGTTTGTTTGTTTGTTTGTTTGTTTTTGAGACAGGGTTTCTCTATGGCTTTGGAGCCTGTCCTGGCACTAGCTCTGTAGACCAGGCTGGTCTCGAACTCAGAGAGATCCGCCTGCCCAAGTGCTGGGATTAAAGGTGTGCGCCACCATCGCCCGGCGAGTTTTTGGTTTTTAACTTGTTTGAGAGACAGGGCTAGCTGGTTTAGATGTCTGTACACAAAGCTGAGATTACCGTGACCTTCTTCACACGATCATTACTATGCACTACATTAGAACAAAAAGAGACTCAACAGATCAAAATCACACCTACTACACCAAGTAAGGAAAGGGAGGAGAAAAAGAAAAGTCTCATTATATAATTAAAATTTTGAATTTTTAAAGATTTATGTGTATGGGTTTTTTCCCTGTGTGTATCTCTATGTACCACATGCATGCAGTACCCACAGAGGCTAGTAGACATCAGATCCTCCAGAACCAGAGTCACAGATGGCTGCTGTTATGTCCAAAGTGGGTCCCTAAAGTGACAGTCTGGTTCAGCTCAGGCCAGACTCTGAGTTAAGCCAAAGCACCCTAAACAGTATTCCTTGGAACCTTGTGAAGCCGGTTTCTGTTTGTCAGGAAGTCACTACTTCCCTTCTCTGTTCCTACAGGCAACGGGCATCTAGTTTCCTATTAAAGCGTACCCTGGCCCAGGCTCCCTCCCAGTCTCTTCAGAGACTGGTGAAGCTTTCCCAGCCTTTTGCTATATTCTCTATGCCCCAAGCGATAACCATAGCAATCTTGAATTTCCCCAACTTTTCTTTCTACCCATGGGGTAGGGTAGTCCATGGTGGCTTTACTGAGTTCTCATAGCTGTGAAGCTGGTCCTCTGGAGGAGCAGCCAGTGCTCTTAATCAATAAGCCATCTGTTTCCCAAGCCCCAAATCATGTAACTTAGCAGGCCTGGTGAGAGGCTGCCCAGCCAGGGCCACATGACAAGGTCCCTGTTTCACAGTCACATTGTTCCATGGTGCAGTGCTTGCATGTACAAAGCTCAAGATTTCGTCTGCAGTGGCACAGAGAGAGACCCTGATCACAAGCATGGTGGCTAACACCTGTAATCCCAAGCTCATGAGGCATAGGCAAGAGGGTGGGATGAATTCAAAGCCAACTTGAGCTGGACTGTGAGACCCTGTCTCACAACAGCATCTCCTGTCCAAGGTCACTGGTCATTCTCAACAGTGCGAAAGCTGAGGCCTTCCAAACCAAACCACAATGGTGTCCAGTCTCCTGCATGAACAAGCCTCTACACTTTACTTTAGAGCACAGGATGAGACATCTTCTCTGTAAACATTTTAGACTGTGGCACACACTTCTAGGTGGCTGTTTCTTTATAAATCTTTAAAATGCACTAACCAAATCTAGCTAGGGTGATCACTGGGTAAGAAACCCAGGGAACAGTCCTCACAGCATCTTACCAATGAACTGTTTTTCTTCTGTGGCTAGCACAGGGTGGAATAAGAGAGGGACAGTTCCTGCCCTGGACCACGTGGCCACTGACCCCCAAGTGTTAGGTAAACAGAGTTGTGTCTCTAGGCTATTAGAACCACCCTCCTGGGGCTCTGATGCAATGGGTGGCTGTCAGGTGTTCCCTAAAAGGGCAGGCCAACTGACTTGTCCAAAATTGAGTCTAGGCCCAGCTCAACCTGGACTGTAGGAGAACATCTGGCAGTTAGACAAAAGCCAGCATTCCTCAGGAACTTGTGAGGCCATTCTACCAAAAGGAACCACTTCCCTCACCTCCAAGAAAGGGACCTATGGTTCTCCATCCAATTCATGCAGACCTACAGTGCCTCTCAGCATTCCAAAGTCCTTGCTAGCACCCTAGTTGCCTCCCCCCGCCCAGCCTTCTTACAGCCTGGTCATTCTGACTCCCTCTCCAGCCTCTCTCACTGTGTTTCTTCTACTCTTTATCCCTTGCTATTCTCCCCTCTCTCAGATAGCTCTGGCCATGATCAATCTACTTTCTCTCTCTGCTCAAGACTCTTGCAGATGCCTCTGACTGTCCTCTCTCACACTTTTTTTTTTTTTTTTTTTTTTTTTTTTTTTTTTTTTTTTTGTG
>NW_026067891.1:13367531-13373836 GCF_014885135.2 Alexandromys fortis | reverse complement strand
CCCGCACCCCCCCCCCCCCCCCCGTGCACAGTCTTCCTGCCTGACTGTGCACGTGCCTGTTTGGGCCTGGGATGGGGGGTGGGAGCCCATGGAGCCAGCCTGAACCTTATAAGCCCTGGGTGGATGAGCTGTGGCTCACTGCTCACCCTGTTCTTGCTGTAGACAAGTAGGAGGTGTGTGAGGAGCAGGGTGCCTAGTCACGAGATGAACATGTAACTTGTGACTCTCTGAGTTACCCCAACACTCTCCAAACTCACTTCCTTACTGGTCAGAGCACAAATAAGATGGTTGAAAAACTCCTTTCCATAATAAAGTGATTGCCTATTCTGAAGGAAAACAGAAAACAAAGCCAATGTTTGTGACGGAATCTGGATAAAGAGGGATCAGGCACCAAAGAGTTGTTTAAATTACCAGTAAACAGAGTAAACCCAAATTTGGGCCACCAGATCATCCCAAAAACAAGACAGCATCAGACTTTGCTGCCAGAAGCAGCAGCAAGCCAAGCTGAGCCTCCTGGCCTGACCTCACTCCCCCACAGGAAGGCTGTGTGCAGACTCTAGACCTCTCCTGTGACTAAGAGCTTAAATCAAAAGCCAAGTATTACTCAATAAGCCACTCATCACTGCTCAGCTCCTCCCCAGTTAGCTCTGCAGACTCTTCAATCAAGATGCCCCTGGATACCAGGGAGAGGCTGTCCATGGTCCATGGAGGCCCAGGCTCCCAAGGTCACCCAGCATTGCTCTGTGCCTTTTACACATCACAATGGCCCTGGCTTACAAGCTGGCCTCCTCTCCAAGATGCTGTACATGGCACCAAAAGTAGGAAGAAAAATGGCTGGGTCTGGGGCATCGACTCACGCGCACTCACCCACAGAGCCACACAATGCAGTGGTATTCTCAAGCCCTCACAGAACTGAAGGCAGTTTCAATGATTAACCGTATGCGCCAAGTGGACTGGGCAACTCTGTCAGATACTTAGTCAAACATTATGCTAGAAGTTGCTGTGAGGGTATTTTTTGAAGATTAACATTTACATCAGTGGATTTTTAATTAAACCGATTATCCTGTTGGACTAGGTGGGCCTCAGCCAAAGAGCAGAGGCTGCAGTACAAAAACACACAACCTTGCCACAAAAAATAAAAGGGAATGCGGCTAGCAAACTGCCCCTGGGCTTGAACTGCAGCTCTTCTGCTGCCGATGTCTGCCTATGGATTCAAACTAACCACATCCCACACTCCTATGTGCCAATTCTCCAAGTCAGGAGAAAGAAAAAAAAGGGAAAAGCATGGTGACGCATATCAAATCTCAGCACTTGAGGAGACTCAGGCCAGCCTGTGCGCATGTGCACCCCAAGCATGGTTCCTGGTGCCTACAGAGGCCAGAAGAGAGCATCAGACCCCCTGACGCTCACCATATGGGGTGTGATTAACTGCTGAGTACTCTCTCCAGGCCCCAAAACTTTCTAAACAGCCAGTCTCCAGAGAAATAAAAAGCGCTGGTTTTACACAAACACGAACAACAGAAGCAGAGCACTGGGGGCATCCTGGGCTATTAAGAGCACCATTGCGTTTCAGCCCCATAAAGATACTTTCACACATGTTCAGGACACACTGTTGACCAGGAGGGCTATGAAGTCAGCCATGATAAGCACCATGTCCTCTAGAGCTGAGGAGAAAAAGTGGCTGTGTGACAACTGTAGAAGCAAGGGTAAACAGGGAACAGTTGGCACATGTGACATCACTCAACGTGTGTGTCAAAGGCCTCAGACATCATGTGGCTAGGCTCTGCAACACCCCCACAAGTGGTGGATTTAAATCTCCATCCCACCCAGGCAGCAAGTGCAGACAGACTGAGCTCTGGGAAGCAGTGACCTGAGCCTGAGCATCAGCTTGGCTAAGTGCTCTGCCAAATCTCAACTCCGCAGAATCCTGTTCTTCCATCCTGCAAACCAGAAGTGATACCCACTAACCTAAAACAGCACCACATGGGTCAGGGTGCTGACACAGCACTGCTCCCAGTGTGCTTGGTCTTTTGGAAATAGTCTCATTTGGTCCAGGTGCTGACCTTGAACTCTCTATGTAGCTAAAGACACTTCTGTTCCTCCTGCCTCCACCCACACGTGCTCTGATGAGAGATATACACCACCACACCCAGCTCATGCAGTGTTGAGCACAAACCCAGAACTCTGTGACCAATGGAGCCACAACAGCAGCTGTCGTAGTTCTTAGGTTAAGTCTTATTGTCACACAGGGTAGTAATCTCTTCTCTTAGGCTCTCAAGAGCCAATCAGTGACAGTCCACTTTTTCCTGAGCGTCCTATCCTAGTGCAAAGTTAGAGATGGAGGAAAGCAATTTCAAAGTACACAGTTTGATGCCAATTTTGCATTTTGTCCATTTAAGTAGACTTCCCCTAATTCTCAGCAGGGTAAGGTCATAAAGATCTAAAGAATGAATAATACCCCCAAAGAAATTTTTAAAAGTGCACACTATTATGCATATGGTGTGTGTGTGCATGTTCATATGTCACATTCATATGTTCCTGTGTATGCACACATGCCTTGGTACACATCTGGAGATCAGAGTTTAAGCTCACATCTCCATCCTGTCCTTCTACCATGTTTGAGGTAGGAGCTCTTGTTTTCCCTGCTATGTATTCAGGCTGTCTGGTGTAAGGCCTCCACCTTCCACCTCCCATTGGGAGCACGGGAATAACGGGTGCCTGCTCTGCCGCATCCATCTGGGATGCTGGGGACTGGCACTCAGGTCGTCAGGCTTGCATGGCAAGATTTACCCACTGAGCCATCGCTCCAGCCCAAAACTCACTCATTTCACTCACTTCCTAGAAAATGGCTGGCATAACTCCCTCACCATGAGCTCTGGTGGGACTTACTTGTCTGGCGACTCAGAGTGGCCTGTGTGCCTCCTTCCTGCTGGGTTCCTGCACACATCCTCCTCATTTTCATCCACATCATCATCGATGCTTTTCACATCAAGCTTCTGGAAGCCCAGCTCCCCATTCAAAGACGCAGCATCCATTTTCCAGGAACTGCTGCTCTGGCTCCCATTGGAGTTTGGCCCAAAGGGGCTTTCAAAGGTTGACGTGACATTGATGGAGGAGCGGTCGGAGTTCTCCTCCGAGCTTTCTGTAGTTCCAGGCATCTTTTTTAAAGTGTTCCCAATGCTCTGCTCCTCATCATCATCATCAAAAGAGACAATGTTGGTCACCTTCTTCCTCCTCCTCCTCTCCCTCTTAGATCTGGCATCTGACAAAGGAAAAGCTGTGGTAGTAGACAGAAGGAAGGCCAAGCTATGCTCCCGTGGCGGCAGCAAAGTCTATTATCACACCAAGAATAAACTGTGTTGGGGCTTTCGGGTTATGAGGGTTTTTGAAATAGATTTTTTTTTCATACTCTGAATGTAGTTTCCCCTAGCTCCCTCCCAGATCCTCCCCACTTCCCCACTCGCTCAGATCTCTCTTATCAGAAGACAAACAGGCATCTAACAATAAAATTAAGACAAACCAGAATAAGACAAAACAAAGAAACAAACAGAAAAAGCACAAGAAACGCACACAAATGCAGACACACACATTTGCACATAAAGATACAAAATCAGAAACCTTAATATATAAGCAGCAAAAGACCTGTAAGATTAAAAAAAAAAAAGCCCAGACAAAGCATTATGAGATCAAAAACTCCCTAAAATACCGCTGAGCTTGTTTACAGCTGTCATCTACTGCTGGGCATTTTGTAGGTTTTTTTAAAAACTGTTTTTAAACGTAGGTGTGTGTGTGTGTGTGTGTGTGTGTGTGTGTGTCTGTGTGTGTCTGTGTGTGTGTGTGTGTCTGTGTGTCTCTGTAAAATATGCGCAGATCCTTTGCAGCTGGAATTATAGGCAGCTGTGAGACGTGGATGCTAGAGACCACACTCGGGTCCTCCGGAAGAACAGCAAACACTGGGGAGGACAGAGGTACTACAGGCAGAACCTATTACTGTTGTTTTGCTAACGCTCATATCAAATATTCCTCTAAATACTTCTGTTTATACCCAGAGGTTAGTGATTCTCTCAACTTTGGTCAGAGCAGTTTCTTTTTGTACTGGGCAGCATCCAATGCAGAGACTCATAACTGGTCAAAGTACTGAGAATAGGCCAGTGTGAGTGCTCATCCCTATGAGACATCTTGATCAAACCCACCCCGCCCCACAAGGCTTAGGTACATCATGAAAAAGGAGGCAGAACTAACGTTAAGCTCCAGAAGGCAGGGAGGAGTGCTATAAGATGACGTCTGCTGGACATGATTCGCTGTTGTAGTAATGAGCTCACAAGAGCAGTGATTACTGCACAGGACCAAGCCAGTCAACACGCCAGCATGGTGGAGGAGGGGGTCAAGAGGCCTTACCCTGTCTAAGGAGCTACTGACAGTCGATGGCTGCTAGGGAAGGGAGTGTGGATTTTCTTCAGGGGGCTGTGCTGCTAAGTTGCTTGCGCTCCAGTGGATAGCCCACACCCATGCTTTGAGAGCAGCAGCGAGATTTTATATACAAAGAGGAAATGAAGGTGGGAAGAGAAAAGGTTAGGGGAGGGTGGGAGGTAGACATGATCACAACACAGTGCATACAAGTATGAAATTGTCACAGAATAAATGAAACACTCTTTTTAAGAAAGGCTAAGAAGAGCCGGACGGTGATGGCACAGGCCTTTAATCCCAGCACTTGGGAGACAGAGGCAGGCGGATCTCTGTGAATTCGAGGCCAGCCTGGTCTACAAAAACAAGTTCCAGGACAAAAAAAAAAAAAAAAAAAAAAAAAAAAAAAAGGCTAAGAAGAAAAGTTCTGAGGGGGGCTGGGGAGCTGGCTCAGTAGGTAAAGTTCCCACTGCACAAGCAGAAGGACTTGAGTTTGGACCCCAGTCCTGGGGAAGAGCTGGTCACGGTGTACACCCAGCAACAGCTCCAGCCCTGGGAGGGCAGAGACAGGCTGATCCCTGGAGCTTAGTGGTCAGCCAGTCTAGACAGCTGGTGAGCTCTGGGTTCAGCTCAGAGATTCTGACTCAAAACAAAATCAAGGGGTACAGCCATTGAGGAAGATACCTCACAATGACCTCTGACCTTTGCACTTACATACATGTGCAAACGAAATGCACAAACAAACACACATACACAAAGACAGACAGACAAACAGAAATAGACAGGCAGACAAAACAGAATTCTAAAAGTGGGGCCCGGTGGTTCAGGGGCTAAGACAGGAAGATCCAAGTTCAAGACCAACATGGACTGCAGAGTCAGTTCACAGCCACCCTTAACAACATATATAATAAGACCTTGTCTCGAAAACAAAAAGTAAGAAAAGTTGTGGACATAGCTGGCAGAGCACTTGCCTAGTGTGTATAATTTTCACTAGAAAAATAATTTTTTTTTTAATTTTAAAGTGATGGCCATGATTGCTGCCTTAAGGGATTTGGGAAATCAGGATTTAACCCCCAGGTTTTGGTTTCTGCTATATAGCAACTACTAACAACTCCAAATGCTCTACGGGTATCATCAGCTTCTGGCAAACCTATCTTAACTGAACCAGTTCCCCTTGCCTGCCCATAGTCAAAGCTCAGAGCTGCCCTCTTACCTCAGGCACTACTTAAATCGCATCCTCCCATACAGGCAAGCCCAAAAGCATTCTCTCTGAAGCAGCCCATGCTCTCATCCCATATACAAGAACAGTAAGTTGTTTATGTCATTTGTTTTTAAATATCACCCCTGCCCATCCCCAAGATTAATCAGGTGCTAGCAGACAAATGGAAACAAGAACTCACGGCTGAGCACATGAGGAGGAGGAGAAGTAAGTGCTGGAAGAAGCCCCACCTGGCTTCCTATCCTTCCTGTTGGGTCCCTCTCACAGGGAACGAAGAGAAAAGCAAACACCAGGAGACTGTGCTCCCCAGAGGAGAGTAACAAGGTCAGGTGGGTTCCTCTCAGCCCTACTCTCATTTCCTTCTCACTGGCCCTCCTACGCCACCTCGCGGACCCCTTCTGGCTCACCAACATTGACGTTCTTGGAGATGACAGGCAGAGGGTCAGTCTCCTGCTCCGGCTTGATGAGAATAGAGACAGCAGACGATGCTGTGATCTCCCTGAGAAGGCTGCTCATGCCCTGCGTGGACTCCTTCAGCAAAGACGTCACATTCTGTGTTGACTCCTTTAAGAGGTCAGAGACAGTGGGAGCAAATTTGCTCTGCCCATTCAAATCCTTGTTGTCAATGTTAATTGCAAAGAGTATGGAGTTCAGACCTGCCAAAAAGAGGGGGGGGGGGGGG